>NW_024070210.1:98168686-98422103 GCF_014754425.2 Oryx dammah
ATATATATATATATATATACATATATATGTGTGTATATATATGTATATATATATATGTGTATATATATATATAGGCATTAAGTTTAAAAAGATGAAAGCTTCTCATTTGTTACAGATGGACCTTGAGGGTATTATGTTAATTGAAATGAGCCAGATGGAAAAGACAAATAGTGTATGATTTCACTCATTTGTGGAATATAAAAAATAATAATTAACAAAATAAACACATAGATACAGAAAACAGAGTAGTGGTTACCTGATAAGAAGGTGGGTAGATGGAGGAAGACAGAGTAAAGGGGGTCAGCTCTACGGTACTGGATGAAAACTAAACTTTTGGTCATGAGCACACTGTGGTGTATAAGAGCCCAAAATACAATGTTGTTCAACTGAAATTTGGTTTATACTATTATAAACCAATGTCACCCCAATAAAAATCCACACACACACAAATACATAGCCAAACAAAGGGCTTTAAAACATAAAAAAAGAAATCCTGGCATAAGTCCTGAAAGTCCCATGGCTGCTCTACTCTGCCCTGAGGACAAGGCTATTCTCCTGCCCCAGAGCCGAGTGGTATAGGATTTGAGAAATTAGCAGTGGCTGCAAAGAACACTGGACATCCATTCCCCAGCCAGATGCCACGTATTCATTGACTTCTTGATCTGCCTCTGCGACCTTTACAGTAAAGAATACAAGGAATTAGTTGTGGGAAGATGATGGCTGAAGAAAGGGGTGGTGATGTAGTGGTCTGCCCCCCATCTTAGGTGTATCTCCTCTGAGTCAAACAGACCCCGTGGGAGCCAGGCAGACTTGAGCTGTGTGGCCAAAGGGCAGCCTACTGGGCAATAAAAGCATTGTCATTTGATAACAGCCATACAGAGGACATGGCCAGCCAAGGATGAAACAGCATTCTCAAACAGGAGACACATACCCCTTCCTCCATTCTTCCTCCCAAACCTAGAAGAAAGAGGAGCCCCAGGAGAGGGAAGGAAAGGGGGCTCAGAACGAAACAAGGAGCAAGCCAGGCTCCCACCAGTGCAGTCCCCTCACCAACACAGGTCTCAGGGAACTCAAGCCAAACCTAGCAGAGGAGAATTCTCTACTGGGGATGAGACTGAGGTTTTAGCCTGATTAAATTAAGCTGGCCTGGAATTTTATGCACAAAAGTGTCCAGGAAGGAGTGAAATCTTCCCAAGACACTGCTGAGATGGAAAAGACTTGGCAACACATGTTTGATGGTAAAAAGGAAAAAAGGAGATAAGAAACGAAGCTATTTCACATCTGCATCTCACCAGTTCGGTTCAGTTCAGTCGCTCAGTCGTGTCCGACTCTTTGCGACCCCATGAATCGCAGCACGCCAGGCCTCCCTGTCCATCACCAACTCCAGGAATTCACTCAGACTCATGTCTATCGAGCCCGTGATGCCATCCAGCCATCTCATCCTCAGTCGTCCCCTTCTCCTCCTGCCCCCAATCCCTCCCAACATCAGAGTCTTTTCCAATGAGTCAACTCTTCGCATGAGGTGGCCAAAGTACTGAAGCTTCAGCTTCAGCATCATTCCTTCCAAAGAAATCCCAGGGCTGATCTCCTTCAGAATGGACTGGTTGGATCTCCTTGCTGTCCAAGGGACTCTCAAGAGTCTTCTCCAACACCACAGTTCAAAAGCATCAATTCTTCAGCACTCAGCCTTCTTCACAGTCCAACTCTCACATCCATACATGACAATCCTGGTTAATAACAAACATTCTTGGCTGACACTTTTTCTACATGAAAGTAGAATGGAAAGATTTTTAAAGTAACTAAAAACTACCAAAAATTTCATAATAACAGCTGTCTGTATTGGTCAGAGTCAAAAGCTACAAGCAACAAATAATTTTAGCTCTCTTAGACAAAGAGTGAATTTGCTGGAAAATATGACAGGCTTACAGTGTTCATTCATTCAATAAATACTTATCAAGCACTACTATGTGTCAGATATTATTCTGGGCATTGGGATACAACAGTGAACAAGAGCCAAATTTTCTTCCTTTATGAAACTCAACCTCTAACAGGAGAGGCAGACAAAGATGGTAGATGAAGCTAAAATACAAACTAAAGCTAGGATGGGGAGAGGGAGTTCTGGGATAGGTGGGCTGCTCCTTTAAATAAGAACAGTTTTGGGAAGACGTCACCTAAAGTTGACATGTGGGCAAAGTCCTGGCAGGGGTGAAGTCATGGAGCAGTTCTGGCTGTAGATAGGGGCCTTCACCCTTGGATGCTGCCACCACTGCAGATGGCACCAATGGGGCTGTGACCACCAACAGACTCTATCCCTTCATTTTTGTCTCCCCACTGGTTCTCGCCCCTCACTCTTAGCAGAGCATCTATATTGCTGAAGGAAACCCAAAATATACTTCTTTGATATAGAAAATAATTTCAAGCTGAAGGCCACTGGGCAACAGCAAACGCAAGAAACACTCCCTCTATCCTCCCCCTTTTCTGCCTAAAAGCAGGATATAAATTCTGTTTTAACTTACCAGCCCAGAGACCCCACCAGAGGAACCTGTGGGCAAACCTTACTCATCAGTTCCCTCCCAGATATTTACCTTCCCAGTTTGCAGTCCTTGGAAGCCTAAAATCACTTTCCTCTGTCTTGTCACTTCTCCACAAATGTGCTGTTCTTCGCTGAAGACTCTATGTAAGCCGGAATTCTAAGCCATCATCTGAGTTACTCTTCATAATGGACATTCACTGCTCGTTAGCCAATTGCCTCTTGTTAATGTTTCTTTTTATAGAGCCCCAGCTGAAAAGCTTTCTGCATGTGAGTGTACATTTCAGTAGTGTCTGACTCTTTGCGACCCCCTAGACTGTAGCCCTCCAGACTCCTCTGTCCATGGAATTTTCCAGGCAAGAATATTGGAGGGGGTTGCCATTTTCTGTTCCAGGGGATCTTTCCCTCCCAGGGATCAAACCCGAGGCTCCTGTGTCACCTGCACTAGCAGGCAAATTCTTTACCAGGGTGGCTTCCTAAGTGGTAAAAAATCTACCTGCCAATGCAGGAAATACGGGTTTGATCCTTAATCCAGGAAGATCTCCTGGAGGAGGAAATGGCAACCCACTCCAGTATTCTTGCCTGGGAAATCCCACGGACATAGAAGCCTGGCAGGCTATAGTCGGTGGTATCACAAAAGAGCTGGACAACACTGAATGACTAAACAACAACAGTGAAGCTGAAAACGTAAGGTGGTTGGAGGTAGAGTCTTGCCCCGCCATGGGGCCAAGCCAGGTTACTTGAACCCTGCCCCGGTTCCAGGGCTGGGCAGAGGGAGGACAAGCAGGTGTTACATTCACTGGGGCCCTTCTGCTTTGGAAGGACGGATGACTTCCACACTGTTGCTCTTGAGAACCTACTCTTTAAAGAGGTTAAATGGCTTACTCTGGCGCTATAAGGTGGAGCAGGAATTCAGACTCAGTTCTCAGCTAACTCCAAATCCCATGGCCCTAATCACAGTGAGAACTGCCACCCCATGTGAGCAATTCCCTGTTTCTTGCCACATGTAAGGGGAGGGAGTGACTGCTCCCAAGATCACTGTCAGCCACGGACTCCCTAAGAAAGTATTTCATATCAAGTCTCAGGGTCCTCACTCTCATTTCAGGTCTTCTGTACAGCTTGCCTCTCTCATGTTCTCCCTGCAAGCAGCCAGCTCCTAATCAAACTAGCTAATGGTCTGACCCTGCAGGTCAGGCAGTCAGTAAGTTCAGTCACTCCGTTGTGTCCGACTCTTCACGACCCCATGAATCGCAACACGCCCAGCCTCCCTGTCCATCACCTGCTCCCAGAGTTTGCTCAAACTCATGTCCATCGAGTTGGTGATGCCATCCAACTATCTCATCCTCTGTCATGCCCTTCTCCTCCCGCCTTCAATCTTTCCCAGCATCAGGGTCTTTTCCAAGGAGTCAGTCCTTCACATCAGGTGGCCAAAGGTTTGGAGTTTCAGCCTCAGCATCAGTCCTTCCAACGAATATTCAGGACAGATTTCCTTTAGGGTGGACTGGTTCCTTTAGGATGACCCTCCAGGTCACTTCTCAAAATGTGGTTCTCAGGACATCTGCACATCATCTAAGACGTCATTAGAAATGCCGAATCGCACACCCCTCAGCCCGATCTACTTAATCAGAAACTGCGGGTGGGGAAGCAATCTGTTTTAACAAGGCCTCCAAGTGATTCTGATAGAAGCTTCAATTGGAGAACCACTGCTATACGTCTGCTGTTGCAGACATGGTACCTTCTCAATGTGGGTCCCCATTTGGAGCAGCCATTGACCTGTTTATCAATAAACTCTCTCGCAGACACTGATAGGCTTCACAAAGCACCTCCAACCTTCCTGTGTGCACAGGAAATCTTGACCTTAAAAAGGCTGTGAGAATTTGTTCTTACCTATAAAGTCTACATCAAGCCTACAAAACCTTCAGAAATTAAAGTCAACATTCCTCTAAAGAGGATGTGCAGATACATGCAATCCTGCATTCTGACGATCAGTGGTGGGATAGCGCCATGATACCTTGAATTATGAGGCCATGGGGAAAACCCATGTGCTTATATATGGCGTCCAAGATATTAAGAGTGCTTGATAAATATTTTAAGAATACTTGTTGATTTATTAGAATAGGTGAATCCTGACTATCTTGTTGGGTAACTATGTATCATAGGCTTTCCATGGGTACAGAGTTTACTCACAGTGAAATCCACAGAAAGGCGAGATGATTAAAAACAGTGAAATTGTTATGGCTTTTATAAACGCAGATTCATACCCCTGGGCAAAGCTTCTCACAGTTCTTTTTCACCAAAGCAAAATGAGACTCCTCAGTTTCCATGGATTTATGATTCTCAAGAGCTTTGAGAAAAACATTCCAGTATTCATCCCCAGTGAAATTTTACTTCATAATACCTCAAAAAATGACTTTTTTCTGACTTCTAAATAGCTTGCACATGTCTTTTGATAGCTTAGTTTATGTATTAATAACATTTAATTGTTCTTATTACTGAAACTATATATTTATTGTAAAAATGACAGATTAATTTTGTTAAATCACTACTTTGTATTTTTCTTTTCTTTCTAAAATTCAGTTTTATAATTAGTAGAATTTATCAGATGCTGAACCCATTTTGTAGAGCTTAATGCCAGAAAGCAGTATTGGTTTCTCCTTCTCTAATGCCAAATAGCAACCCTATCCTTATGTTTTTCTGAAGATGCTGGTTAACAATATGCACACTGTATTTCAGTGAAAATGTAAGGTCAAATTAAGTAAAATATGGTTATTTAAAATGCATTTAATATCTTCCTGCAGTCCTGAGTCACGTTTTTGCCCAAGCTTTTCTTAAGCCAGTGAGAACAAAACACTCTGCCCCTCCTCTACTCTTCCACGGACTGAAGGCTGTTTTAGGGCTGAGACTATTGAGAAACTCTAAGAGTAAGGAAAGGCAGGAAGATTTAGTGTCTATCCATGGTGATCCAGTGCAGCGACAAGGCAGTTCCACCGTGCTGCTCGCCACTATGACTGCAGTCTGTCTCGATAAAGCGCATCACTTGTTAGCAAAAAAATAGATGAGCAGTTCAAATTAGATATGAATAGGGGTAAGCTCGGAGTAGGCAACGGCACCCCACTCCAGTACTCTTGCCTGGAAAATCCCATGGACGGAGGAGCCTGGTGGGCTGCAGTCCACGGGGTCGCGAAGAGTTGGACACGACTAAGCGACTTCACTTTCACTTTTCACTTGCATGCACTGGAGAAGGAAATGGCAGCCCACTCCAGTGTTCTTGCCTGGAGAATCCCAGGGACAGAGGAGCCTAGTGGGCTGCCGTCTATGGGGTTGCATAGAGTCGGACATGACTGAAGAGACTTAGCAGCAGCAGCAGCAGGGGCAAGCTGGTGAGTTTTTAGGTAATTTTTTTATATTTGTGATAAGAAAACGTATGTGATGTGTTAGGTCCCATCATCTAAATATATCTGAACATGCTTTGCCAGACACAACATGTTATCATTGATTCCAAGGTAGTACTTCATTAGATCACAAATGTAACAACTAACCTTCAGAAAAATAAACATAAAATAATGAAGCCTAAAACTCATGGAGGGGAATGTATTTTCAAACCTTTATTTTTTAGCCAACACAGAGTTCCTGCAGCAAAGAGCCTAAAGTTGAATCACCTGTCAGATAAGGGGGCTGCTGCTGCTGCTGCTGCTGCTAAGTCGCTTCAGTCGTGTCCGACTCTGTGCGACCCCATAGACGGCAGCCCACCAGGCTCCCCCGTCCCTGGGATTCTCCAGGCAAGAACACTGGAGTGGGTTGCCATTTCCTTCTCCAAAGCATGAAAGTGAAAAGTGAAAGTGAGGTCACTCAGTCGTGTCCGACTCTTCGAAACCCCATGGACTGTAGCCTACCAGGCTATTCAGTCCATGGGATTTTCCAGGCAAGAGTACTGGAGTGGGATGCCATTGCCTTCTCTGGATAAGGGGGCTAGCAACTCTCAGCAGAGGCGGTCAGGGGGCCTCAGGGGGCACAGACAGCACAGCCCCCAGGGGGCTGAAGGGGTTCATCACTGTGAACCCACACCAGGAACACAGTTAGTGGCCTTTCCACAGCTCTTGCTGGAGAATACAGGCAAGGAAAAGGGCATTAGTCTAATATAGAGCTGACATGGTAAATAGGAGTCAGAATTCTTACAGAAAATAAAGAAGTGCTCCATTTCTGCCACCTGATGTAGCAGGCAGACCTTAATAATCCCTACTTCTTGATGCTAATGCCTTTGTAAAATCCCTTCCTCTTGAGTATAAGATGCATGACTTGTTCTAACCAATCAAATATAGCAAACATGATGGGCTGTCACTCCCACGATCATGTAACATGATTCTGTCTTAGCGAGAGTCCCGGGCTGGCCTTAAAGAAGCAACCAGCCATGTTAGAAACCAGCTATGGAGGGGACTTCCCTGGCGGTCCAGTGGTTAAGACTCGCCTGAGAGGCACAGGCTGGATCCCTAGTCAGGGAATTACGATTCTGCATGCCATGCAACCTGGCCCAAGAGGGGAGAAAGTGCGGATCAGAAACCAGACGTGGAAAAGTCACATGGCCGGTAACCGCACGGCCTCTAGGATCCAAGAGGGCCTCCAGCTAAGAGCCACTGAGAAGCAGGGGTCCCCAGCCACTCAGTCACAGGAGTGAGTTCAGGACTGGAGCCAGTGTTTCCGGTCAGGCCTTCACCTGAGAGTGTGAGCCAGCTGGCATTCTGGCTGAAGCCTTGTGAGGGCCTGGGGAGGGGGCCCAGCCAGCCATACACAGCCTCTTTACCCTACAGCAACTGTGAAGTCATAGACGTGTGTTATTTTAAGCTGCCGAGTTTGTTGTAATGTGTCATGCAGTGTATAAAATGGATACTCTGAGTCAACATGGAATCTTTCCACCTTGAATCCAACCAAGTTTAGCTAACCTTCTTCCCTCATTTCTTTGTAATGATTCCAGCCCTCATTATAGCGGGCCTGACACCTCTGTGAGGTTTTCTTAACTTCAGAGAGGTCTCAAGTTTTAAGTGACCATCACAGATACTTAATTCTTTCACAGAATTAAAGATCACATCTACTGGAGATAATGAAAGGAATTGGATAAGTATAGCTTTGGTATATATTAAGCTAATCTTAAAGAATGAAGAACTATGGGAAGCAAAAATAGAACTTTTGGATTCATTTACTTTCTCACTCTATAAAGTAAAAACACAGGAATTTATTTAAGTAGCAACAACAATGTGACTCAGTTAACTTTTCTTCCAGTACATGAACCACAAAATATGTCTGAGCAAGAAAGAGTTCATTCTTAAGGGATTTTTCTCTGTATAGTTTTTTAAACTTTTTGTATAAAAACATATATGGGAAATATGGCTTTACCAGGCTTGAGATACCACCAACAATTTTTCACTAGTTCAATAAATATTTACAAAGAACTCTGTGTCCAGGCACTCTTCCAAACATTTTTTTTTTAATTTACAAGTCAGTAAATAAAGAACTTTTCCCATGTGACACAGCTTAGTGAGAGAGTGGACAATAATAAAGATAACTAAATAATTTAGTGCCTCAAAAAGTGGTATGCATGGTAGAAAAATAGAATAAGAAGGTGTAGGTGAGAGCTGGAGAGGTGAGCATGATGAGTGGAGGCCTCGGTGAATACGTGAGATCTGAGCAGACTTCCGGCAAGTGATGGATTCAATCAATCAGGTGTCTGAGGGAAGCACATGTACCATGGAGATACAGTGAATGCAAAGGCTTGGAGATGGGAGCATGTCAGCCACTCCTTAAGGAAGATGGAACAGCCACTTAAAAGTTAGCCCAGAAGTGCTCAAACTTTCTCAAAGGTCATGGTACCCCAAGGTTGTCAGTAATTTTTTTCATGGAACCCCATGCCAAAAGAAATACCTAATAGTTCCTTTCATTGCGTAGTTAGATCCAAAACACCCAATAAGTATTTACAACCTAACAATTTTAGTAACCATTTGAAAAAATAATACACATAAACTGAAGGGGAAAAAAATAGTTTCACTTACTTGTAAACTACAGTCACTTACAAACGAGGTATCTGTGAGCCTTTTGGACACTGCACGATCCCCCAGGTGTCGGAATCAGATCAGACACGGCCACCCTCACTATTACGTGTTGATTTTTAAATTTTTGTTCTTCAGTCACCCAGTTGTGTCCGACTCTTTGCAACCCCATGGACTGCAGCACGCCAGGCATTCCTGTCCCTCATCATCTCCCAAAGTTTGTCCAAGTTCACGTCCATTGCTTCGGTGGTGTTAAAATAGTGCTTGCTTTTTATCCCCTTAACCTGAATAAAACCAGCTTTGCAGAAATACGTCATTTAAAGGAATATGAGCGCAACCCAATACTGAAACTCTGAAGTAGTTTGCTTGGTTTCTGACAGGTGGTGCTGGTTCTCTCAAACATTAGAGTCACAGGGCATCTCTGTGAGTTTGCTGCAGTTCCCTGGGGTGTCCCAGCACACAGGTTAAGATCTGCGGTGTTAACATACACCTGAACTTCTTCCCTTCTCTTAGATCAAGCTACTTCTAGCCTCTTCGGTAGCTTCTCTGGCTTCTCTTTCAAGAATTTCTCCTCCCCGATTTCCCTTCTGAGTATCTGCTATAAGGAATCTTATTGCAGGTTGTTTACTAGAGCCACCCGGGATGCCCTGCTGCCTCTGTGCTTAGTCGCTCAGTCGTGTCTGACTCTGCAACCCCGTGGGCTGTAGCCCGCCAGTCCCTGGGGATTCTCCAGGCAAGAATACTGGAGCGGGTTGCCATGCCCTTATCAGGGGATCTTCCCAACCCAGAGATTGAACCCAGGTCTCCCGCCTTGCAGATGGATTCTTTACCATCTGAGCCACCAGGGAAGCCCCGTGATTGCCTCAATAAGGGATAAATGTATAAATAACGAGGGAATCATTCAGAGGCCTTTATTCTGGTGAAGAACTCATTTCCTTTGTCCTCTTAAGTTCTTTAAAGGATTTAACTCCTTCTGAAAGGTTTTCACACCAAACTGATCATAACACAATGAACGAATCCAAACACATCTCCTCACAGCACCTGTAGACAATGGGAAGCTGCAGGGAATAGTCCCTGTACCCACAAAAATAATTCTGCTTATTGTGAAAGCCAGTAATCTCTTCTGCTAAGCATCTACTCTTAGACATTACCTTAAGGTTTAACTGTTCAGTTATCTTAAAAATCATACTAATACTCTGCATCATTGTAAACTGTTTTTTAAAGGGCAAAGGAACATTTCAGTCCATTATGGGAATTTCCAAGGACTATAAGAAAACCAATACTTTCATTCTGATGAAAATTAAAGTCAGTAGCTTTCAGAGAAGGAAGACTAGTAAATATATTCTCATCGTGAGAATCAATCACACACCTCCGTCTCTCCAGACCTCCAGTCACCTTCCGACTGCTCACGTGAGACAGAGTCAGTGGCAGGAGGGATGTCATTATAGCCCATTACCAATACCACATACTGTGAGACAGAGCTGCCAGCAGCCTGGCACCCTGTCCCTCAAAGTGAGAATTAAATCAAATTGCATTTGCTTTATGCAGAGGTAAAATCGGACAGTAGGTCCCTGGTCACCCCTTCTCCTCCAAAATAAAAAGGTCAGGATTTCTTATCAAGGAAAACGAGAAGAAAATGGCTTAAAATAAACCTCTGCGTATCTGCATCGTTGGCTAGTTACAAAATGAGAGATTCCATGAGAGATTCCCATCGCGGCCAGCACTGCCGGTGGGCCAGTGGTTTGCAGTGACGGAGCGCCATCTAGTGCTGGCATTCTGGAGACACTGAAAAGCACCAAATAAAGGGCTCCCGCAAGCAACGGTCAAACAAAACAAAATCAACAGAGTGCCTACTATGTATCTTATGCTGGCTTTTTCTTCACAATCATGCAAAGGATTTCAGAGACTTGGGCTGCCCTAAGTTTTGTGAAAAAGGCTTACACTGTGGTAGCAGGGGAAAAGATGCTCTGTTGGAAGTTTTGCGGGTGATTCTCTCAACATGAACTGCGAGCGCGGAGGTGGCCATCAGGCAGCTCAGCTTGAGCAGAACCCTGATTACATTTGCTGCACTTCTTCTCAGAAAAAACATGTGGCTACTTAGCATTTATATTGCACTTTTCATCTCTAAACCACTTTACAGAACCTCTCTGGTGAATTCCCCCAACACCCTGGCAAAACAGTTATTACTCTATACTATTAGCTTCTTTATGAAAGCTTCTGATGGCCTTTTCCACTGCATGGCAGTGAACTGCATTTACCAAAGGGAATTTCTCCAAAGACTCATGTCCAGAATCAAAGAGCAATTATCATCTGAAACCTTAATGTTTCTCCTTTTCTTTTCTAGGGGAAAAAAGGCTCATCATTAATTTCCATAGAGAACATACTGACCCTTTCTCATTCAAAGATAAGACTGTCAGAATAAAGGAAAGACTGCATCATCAATGTGAGACTTCTCCCTAATCTTCCATTACTGCTATCACAGCAGAGGACCCTGCCCTAAACCAACAGCATCATCGTGTCCTTAAAATAAAGAAAATCCAGGAGACAAATGAGATGGGCGGGCTGATAAAACAGGACCTTATAAACTAGGATTCTGGGATACATTAAGGACCTGACCTTTTTTATTTAAAATCTAAGGATCTGTCACTCTTTATCATAGTTCATGGACCAGCTCTTCCTTATTACATTTCAATCAGTGGTGTAGTTTAAGAGAGAATGTTTAAGAAACTGTAGTCACATTTTCTGTATATAACTGAAATCTGAGCATCTTAACTGGACTCTTCACTTTTTTAAAAGAAAAAAATTTTTTAGCAATCACATTTTCTAGATCACATAGATATTTAGTACATGATTCCCGTACAGTATGGGATAAGATATGAGTGTTCCAAGAGAAAGGGCAGACAGCAAGATGCATCTCATGGAGGACAGCAGAGCAAGCAGGAGAGTTAAGAGGTAGAATCCTCAGCAGAAATCTCATGTCACTGGTGGGAGAGGCCTAGGCACACCAGAAACCTCAGGGAGAGGCCTGGCTCCCTTACAACTTTCATTTTTCTGCTTTCGTATTTATTTGCCTTTATCCTAGAGATTACCAACCCAACAGATATATATATGACAGGCATTTCACAATGCATATTTTATGATGTTAAAAGTTTCACATTAGAAATAATCATCCAATATTTTCAGCATTTAAAAAAGTGATTATTCCATTCCATGGTATGTGGGAAGCAGTAAGTTAGAATTAATGTATCACATGTCATTTCCAAAATCCTTTCTGCAGACCTGAGAGGTTGTTTTTGGTGATGTCTCAATGCCAACTTTTTACAAACAATCTCTACTTATAGCCACTTTACATAAGGGGATTGATTCATCACTCTCCTGCTACCTAATTTATTTTAGTATATTTTAGAATTTAGGAAGAAAAGATAGTGTGAACTGAAATAAAAGCTCTAATGAGCATATTTATTAGGCCGGACTATTTCCTAACAGGAAAATGCATCATTTGCATTAAAAAGAGGTTTTCCTTTGGTTTGCTGGGAGGAGTGAGGACGCTCTTGTTCCAGCAGCATGCGTCCATTTCAGAAGAGACTGGAGGTTCAGGAGAACGGAAGGGGAAGAAGGCGTCTTTTCAGTCTATAGCTCAGAGAGAGACATTAGGGCCAACGAACGCTTAAAGTCACCCCTCCCTCGCAAATGAGGTGAAAGTCCTCGGCTGGGGAGAGTGGATACTCACTCACACTGCAATCTAATGTGACCCAAGAGCTTAGTGTTTTCTTTCTAAGACTGACCTGATCCTCCACATCAAACTCCCACCAAGCTCAGAAGCATGGATAGTTTAGATGTGCCATTAGTAATATTTCACTGTCTCTGATCTTAAATAGTCAGTTTAAATGACTACATTTAAATAGTCTATGCAAAGCTAGCCTCATAGCAACAGCTAGTTTCCCTGATCTCTTTTGGATGGCACGGACCTTAAAATCAAAATTTCAGTCTTTTAGCCTTTGCTCCCTTACTTCCAACTTCCCTGAGATGGCCACTGTATAGATAAAAGATACTTACCCCGCCCTCTTGGTAGCGGCAAGGAGTGACTGTCAGACCACAACAGCATCCTCTGAGTCCAGTGGCCCTTGCTGCTGAGTGGCTGGATTGCCTGACCCCACAGGTGCAGCTGTAACCATCACAGACCAGTTCACACTGGTCTGATCTGGTCTGGCCCTGTCATATCAATAACAAGATGTCAAAGTCATCTTACAGGGGCACTGAGTCTAAACTGTGAGTCATGTAACTGGAGCATGTGCAGAAGGGGATATTTTGACCTGAGATACCTCCAGGCACCCAAGTTTCTCCCCATCAGGGAATCAAAGGCCTGGGACACAACCAGACCTTGAAAGCCAGATCTTTCTTCAGGAGGAGGAAGGGGTCCATTGTTCGGAAGATCCAGAGGTAAAGCCCTTTTTCAGACTTTATCATAAATTGTCTTGCTTAAAATCCTCCTAATCAAAATCTGACTTGCCAGTGCTTCCTCAAACCAACCCATCCTTCCCTAATTCATAAAGTTTGACCAAACCCATAATCAGGGAGATGGATTTGCCCCTCCCTCCTGTCTCCTTGTTGGTGGACCTTGTGATAAAACTCTTTCTCTTCTCAGAAGTCAGGGCCACGGTATCAGCTTCTACATGTATCAGGCAGCAAGCCCTTGCTCTGTGATACAGTTGGTCAAGTCTGGCTGCTTGGAGGTGATGTGAGAGCATCTGTCTCTAGGTCTACTGTCCCAGCTGCTTGACCCCAGTCTAGATGGCCCCACAGATGGTAAGCTCAATGTTCTTACTCCAGGCCTCCATCAGGTGTTATCACAGATGGTACCTCCACATCCCCTCCCTGGGGCAGAAAGGGATTCCTGTATCCTTTGCTCATGATTCCAAGTCCATGAAACCAGAAGGGCTGCCACAGGCCTCTTCATTTCCACCATTGCTGCTGGGTACCATCTGCACTTTCCATGTTCGTAGTGGCCAGCTGTAAGGCTGCTTTTAAATCCTGCAGTGTCTCATAGCATAACCAAGACCGTTTACTACTAGAACTAGTATCTTAGGCTCCCACATACCAATCTGGCTAATTCTGTAATCCTTGATGCCTGACCTCATTGGCTTCCCTTCTTTCTATGCCTTAGAGAAGGGACAGAGGTACCACAGACCTTTCTTTCTCTCTGCCAATGCTTCTAGTCGTTTTTCATAACAATCATAAAAGTTCACCATCTTTGTTCTGCACACTGGAGGAGACTTGGGGACATCTATATGTGGCCTGCTTAAAAAAATATATTACATTGCAATTATAATTTTGATAAATAGGAAATAAGAAAGTTGTTAAATTTGAATTTGTATAAAATACATAAATATTTTTCAATCTTTTAAAAGAAACTTGGGTGTGACTCTTTATGCATAAATTCTGTGTCAGATAAGTATACAGTTCTGTCTCAAATAAGTATACAAGTAATTTCTGACCAAGTTTTTAATGATTAGCTCTTCAAATTCAGAAAGTTGACCCTGCTATGAAAGTTTTTTTCCCACAAAGATGTGATACATTTAGAACCTTTTTTTTTTTTTACATCAAATATTTTGCAACTATTCAAGATCTGGGGTTTGTATAAAACTTCAAAATTTTATAATAGTTGAAATAGTGACATTCAAAGAATCTATGAGCTCTTTCTTTTCTTTCATAGACAAATAAGATATTGAAAACGTAAGTGATTATGTAAAAGCACCTCAAATGCAAGTATGCACACTCATTAATGGTACAGTAAATTCGAACAGGACACACGTGCTGTTAGAGCGGCCTCTCCACCCACAGCTTGGGCACTATGAAAGAGTGATCTGATGCAGCTGCTGCTGCCGCCAAGTCGTTTCAGTCGTGTCCGACTCTGTGAGACCCCACAGACGGCAGCCCACCAGGCTCCACCGTCCCTGGGATTCTCCAGGCAAGAACGCTGGAGCAGGTTGCTGCAGCTGAGCAAAAATAGACCATCTGTGGGAAAACAGCCATAGCGGGTCTAGCGGGGGTCCGCGCCAGGCCTCTCCGCCTTTGAACTTTGACCGCAGGCCCTCAGGTCACACCCTACCCTCCAAGCACCTGGAAGATGAGCTTCCCCACAGCCCTATGCAATCCCCTGCAGCATCGGAAGCTACATGGCCACAATGGGTAGCAACATACCTGCCCAGCAGCTGGCTGGTGGAGTCCAAACTGCAGAGCGTCTCCTAAGCCAAGCATAGGCAGAGTGCCTGATTCCATTGCTCAAGCCACATACAAAACTGTTCATGTGAGAAACTGCCAGCCAGGTGCCAAGGCCACTAGCCAAGGGGCATGGCTACCACAGGTCATGCCAAGCTTTCCTGAAAACTAAGAGACAGGAGATAAGCTCTCACAGACTGGACTGGGAAGCCCTGTTCTGCCTTATTCATTATTCAAGCCTCCAGGCATAGACAACAAAAGACCCAAGGGACTCTTTAAATACTGTAGCTGAAGTCCTCCTCTGAAGCCCTGGGCTCTGTTCTCAGCCTGATAAAGGAATTCAGAAAGCAATCCTCCTTTTAAGGAAAAACTTGGTTCCCAAGCTTATTGTCTTGCAGCTAAACCCTATTTTGAATATCATAAGTTAATATCAATACTTGGTTTTCATTTGCATTTCAACTTAAAGAATTCTAATGTCTGTGATCTAAAGGAAGTTGTACGCTTTGGCTGATGATGGAGAAACTCAAGTACATAGAATTTAAAAAGAGATAACTTGTTACCATTTTTCAATACATTGACCCTAACACATGGACATTCCAGGCCCCTTAGAAGTAGCCTCAACCTAACTCTCCAGCTTCACCTCTCCCTACTCCTCTCCGGGCAGAAACGTCACCAATCTAGACAACAGAGCATTTCTTCAACAGATACCATGTATTCTCCTTTGCTCATGCTGTTCACTCTACTTCAAAAGCCTTCCCTTCCTGCCTCCAGCCTTTTTACAAAATCTATTCCTTTCCTTCAAGATCCATCTTTTGCTGAGTCTCTCACCACATGTGCCCCATGATAAACTTGATGCCTCTTTCTCCTCTGAACCCCTACAGCATTCTGCAAGCTCGTCTGCACCTCTCCTACTTTACCTCGTGCCAGAGTGAGTTGTACAGGTTTCTGCCCTTCATGCCAGCTTATGAGCTCCTGGAGAACAGTGATGATCTCCTGCTTCCTTTTTGTGTGCTTAACACTCAAAGACGCAAGTTTGAAATGCCTAGAGTAGCAGTGCTGATTAGAAGTAGGTTTAGCAACATATAAAGAAAAATATTATAGTAGCTCAAACACAAAGGGTGTATTCTCTCACATAAGGGCATTCAAGTATAGGGCTGTTGGTCTGCAGTTAGGTAGTCCAGGGCTGGGGGCTTTGCACCCTGAAGTTATCTGGGATCCAGCTTCTCTTAGTTTCCTACTCTTCCACCCTCAGAATCTGACTCACATGCTCAAGGACACCTTGTTCTTGGTGTCATGTATGAGTTGCAGGCAGCCAGAGGAGAAAATGCAAGAAAAAGCTCAAAGGGCACTCTGGTATCTCCAAAAGATAAAATCTCTGTAAAAATAAGGAGAACAGGTCTCTCCCCACCCAAACACAGGAAATACCTGACAAAAAGACAAGAATGGCAACCCACTCCAGTATTCTTGCCTGGAGAATCCCATGGACGGAGGAGCTTGGTGGGCTACAGCCCACAGGTTGCAAAGAGTCGGACACGACTGAGAGACTTCACTTTCACTTTTGGGGGTGAAGGGACACAAGAGGGACTGTCAGAGGCAACTCAGGGGCACAAAGGATTCAAATAATTCTTTGACGATTTACAGCAGAATTTTCCACACACAGAGGAGGCTCCCCTGAACAGTCAGAAAGAAGGCAGGAGAGTCAGAGACCAGTGAGCGTCCCTGATGCTACCTCTGCCCTCTCTCAGCTGAAAGAACCCACCATAATTTGAAGGGTGTGAGAGCAGATAACATCTGAACCTTGCTTCCTAAACTAAGTCCTGGAAATTACCTATGGCTGCAGTGGTGGAGCAGAAATAATGACCAGACAGAGGGAACTTCAGACAGCCCCACTGAGCTCTCACAGCCCGGTGCAGCATGGGAGACCATCAGAGAGTCTCCAGGGCGGCTCGGTGGTGCAGAGAAAGCTCAAGGACCTGAAGAATCTTGGAGGTCAGTCAGATTGAGGGAACAGAGAACAGAATGAAAAGAAATGAGAACAGTTTAAGGGACCTCTGGAACAACATCAAGCACACCAGCATTCACAGTATAGGGGTCCCAGAGGAGAAGACAGAGAAAAGGGGTTGAAAATGTATTTGATAAATTATGGCTAAAAACCTGAAGAAGGAAACAGATATCTAGGTACAAGAAGCACAGGGGGTCACAAACAAGATGAACTCAAAAAAAACCACATCAAGATATATTATAATTAAAATGGCAAACTTAAAAAGATTTCTAAAAGCAGCAAGATTTTACAGAAAGAGTCATATACAAGAGAACCCCCATAAAGGTATCGATTGATTTTTCTAGAAAAACTTTGCAGGCCAGAAGGGAGTGGCATGAAATATTTACAGTGGCTGAAGGGGAAAGCCTGAAACCTAAGACACTGTACTCAGCAAGATTATCATTTAGAATTAAAGGAGAAATAAAGAACTGACAGAGGATGAGATGGTTGGACATGGGTTTGAGTGGACTCCGGGAGTTGGTGATGGACAGGGAGGCCTGGTGTGCTGCGGTTCATGGGGTCGCAAAAAGTCGGACATGACTGAGTGACTGAACTGAACTGAAAGAATTGTTCAGGTGAGCAAAATCTAAAAGAGTTCCTCAAAACTAAACTAACCCTAAAAGAAATGTAAAAATGTCTTCTCTAAGTGGAAAAGAAAAGGTTGTGGCAAGAAGTAAGTACTTATAAGAAAGGAAAAATCCCACTAGTGAAGGCAAATAAATAAAGGCTGTGGATCAACCACTTAAATCAGCAAGTATGAAAATTAAAAGACAAAAAAGTATAAAATTAACTGTAACTACAATAAACAGTACAAGGATAAACATTTGCAAACATGGATAGACCAAGAGGATATTATACTTGGTGAAATATTAACAAACCAAAGACAAATATTCCATGTTTTCTCTTATATGAGCAATCTAAAAAATAAAGCAAATGAATGAAAATAATAAAATAGGAATAGACTCACAGACATAGGGAACAAACTAGTAGTTACCAATGGGGATAGGGTAGAAGGAAGGGACAACGTAAGGACAGGAAATTAAGAGACACAAACAACTATATATGAAATAAACAAGCAACAAGGATATAGTGTTCAGCACAGGAAAATGTAGTCATTATTCTGTAATAATTTTAAATGGAACATAGTCTATTAAAGTATTAAATCACTATATTGTACACCTAAAACATACATTATTATAAGTCAACTGTACTTCAATCAATCAATAACAATGATTTGCAAAAATATTTTAAAATGCTATTCTTCTCACTATTGCTTGCTTTGGAAATTTTAGATATTTTTCATAAATGTGTGTTGTTTGTATTTACACAATAGGTTTGTTATTGTTGTTTCAAATAATTACAACATGGTAAATATCAACTGATATAACCAACATAAAACAGAATCTCTTTGGAAATTTCAGTAACGTTTAACGTCATGTAGAGAGTATCTGAGACCAAAGAGCTTGAGAATCAGTGCTCTGAAGAACTGAACCTGAAAGACTCCAGATCTGGGGACACCTTGAATAGCAGAAGGCAAAGATAAGGCATGAAACAAGGAAAGAATTTAGAGTCTACATACTGATCTATAAAATCTTTCTTTCCTTTACTCCCATAGAGCATGTAAGAATCTAGGAGCAAGGATTATACCACCTCACCCCAGAGAAGAGATAGGAGAATTTTACTCTGGAGAAACTAATCAACTGAGGGAAAAGTCTAATAAGTGACTGCATACTCCCAGGATCATCTACAGTGAAGACGCCAAAGACAGGCTCTGGCCATGAGCACCATCAAACCAGCTTGTTAATGCTTCATTTAAAGATGAATGGACAGCCCAGTGTCACCAACCATTTGCAGAAAGCTCCTAATGTGAAAGATAAGACCAAAACAAACAAGCAAGAGGAGAGGAAGGCCATGAAGCAAAAGAAAATAACAGAAGAAAATTATCACTGCCATCCTAAGTAACTGATATTACCTCAAGAAACAAGGGAGGGATACTTGAAGGAACAGAGGATTGGAAATTAAAAACAAGATAGTCAAAATTAAAAAGATCAGTGGAGGTTTGGAAAATATACTTGAGGAAATGTCCTAGAAAACAGAGCAAAAACATTAAAAAATGGGACATATGTATCCTATGGTTGATTCGCAGAAACCAACACAATATTGTAAAGCAATTATCCTTCAATTAAAAAAATGTTTTTTAATGGGAACTAGGAAAGAAAGGTAATTAAAGTACTGGTAAAATCAAGTCCAGTTCATTAACTAGCATCAACTTTTTATTTTAAATTTTTTTTCTTTCTTCTTTTCATCTTACCCCTCTAGCTTCAATATCATGCTTGTGCAGTAATAATTAGCTAGTACCAGATGCCTTAAGAAAGTAACCTGTGGAGAATAAGATGGCAGAGGAGTAGGTGGACGTGGAGTACATCTCTCTCCATGGATACATCAGAAATACCCCTTCAGACACAGAAGTGCATGCAGAACACCAGCTGAGAGCGGACAGGAGTACCTGACCAGTGGAAAAGAACACACAGAACCACGCAAAACTCAGTAGCACGAAGGAACTAGGGGGAAAAACAGGAGTGTTAGTAGGACTGGACCTGTCCTGGGCGGGTGAAGGAACTGAAGCAGGGATCCGATCCCTACAGGGCAACTATCTCACTCAGAGGAGAAACATTTAAGGCTGAGAGTGAAACAGCTGATCTGTGGAAGCTTAAATGGAATGAGAATCAGACAGTCCTTGCCGCAACTGTCAGGCAAGTTTATGTTCCTTGGTTCTTTGTCTCATCACAACAATGATTTGGAGCGACGGACATTAAAGCCCTCAGCGTGTCACACCTCTCAGGTCTTGAACAAACTGTGTCATAGCTCTTAGACAAATCAGTATTACAGTTCTATTTTATTTAGAAAATAGCAGGAGAATCCATCCTCGAAGAAGAGAAGAGTGGAGGAGCGCGCCAGTGCCCGCGTGGCGTTGGGGTTGGGGGTGGGAGAGGAGAGAGAGAGAGAAAGAGCCTATGCACACACTTGGCTCCTCCTTTTATATATTTTCTTCCCCCTAGGCCTGCCCTATGCAAATTTGGCTCAGCCAGGAGTGCTGGTCTCCTGTCCTTGGACCTTCCTTTGACCTTCCTCTGTTCTATTTCTGCGGGCTTTTCTCTTCCTTGTCTTTTATCCACCTCCATTTTGAACTCATTTTCCCTATTCTATCTACCTAACATTCCCCCCTCAGGAGATGGGAGGCCAGTTCTTTGGGAATAGGGGCATCGAGGTCTTTCTCACTAATTCCTGTTGAACTGGGATGGTGAGGGGTATTGGGCCTCCCCCTCTTGCTAGTCTCAGGCCTCAGAGTCCTCATAGTGGTGTCCATCTAAGGGTGAGTGGTATTTTCCATGGTCGGCTGTAGTTTTGTATCTTTGTTGAATTGGGACTGCATGTTGTAGCTTGTTGACCTGAGCAGAGAGACAAACATGTTAGATGATTGATAATGCATGCAACAATCGTAAGCAGCATCAATATGGCGTGACAAGGACTAGTAGGGGCATTAACCAATTCCAAATTCACATCGCTAGGATGGCTCAACTCCCTCCTTGTTCAGGGATCGGAAGATTTATCTCCTGCCTGTTTTGAAGTACAGTCCCTACCAAGCTGTGTTGGCTCTTTAGAGCTGTCCTGAGAAATCTTATTCCCAGAACCAGATTTTGAGGGTGTTCATTAGAATGGCACTCATTTGTAGTTCTGAAAAAGCATCTGAGATCTCCCAGGGTTCACAGGTGTATTGAGTGTCCTCTTCTGTTTTCTTCCATGGCTTGACTCGTGAGTAGTGAATACAGGAGTTGTGTCCTGGTACCTTGACTGCTGTGGGGGTAGAAAGGATTACAAGGTAGGGGCCCTTCCATGCGAGCTGGAGTTGAGCCTATGGGGACCGATCTTTCCAGATTTTAATTAGGACTTGAGTCCCTGGAGCATATAGTGGTGACTCCTTAGAATCTTTTGGGTCCTGGTTCATACCCCACAAGCGTATATCCTGTTGGAATTTTTCAATGGCCATGGTATAAGACTGGAGGGTCTGAACCTCTGGATCTAGGAAGAGGTCATTGACATAAACAAAAGGTCTCCCATATAGCATCTCATAAGGACTAAGACCAAGCTGTTCTTTAGGGGCAATATGGGTGTGGAGGAGAGCTATTGATAAAGTCTCCTTCCATCCCAGGGAGGTCTCCTGGGTTATCTTTTTTACTGCTGATTTTAAGAATTGGTTGGCTCTTTCTACTTTTCCTAAAGACTGAGGCCTCTGGGCACAATGGAGATAAGTAATGCCCAATGCTTTAGAGGTCACCAAGAGACCCCTTCGGTGACCTTAGAAGTAAATGATGTCCCATTGTCACTTTATAATGATGTGGGCAGATCAAATCTTGGAATGATTTCATGGAGCAGTTTTTTTACCACCTCCTCAGCCTTCTCAGTCCAGGTAGGAAAGCCTCCAATCCATCCTGTGAATGTATCTATCATGACTAATAGGTATTTATACCCTTGAGAAACTGGCATCTGGGTGAAGTCCATCTGCCAGTCCTCTCCTGGATAGGTCCCACGTCATTGCATGGGCTGGGCCAGCTGGAGTCTTTGAGCTCCTTCAGTTCAGTTCAGTTCAGTTCAGTCACTCAGTCATGTCCAACTCTTTGCGACCACATGAATTGCAGCACGTCAGGCCTCCCTGTCCATCACTCCCGGAATTCACCCAAACACCATGTCCATTGAGTCAGCGATGCCATCCAGCCAACTCATCCTCTGTCATCCCCTTCTCTTCCTGCCCCCAATCCCTCCCAGCATCAAAGACTTTTCCAGTGAGTCAACTCTTTGCATGAGGTGGCCAAAGTATTGGAGTTTCAGCTTTAGCATCATTCCTTCCAAAGAACACCCAGGCCTGATTGCCTTTAGAATGGACTGGTTGGATCTCCTTGCAGTCCAAGGGACTCTCAAGAGTCTTATCCAACACCACAGTTCAAAAGCATCAATTCTTCAGCTCTCAGTTTTCTTCACCGTCCAACTTTCCCATCCATACATGACCACTGGAAAAACCGTAGCCTTGACTAGATGGACCTTTGTTGGCAAAGTAATGTCTCTGCTTTGAATATGCTATCTAGGTTGGTCATAACTTTTCTTCCAAGGAGTAAGCGTCTTTTAATTTCATGGCTACAATCACCATCTGCAGTGATTTTGGAGCCCCCCAAAATAAAGTCTGACACTGTTTCCACGGTTTCCCCATCTATTTCCCATGAAGTGATGGGACCAGATGCCATGATCTTAGTTTTCTGAATTGCCGGGGTCCAGCCCCGGTGGATCCAGGTAATTCGAATTGGGGACAGAGTCGGTGAGGAGAGACTCATTTATTTAAAGATATAAAAAGAGATTAGGAAAGAATAGTGTAGTAGGAAAGTTAGTGGAGAAAAGATGCTGAATAACTTGGTTTACACAGGAAACCAATAAAGCTCCAAGACAAGGGGCTTGCACCGTCTACATAGGCCACAGCTGCCCATTTGAATAGCGGAGGGTGCCCCACCTTGGGCTCCCTCTAGCGTGGGTCTTACAAGCCAGGGTAAATAAGTAGACACGGAGAGCCTCTGTGCTCCAGACAGGAATTCAGCCTGAAAAGGGAGAAAAGAACGACATGGGGGAGCCAAGCATTGGTGCCAGACCCACAACTTTATTTTCAAAAGCAGCTTATATACCCCAAGTTGTACATAAAGAAATAATGGAATATGCAGAGTTATGCAGGGGCAGCAGTCCTGACCCTTATTGAGACCAGGATTTCTTTTTGCATACCTTCCCGTATACAAAAGGTCTTAGGTGATTTTACATCATCTTCTGGCCAGGGGGCCTGTTAACATTTTTATGGCTCTTTTCCTAGATAAATGTCTATCAACCAGAAAACTCATTTTCCCTTGAAGTGTTTTTTCTTTAATCTGCATCACCCTCAAAGTACTAAATAAAGTTACATTCCTGTGGAACAAAGGTGCAATGGGTTATAACAAAAAAGTACATAACTCAAAGGTCTAATGTTGCTAATGCCAGGGCTATCACCTGTTTTTTCTAAATACCAACTATATCAACAAATAAAAGATATGAAAACTTGGCAGCAAGTATTGGCTCAACAATGAAACCATTAATCAGTCCTATTCTAATGATTTTGACTCCTCAGAAGCCCCTATATTCCTAGGATGTTTTAAGCTTCCTGTGCCTCTCGCGGTCGGGAGGCTGTAAACAATCACATGCACAGCTGTAAGAGTCTGAATAAAACTATCAGGCAGGCTAGAAAGCCATCAGAGGGGTTTTTGGATTGAAACACTCTTTTCATGCCCAGGAGCCTTATTATCTAAAAGCTCTAAATTAACTTTTTCCAGAAAAAGGTGGTGGCGGGGATAGCCCCCTGTTAATGTTAGAAGAGTAGGTGAAAGGCATAATATAGTAAAGCAGGCAGACTCTGGTTTGGGGGGTAGATGCTCAAGAAAATCCAGGGGGACCCCTGAGGCCTGATCCTGCCTTTGCGTTTTGGCAGGCCCCTTTCCTCATGACCTTTGCCACGGGCGGGATTCCCCATGCTGGCTCCCAGCACTGAATGTTGAGCTTTAAGCCAATTTTTTCACTCTCCTCTTTCACTTTCATCAAGAGGCTTTTTAGTTCCTCTTCACTTTCTGCCATAAGGGTGGTATCATCTGCATATCCGAGCTCCTTGGGGGTTGTTTAATTGGCAAGTGGGACAAGAGGAGACCACTTGTCTAATAGTTGTTTGGAAACCTGTTCCTCAGAAGGACCTTTCTAGTAATTTTTGGAGGGCCTTTTCCCCTAAATGAGTAAGGAGTTAAACAACTTCCATTGGAGGTTCCCAGGCAGAAAAAAAGAGTCCCTCTTTTTGAAACCACCCCATATGATCTTCTTGAAAGCCCTCACTCTTAGCTTTAAGAGTCTCACCTTCAATATATGAAGGAATTTTTGGCATATTAGTCTGTGGAACTAAGGTGGCAACTCCTATTAGGTCATGGTTCTGTAATGCTGCTCTCTTAGCTGCCTGATCAGCTGCACTGTTCCCTCGTACCACTTCCATGCTCCCTTTTTGGTGTCCTTTGCAGTGGGAGACTGAAACCTCAGTGGGCAGATGGACTGCCTCCAAGAGTCTAAGAATATGATCACCATATTTGACTGGGGGCCCTCGGGTGGCCAAGTGACACCTTTCTTTCCAAATAGCAGCATGCGCATGTAGCACCAGAAAGGCATACGTGGAGTCAGTGTAAATGGCTATTCTTTTTCCTTTTCTCAGCTCTAAAGCTCGAGTCAGGGCTATGAGCTCAGCTAATTAGGCTGAAGTACCTGGTGGCAGAGGCTTAGCCTCTATGGTCTCAAAATCAGAAACTATTGCATACCCAGCTCTTCTTTTTCCATCTAAGACAAAGCTTCTTCCATAAGTGTACCAGATTTCCTCAGGATTGGTCAGAGGATCTTCCAACAATCCCTCTCAGGGTTTTGTCCAGTGGTCCAAGGTTTCTAGACAAAAGTGAAAAGAGAGAGAGCCCTTGGGGGTAGGCAGGAGGGTGGCTGGGTTAAGAACCTCACAAGGGGATATAGTGAGGTCTGGATTTTCCGTCAGCATTACTTTATATCTGAGGATTCTTTGATCATACATCCATAAATGGCCTCTCCCATTTAGGAGTTGTTTTACTTGGTGGCTGGTAAAAATAGTTAGTTTGCCTCCAAAGGAGGGTTTTAAAGCATCTTCTATCATGACTGCAATAGCTGCAAGATTTCGAAGGCAAGAGGGCCAGCCTCGGGCAATTGGATCAAGCCTCTTGGATAAGTAAGCTACAGGCTGGGGCTCAGATCCCAACATTTGAATTAACACTCCAAGGCTATTCCCTCTCTTTCATGGACATAAAGTTGGAATACATTTTCTGGGTCTGGCAACCTCAAAGCAGGTGCCTGAGTTAAGGCTTGTTTTAATGTAGCCTCTGCCTTCTTTTGAGGAGTTCCCCACATCAGTGGGATTGAATCATCCTGTCCCTTTAAGCATTCATATAAGTGAAGTGAAGTGAAGTGAAGTGAAGTGAAGTCACTCAGTCCTGTCCAACTCTTTGCGACCCCATGGACTGTAGCCTACCAGGCTCCTCCGTCCCTGGGATTCTCCAGGCAGATTCTTCACTGGAGTGGGTTGCCATTTCCTTCTCCAGGAGATCTTTCCAACCTAGGGATCAAACCTGGGTCTCCCATATTGCAGGCAGACGCTTTACCATCTGAGCCACCAGGGAAGTCAAGAGTTCATGTAAGGGCTGAGTAATTAGACCATAGTTGGATATCCAGATTCTACAATACCCAGTTAGCCCCAGGAAAGCTCGCAATTGTTTTCGAGTTGTGGGGGAGGGCAACTGGAGGATTCCTTGTACCCGATCAGAGGACAGCCTCCTAGACCCGTGTGTAATCTGAACTCCCAGGTAAGTGACCTTTCTCTCAACTGTCTGTGCCTTAGCACAGGAGACTTTATATCCCCTTGCTGCCAAAAAGTTTAGAACCTGAATTGCATACTGTTGGGCATTTTCCTCATCTGGAGAGCAGATTAGTAGGTCATCTATGTATTGTAATATTTTCCCATTAGGTCCCAGGTCCAGATCTAGGAGATCCCAGCTGAGGGCCTGTCCAAACAAGGGGAGGCTATCTCTGAACCCTGAGGTAACACTGTCCAAGTCATCTGTTGGTGTTTTTCTCCTGGAGCCTCCCACTCAAAGGCAAAAAGATATTGGGATTCTTTAGCCAATGGTATGCAAAAAAAAAAAAAAATGCATCCTTGAGATCCCAGACTGTAAACCACTTGGCACTGGGTGGGATTTCTCCCAAGATTACATAGGGATTGGGTCCTGTGGCATGGAGGGGGACTACAGATTCATTTATGATCTGGAGATCTTGAACCATTCTCCAGATTCCATCGTTTTTCTTTATTGAGAGGATTGGGGTGTTACATGGTGAATTGGTGGAGACCAATAGCTCACAAGCAAGGAATTTATTTATTAAAGGCTATAGTCCCTCACAAGCCTTTCTTCTGAGGGGATATTGTTTCTGGTTAGGAAACTGAGTGGGATCTCGGAGGACAATGATGACCAATTCAGCTTGGTGGGCTCATTCAGGAATTCCCTGGTCCCACACCTGGGGGTTAATTTTGTCTTCCCATAGTTTTTGATCCCTCTCTATTGAAGAAAGTGTAATGGGTTTTTCAGTAGTAACCAGGAGCTGTAGGGCCCTAGGGGCTGAAAAACCTCCCATCACAGGGTGGTTCCCAGTTTAGTGAGTATATCTCTTCCCAATAAGGGAGTAGAACCCTCAGAGACCACTTGTGGGAAAATATTTGTCCATCCCAGCAACAAAGAAGTGCTCAGGTGAATCTTTTAGTAGTTGCTTTTCCTGTCGCACCCACAATGGTACAGGTTTGGGAGGAGAAGGTTCCAGAGTAGGAGATCAAGACAGAATAGGTAGCCTCTGTGTCAACCAAGTTCTCGGACCTACCTGCCACATCCAGTTGCACCCTTGGCTCCAGCCCCGTGATGGTTATCTGTAACAGGCGGGCTGGCTAGAGCGGGCCACTTCAGTCCTCTTGAACCATCGAGGGAAGGCTTGGCACTTAACCTTGAGGCTCTTGGGTCCTGAGGGCAGAGTGCCGCCCAATGTCCCAGTTAACAGCATTTGTGGCAAGCCATTCTAGGAGACTTGTCATGGTTGGGACATTCTTTGGCCCAATGCTCCACCTGTCTACAGATTAAGCATTTATCTCGTGCTTTGTCCTTCCAAGACTTGGAGTTTGCCATAGGGCTTCTCTGGAGGGCGGCCAGGATCTGGCCATGCCTTGTCTCTTTCTTTCTCTCCCTCTCCTGGGCCTTGGCCTCCTTCTCCTGTTCTCTGTTATAAAAGGTATTGGTGGCTGCCTGGACCATCTCATCTAAAGAGGCAGCAGGGTCCTGCTGCTGTAGCTGTTGTAACTTAATTCTGATATCTGATGCACATTGGGACAGGAATTTGTCCTTTAAAATCACGTGTCCCTCGTAAGAGTCTAAGGCCAGATGGGTAAACTTTTGGAGGGCTTCTTTTAGCCTTTCCAGAAAGTCAATGGGGTTCTTGTTGGACTCCTGTTATTGCTAAGACTGGGCACAGTCCCACGTGTAATAGGCTTCCTTCTGTTCCATGGGTGGACTTCCTCGGGGGTGAGTCTTTCTGAAGCTTATTCTACGCTGTACTGTTGCAACGTGAGAGCCAGGTATCCCCGGGTCAGGGTACTGATCCCCCGGCAGGCTGAGGCATAACAGCTTCCTAGAGATCAAATCCCTGGGCAGGTTGAGCCATGACGGCCTCCTGAGAATTGGGTCCCTGGGCAGGTCGAGGTGTGATGACCTCCTGGGACCCCTGGGACTGGCAGTCCCCAAGCAGGTTGAGGCATGACCTTTCGAGGACCAGATCCCTAGGCAGGTCAAGGCATGATGACCTCCTGGGACCCCTGGACTGGAGTTTGGGTGTCCCCAACGTCTCCAGTGAGACCAGTGCTGGGTAGAATTAAGGGGTTTGTAACTCATTGCTAGTTTGCCCACCATGGACAGGAATAGATATCATGATGTAAGCTCATCCTACTAGTACTGTTGCAACCTGAGAGCCAGGCGTCCCTGGGTCAGGGTGCAGATCCCCAGGCAGGCTGAGGTGTGACAGCCTCCTAGAGATCGAATCCCCAGGCAGGTTGAGGTGTGACGGCTCCCCGAGAATTGAGTCCCTGGGCAGGTCGAGGCTTGACGACCTCCTGGGACCCCTGGGACTGGAGGATCCCCAGGAAGGTTGAGGCATGACAACCTTTCGAGGACCAAATCCTTAGGCAGGTCAAGGCATGATGACCTCCTGGGACCCCCGGGCTGGAGTTGGGCATCCCCAAGATCTCCAGTGTAAACAGTGATGGGTAGGATTAAGGGATTGGATATTATACAGTATTTCCCTCCCAAGGCCAGCTATTTTCTGGTTGTCTCTCCAGAATATTGTAGAGACAACATTGTGGGCCCAGATGGGGGTGAGGAAAGGAGCATGAAACAGGAGGGAAGAAGGCAGAGCACAACCTTTGAAAGAATGACATAGCACAAGGGCATAACATAAACCGATTAAAAATCAATTGGGTCCAACATGACAAGTCAGATTCAAGTAAACCTTTATCCCCAATCTATAAGCCAACAGACACACCCAGAGGTGGCAGGACAGCTACAAGGCACTGTCAAAAGATGGAGGAGTAGGTGGTTCTCCAATGGCTGGGATGATCCTCCCACTCATTAGCATATGAATTAACCCCACTAGCAAAACCTGAAGTGAAGTGAAGTGAAGTAAAGTTGCTCAGTCCTGTCCAACTCTTTGCAACCCCATGCACTGTAGCCTACCAGGCCACTCCATCCTTGGGATTCTCCAGGCAGGAATACTGGAGTGGGTTGCCATTTTCTTCTCCAGAAGATCTTCCCAACCCAGGGATCAAACCTGGGTCTCCCATATTGTAGGCAGATGCTTTACCACCTGAGCCACCAGGGAAGTCCCTAGCAAAACCTAGCCAGGCCTAATTCCATGGCCCCAGCCCTTGCCCTTGGCAATGGTTCACACCCTGAAAAGTGGCTTTTCTCTGAATCCTAACAAATCCACCTCTTACTTTTTGGCCTGGCTCCAGTTCTGGGATAAGAAGGACAGGAGGAAAAAGCAGTGGGAAAAACGTGCCAAGGAATCCCCTTCATAGCCTGCCAGAAAATTTGCTAAATATCTGACCAGTGCTCACAGTTTTCATTGGCCTGATTCTTAGCACAGAGAAAAATAAGGACAGAAGAACCCCCAACGGCTTGGGTAACAGCTAATGGAGCCCAGCAGATAGTGCCTTTGGGACATACCAAAGAGTAGCCTCTCCAGAGTCCCTCAATTGCGCCCACTGCTGCCTGCCTGTTTGTGGGGAGTTCAAGGAAACAAGAAACAAGAGATTGTAAAGGAATTAAGATTTTGTTAGGCATGTCACTCCAGCTGTAGGAGAGAGGATCTCTTACCTTAACTGGAGGTCTTCTAGAATCTGAGGCTGAGCCACGTGACCTTTCTGCTGAGTTCGTTTTTCGCTCTCCCGGTTCCCAGCACGATGGGCCTTCCCCGGTGCTGGGTTTTCTTCGTGTTCCGCTTCTACCACGGGAGCATTGCTGAGTTGGGCTCCTGCTATGCTTGGCCTCTTCTGCGCAGAGGTTGTTTCAGCCAGGTTAAATCCGAGTCATGGCACCATAGATGTCAGGCGAGTGTATGCTTCTCGGATCTTGTCTCATCACAACAATGGTTTGAAGTGACGGACATTAAAGCCCTCGGTGCATCGCAGCTCTCGGGTCTTGAACAAACCATGTCGTAGCTCTTAGATAAATCAGTGTTATAGCTCTATTTTCTTTAGAAGATAGCAGGAGAATCCATCCTTGAAGAAGAGAAGAAAGTGGAGGAGCAGGCCAGCATGCGCACAGGGGAGGGCGGATAGAGAGAGAGAGGAAAACAAAAAAAGCATACGCATGCACGAGAGAGAGAGAGAGAGAGAGAGAGCTCTTGGCTCCTCCTTTTATATGTTTTCTTCCCCCTGGGCCTGCCCTATGCAAATTGGGCTCAGCCAGGAGTGCTGTTCTACCTGAAGTCCTCACTCCAGTCCTCAGACCTTCCTTTGACCTTCCTCTGTTCTATATTCACGGGCTTTTCCTTTCATTATCTCTTAGTCACCACCATTTTGGACTCCTTTTCCCTACTCTACCTACCTAACACAACCATACATATGCTGGGCAAGAATGCAGGTCTCCTGGAAGGGGCAGCGACTGGGAGCTGGAGTTTAGGGATAATAAATGAGAGATACTGAAAGGGCCTGCATATTTCTAAGCAGCCTGAAAGGCCCAAGGTTTCTGCCTGGTATTTTTAGTAGTGTATGGCTGCGACCGGCCGGCGCACTAAGCACGGCCAAGAGGAGCTACGCCCACATCCGAGGTCAGGGGAAGAAGCCGAGAGTGCCAGGCTGCAACGGCGCAGGAATGGCCGAGAGGAGCTACCCTGTGTCTGAGGTCAGGGGCGGCGGCCGGGAGGAGATACACTGTGTCTGAGGCCAGAGAAGGAGCCCGAGAGGAGATACTCTGTGTCCAAGGTCAGGGGTGGCAGCCGAGAGGAGCCACCCAGCACCCAAGGCCAGGGGCGGCACTTGGGAGGAGCCACCCCGCGCCTGAGGTCAGGAAGGGCGGCGGTGAGGAGATACCCCTCATCCAAGGTAAGGAGCAGTGGCTGCGCTTTGCTGGAGCAGCCATGAAGAGATACCCCATGCCCAAGGTAAGAGAAACCCAAGTAAGATGGTAGATGTTGCAAGAGGGCATCAGAGGACAGACACACTGAAACCATACTCACAGAAAACTAGTCAATCTAATCGCACTAGGACCACAGCCTTGTCTCACTCAATGATACTAAGCCATGCCCGTGGGGTAACCCAAGACGGCCGGGTCATGGTGGAGAGGTCTGACAGAATGTGATCCACTGGAGAAAGGAATGTCAAACCACTTCAGTATTCTTGCCTTGGGAACCCCATGAACAGTATGAAAAGGCAAAATGATAGGATACTGAAAGAGGAAATCCCCAGGTCAGTAGGTGCCCAATATGCTACTGGAGATCAGTGGAGAAATAACTCTAGAAAGAATGAAGGGATGGAGCCAAAGCAAAAACAATACCCAGCTGTGGATGTGACTGGTGATAGAAGCAAGGTCCGATGCTGTAAAGAGCAATATTGCATAGGAATCTGGAATGTCAGGTCCATGAATCAAGGCAAATTGGAAGTGGTCAAACAAGAGATGACAAGAGTGAATGTCAACATTCTAGGAATCAATGAACTCAAATGGACTGGAATGGGTGAATTTAACTCAGATGACCATTATATCTACTACTGTGGGCAGGAATGCCTGAGAAGAAATGGAGTAGCCATCATGGTCAACAAAAGAGTCCGAAATGCAGTACTTGAATGCAGTCTCAAAAACGACAGAATGACCTCTGTTCATCTCCAAGGCAAACCATTCAATATCACGGTAATCCAAGTCTATGCCCCAACCAGTAATGCTGAAGAAGCGGAAGTTGAACAGTTCTATGAAGACCTACAAGACCTTTTAGAACTAACACACAAAAAAGATGTCCTTTTCATTATACGGGACTGGAATGCAAAAGTAGGAAGTCAAGAAACACCTGGAGTAACAGGCAAATTTGGCCTTGGAGTACAGAATGAAGCAGGGCAAAGAATAATAGAATTTTGCCAAGAAAATGCACTGGTCATAGCAAACACCGTCTTCCAACAACACAAGAGAAGACTCTACACATGGACATCACCAGATGGTCAACACCGAAATCAGATTGATTATATTCTTTGCAGCCAAAGATGGACAAGCTCTATACAGTCAACAAAAACAAGACCAGGAGCGGACTGTGGCTCAGATCATGAACTCCTTATTACCAAATTCAGACTTAAATTGAAGAAAGTAGGGAAAACCGCTAGACCATTCAGATATGACCTAAATCCAATCCCTTATGATTATACAGTGGAAGTGAGAAATAAATTTAAGGGCCTAGAACTGATAGATAGAGTGCCTGATGAACTATGGAATGAGGTTCGTGACATTGTAGAGGAGACAGGGATCAAGACCATCCCCATGGAAAAGAAACGCAAAAAAGCAAAATGGCGGTCTGGGGAGGCCTTACAAATAGCTGTGAAAAGAAGAGAAGCGAAAAGCAAAGGAGAAAAGGAAAGATATTGGCATCTGAATGCAGAGTTCCAAAGAATAGCAAGAAGAGATAAGAAAGCCTTCTTCAGTGATCAATGCAAAGAAATAGAGGAAAACAACAGAATGGGAAAGACTAGAGATCTCTTCAAGAAAATTAGAGATACCAAGGGAACATTTCATGCAAAGATGGGCTCGATAAAGGACAGAAATGGCATGGACCTAACAGAAGCAGAAGATATTAAGAAGACGTGATAAGAATACACAGAAGAACTATACAAAAAAGATCTCACAATGGTGTGATCACTCACTTAGAGCCAGACATCCTGGAATGTGAAGTCAAGCGGGCCTTAGAAAGCATCACTATGAACAAAGCTAGTGGAGGTGATGGAATTCCAGTTGAGCTATTTCAAATCTTGAAAGATGATGCTGTGAAAATGCTGCACTCAATATGCCAGCAAATTTGGAACACTCAGCAGTGGCCACAGGACTGGAAAAGGTCAGTTTTCATTCCAATCCCAAACAAAGGAAATGCCAAAGAATGCTCAAACTACCACACAATTGCACTCATCTCACATGCTAGTAAAGTAATGCTCAAATTCTCCAAGCCAGGCTTCAGCAATACGTGAACCATGAACTCCCTGACGTTCAAGCTGGTTTTAGAAAAGGCAGAGGAACCAGAGATCAAATTGCCAACATCCACTGGATCATGGAAAAAGCAAGAGAGTTCCAGAAAAACATCTATTTCTGCTTTATTGACTATGCCAAAGCCTTTGACTGTGTGGATCAAAATAAACCGTGGAAAATTCTGAAAGAGAAGGGGATACCAGACCACCTGACCTGCTTCTTGAGAAATCTGTATGCGGGTCAGGAAGCAACAGTTAGAACTGGACATGGAACAACAGACTGGTTCCAAATAGGAAAAGGAGTACTTCAAGGCTGTATATTGTCACCCTGATTATTTAACTTATGCAGAGTACATCATGAGAAACGCTGGGCTGGAAGAAACACAAGCTGGAATCAAGATTGCCGGGAGAGATATCAATAACCTCAGATATGCAGATGACACCACCCTTATGGCAGAAAATGAAGAAGAACTAAAAAGCCTCTTGATGAAAGTGAAAGAGGAGAGTGAAAAAGTTGGCTTAAAGCTCAACATTCAGAAAACAAAGATCATGGCATTCAGTCCCATCACTTCATGGGAAATAGATGGGGAAACAGTGGAAACAGTGTCAGACTTTATTTTTTTGGGCTTACAAATCACTGTAGATGGTGACTGCAGCCATGAAATTAAAAGACGCTTACTCCTTGGAAGAAAAGTTATGACCAATCTAGATAGCATATTCAAAAGCAGAGACATTACTTTGCCAACAAAGGCCCGACTAGTCAAGGCTATGGTTTTTCCAGTGGTCATGTATGGATGTGAGTGTTGGACTGTGAAGAAGGCTGAGCACCGAAGAGTTGATGCTTTTGAACTGTGGTGTTGGAGAAGACTCTTGAGAGTCCCTTGGACTGCAAGGAGATCCAACCAGTCCATTCTGAAGATCAGCCCTGGGTGTTCTTTGGAAGGAATGATGCTAAAGCTGAAACTCCAGTACGTTGGCCACCTCATGCGAAGAGTTGACTCACTGGAAAATACTTTGATGCTGGGAAGGATTGGGGGCAGGAGAAGGGGACGACCGAGGATGAGATGCCTGGATGGCATCACTGACTCGATGGATGTGAATCTGAATGAACTCCGGGAGTTGGTGATGGACAGAGAGGCCTGGCGTGCTGCGATTCATGGGGTCGCAAGGAGTCGGACACGACTGAGCCTCTGAACTGAACTGGAGAATTCCCAGGGCGAGGGCTGCTATTGACTGTGGAGAGACTGACCGAGGGGATGTGAGGGAGGAGATCATGGTGGGAAATGCCTGTGGAGGAAAGCCAGGCAGCCGTGGAAGCAAGGCGATACTGCTGATACCTCTCTCTCCATACGCCAGCATCGGCAGCTGAACAGCAGAGGCTGGCCCATCAAATGCCTAACACACAGCGCTACAGAGCAAGGCCCCACCGAGGTTGCTCCTTTCAGTGACATATGCACTGAACTCCAGAGCAGGACCCCACCAAGGGTGTCCCTCTAAGTGCCTGAATGGGGGGAGCTACAGAGAAAGACTGGCCAAAGATGCCCCCTGAGCACCCAGCTACAAGAAGCTGGAAAAAGGCCTCTGATTGGGCCATAACTCCTGCCGCGGAGGCAGTCTGTGTCCCTGCATACCTGGAGCCGCCAGGGTTCCCCCCAAGCCACGCAGCTGCACTACCTTCATGCTCAACCCTCACTGGGGCAGAGCTGCCACAGGCAAAAAAAAAAAAAAAAAGTCTTGTGTTTATACGTGCAGGGTCGCTTTGGTTCTGTCCGACTCTTTGCAACCCTGTAGACTGGCCTGCCAGGCTCCTCTGTCAGAGAGGGGGTTCTCCAGGCAGGAATACTGGAGCGTATTGGCCAATACTGGGTGCTACACCCTCCTAGAGCGCTATATTTCCTGCTGCCCTAGCCACAAACCCCCCTGAGTACCTGGTGCTGCCAGAACCCCTGCAACCCAAGCAGCTGCACCACCTCCACACCTGGCCCTCACAGGGACAAACCCAAGTCCTCCAGGGCAGCCTCAGGACCTAAACCCCAGTGGATGACCCACATGCAGAGGTGGAAACAAAACCACAATTGAAACCCAGGGGCAGTGTGGCTAAGGAAGAAGACCCAAAACCTTCCCACCAGCTGTACAAGCTGCAGATTACATCCACACAATTAACTAGGTAGACTCTGTGTCTGTGGAATATATAAAAGGCCACTGAGAGCTCCCACAAAAGAAAATGCACTAGCTGTGGACATTGGAGGCAAGAACCCACAGGAGTAGGACCAGATGAGAATCTGGGCTGCCCCCACAGCAGGTCCAGTTATCAGCACACTGTTGGAGGGCATCCTAGGGAGGTAAGGTGGACTGGGATTCCCGGCGTAGGAAAGGACTCTGACAGCAGCGATTCAATATAAACCTTTATTATTTTCAGTTTTTGACTTGTTTTATAGATTATTTTGGATTTTTTAACCTTTTTTGCCTCCTCTGTTGTAGGTGTCAATTTTATTAGTACTAAGAAATCCAATTAAGCTTTTAAGCTTTTTTTTTTCCTCAGTCACATTTTTTATTTTTGTCATAAACCTCTGCCTCTATGTTGGGTTTTTGCAGTTCTATGGAGTTTAACTCTTTCTTTTTTTCTTTTCTCTTTGTTTAATTTTAATTTTTTAAACCTATTATATTTTTTCTACATTTATTCCTTCATTTGCCTTTCCTATTGTTCTTTTCCTCTTGCAGTTAAACTTTAACATATAAATCTTTCTCTACTTCTATTTAACTTTACATATGTATTCTTTTCTTTCTCTCCTTTCCTCTCAACATATTTGTTAGTTTTATTTTCATTGCTTTATTCTCAAATTGGCACTTTGCTTTAGCTTTATTTTCCAGTTTGTGCTTTAGTTAGTTTTGTTCTGGTAGATATAATTTTTGGTTTCCTTTGTTCACTGGGTCAATCTGTTGTATTTAATTTTTGTTGGACTGTTTTAATTTTGCTTATGGGTATATATGTATATGTGTTTATTCAGTCACACTTTCTATTGTTATAAACCTCTGCCTCTACATTAGGCTTTTGCAGTTCTGTGGAGTTTTCCTTTTTTTCCCCTTTTTCTTTCTTCTTCCATTTTTTTCCTCTTTTATATTTTTAATTTTTTAAACCTATTATATTTTTCCTACATTTATTCCTTCATTTGCCTTTCCTACTGTTCTTTTCCCCTTGAAGTTAATCTTTAATATATATAAATCTTCTTTATCTACCTCTATTTAACTTTGAATATCTATTCTTTCCTTTCTTTCCTTTCCTCTCAACATATTTGTTAGTTTTGTTTTCATTGCTTTATTCCCCACTTGGCACCTTGCTATAGTTTTGTTTTCCAGTTTGTGCTTAAGTTAGTTTTGTTCTTAACTGGTAAATGTAATTTTTTATTTGCTTTGTTCGCTGGATCAGTCTTTATTTTTGTTGGACTGTTTTCACTTTGCTCATAGGTGTATATGTATATGTGTATATTCCATTATTTTAAATATTACCTGCCTGATTTTATACCTGCCATTTGTATGGGGTTCATCTTTGATTTCTCATTTTTGGATTTTTGTTTTACTCTCCTTTAATGCCATAAAAAATAAAACCACTTCTGGAATCTTTGTTCCTGACCAGAGATCAAGCCCTGAGCCTTTGGAGTGGGAGCACTGACTCTAAGACCCCAGACCACCAGAGAACTCACCCTAGGGAGTATCAAATAGTGAGAACTCACACACAGGAAACCACTTTATTACAAGACCCGGCATTACCCAACCACCAGTAGCACCCTATGCAGGACACCTCATCTAAACAACAAACTAAACAAAAATACAAACCCAATCATCAGCAGACAGAAGTACCACCTCACTCAGCCTTGCCCATCAGAGGAAAAACCTCAGTAGAGTTAAGAAAATTGAAATTGTATCAAGGATCTTCTCAGAACCACAATGTTATGAGACTAGATATTGATTACAAGGAAAAAAAAGGTGTAAGAAACACAAACACATGGAGATTACACAACACGTTTCTAAATAACCAACAGGTTACTGAAGAAATCAAAAGAGAAATAAAAAAATTTCTAGAAACAAATGACAACAAGAACACGACAACTCAAAATCTGTGGGATGCAGCCAAAGCAGTCCTAAGAGGGACGTTGATAGCAGTACAATCCTCCCTCAAGAAACAAGAAAAACCTCAAATAGACAGCCTACCTTTACACCTAAAGCAACTGGAAAAAGAAGGAAAAAACCCCAATGTTAGTAGAAGGAAAGAATTCATAAAGATCCAAGCAGAAATAAATGAAAAATAAATGAAGGAAACAATAGTAAAGGTTAATAAAATACAAGTATTCTACTTATAAAAATAAATCATAGTAAATAAGAACCCCTAGTCATTAAAATTTAGCCTTGAGGTGGAATCATGCACGCAGGAACATCAGCGCATGTCTAGAGACGTGTACCCTTCACGCTCGCTCACGGCCATCAGGGACAGGCCTCTGACCACTACTGGCACTGATGTACAGGGAGAGGTCTGCTGACACTTCTGGGACAGAGGCAGCTGCTGCCGTGAGGACACAGGTCTGCAGTTATTCCTCTCTGCCCGCAAAGGACTGAGCTTGTCTGAGAATGCAGCCCACGTGGAGCAGACAGAGCTGCCGTATGTAAAGAATTCTGTCCCATTTCCACTATTTAATCCTCAACGTAAGCTATTGAGCATTCCACTAGGATGTATCGGTCAATCATCTATCTGCCAGTTTGGAGGAGGTCAGTTGAACTCTCTGTCTCAACTGTAAAATTCCTAAATGATACATATGTAAAAGATATTTGAGGCTGAGGAGGTTTTGCTTTAGCAAATGATGGCCTGCCAAGCTGTAACTCCAGCAGAACTCCCCACAACGGGAACATGTGAACCGGATACAAAGCTGCCCTGTGGCTATAATTCACATGTAGCAACAAGCTGTCATCCACTAACTGCATCCCTCATCTTAGCATCTACTCTCCTACTACAGCAGCATTAGGTAATGTATTGTTTTCTACAGTTGTCATAATAAGTCACCAAAAACAATGGAAATTTACTCTCTCACAGTTCTAGAAGTCCAAAATCAAGATGCTGGCAGGCCACACTCCTTCCAGAGGGTCTATAGTCTACTCCTTGCCTCCCCCAGACTCTGGGCATTCCTGGGCTTGTGGGTACGTCATCCTATCTCTGTCTCCATGGTCACAAGGCGTTTTTTCCCTTCTTTGTCTAATCTGCCTACCTCTTAAAAGGTCACTTGTCATTGGATTTAGGGCCCACCCACGGCTTCCCTCATAGCTCAGTTGGTAAAGAATCCGCCTGCAGTGCAGGAGACTTGGGTTCAATACCTGGGTCGGGAAGATCCTCTGGAGAAGGAAATGGCAACTCATTCCAGTATTCTTGCCTGGAGAATTCCATGGACAGAGAAGCCTGGCAGACTACAGTCCATGGGGTGACAAGAGTCAGACACGACTTAGTGACTAAACCACCAAACCACAGATAAGCCAAGATGATCTCCTCACTCATCATCTTTAATTTCACCTGCAAAGACACTTTTTTTCCAAATAAAGTACCATAGGAAATGGACGTATGTTTCGGGGTGCCACTACTGAGCCCACCACCGGTCACTAATGTCCTTTAAAACCTGTCACAGATTGTAAGAGATCTTCTTGAGGAAACACTCTTTGACATGGTGGTTCCCAAACTCTGCTTACACACTAGAGTTACATGGAAAAGTCCTAACACCCTGCTGGCACCCCCAGGCCAAACAAATTGCAATGTTGGAGGAGGAGAACCAGGCATCAGCAGTTTCTAAAGATGCCCCAGGTCTTTCTAATGTGCTACAAGATTTGGAAACCACTGCTTTCATAGCAGTTCTTTGTTTCTGTATGTTTTCACTATCTTCAAGTTCAAAATGCTCCAGTTTTACTTGTATCTGCATGCTTATTAAAACTCTTAAACTTTTCCCTTGTGGTTATCTGTATTAAAATGAAGCTTTTTATAAAAACAGAAGAATATTTTATTGACTATATGGTTATGTTTTCCTATTCATTGTGCTCTAAGATCTTAGGACCTGCTCTTACCCCGGAGATCCACAAATCTGCTGGTCTTTGCCTCAGAATACATATTTCTGCCAAAGGCAAAGACAAGCTGCTTCAGATTTAATTCCTTTGAGTAGATCATTGTATGCACTGGAAATCCATATCATTTTAAATAATTGCTCTAAAAAGAATGATTAAACATTTAGAGCTTTAAGGTCTATAAAGTATTAACCTCAGAGAATAAAGGAAGAGATAGGGTTTTAATGGAATTTTGATATGAGTATGGAAAAGAGATACTCATGGTTTGGAGTACTTTCAAGTGAGGCCCATGATCTTAGAGAGGATCAGAATAGTATTTGTCCTGAGACATGCTAAGTTGATCTTTCCAAAGAGAAGTTCATCTTGAGCCACATATGTGGTCAAATTAGCTCTTAGATATTGAAACCAGAGACCACCTTTCCATTTTTATTCATCTTTTCATTTTTATTATTAATTTCTTATCAAACTTGCCAAAATTCCAGTGAAATACTTTAAGTAAAAATATTTCCCAGTATATATGTCTCTTCACACTAAATCTTAAAGTTCTCCACAAGGATACAGCCAAAAGTTGCATGATTCAAAAGTTCAGAACAGAGAAGAACACAGCTTGTATTTTACCAAAGGAAGAGTTTACACTTTATCTATTTTATATTACTGCAAGTGATTTTTTCCTGTGATATAAGTTTGAACCCCAGAATAAGGTATTTATCAACATAGGTAATTTTAATACATTTTATAGACTAATAAGATTCTTTTCACTTGGTATACCCACATTTGCTAAAGAGTTTAATAAATCCCATATACTATACTCTCTGTCCTCCAAGATCTTATAGCCAAAAGACATAGAAGGCCACAGATCAAAACGATTAAGGAAATATCTACTGAATGCCTACTTTATGCAATGCATTTTTCTAGGAATAAGATACCAGAGTTCTGATGCCATTCCTAGGCTGCACAGATTTTGCTTGGCCTTGGTTGAAGACTAGGACTTGGACAAGGAGAGCTGCTAAGTAATAAAATCAATAGGAGGAAAGGAGCACTGATACCAAAGTACCTGTCAGGGGAGCAGATATTTGGTCATTGTTTGTGCAGTATCCTTTTTCCTTTTTAGGTAATTAATTGTACCCCAGCTTTCTTTTGGAGATTCACTCCTTTTTCACCCTCAGTCTGCCACAGTTTACAGAGCCTGACAGAAGACACAAAACTCTTGGGTCAGAGTAAAAACACTTGGCTACTCACAGCAACAGCAATTGCCAGAGTACTTGCATTTTTGTGTGTCAACTCCCTGAGCCCTGGTTCCTGGAAGGCAATGCAAAGAGAATCAAGGGACACCTGCATATACAGCAGGGTGTGTTGCAGGGACCTTAGCTTTTTTACAAGGATATAAGCTTACGTCTCATTTGTTTCAGAAGGAGACAGTGTCTCTGTCTTCCAAGGCTGTTTGCTATACAAATGTGAACAAAGAACAAAGTGTGATGTTCACCACCCTAGTTCCATTCAGGTTAAGTGGTAACCCACTGCTGACCCACAGTGTACTCTGAGAGGAAACTGAGATAATGGCATGAGGCATTCTGTGCTTTGGACAAGGAGGTCCCTTATACAGTTAGATGTGTATCTGACCCCAGGTTCTTGCATCTTCTCATATATAGAAAAGCACTAACGTCATTCACTTGAGATATCTGTTTTTGGTGATTAGCAATAATCTTTTGTCAAGATGTATGCTTGACTGTACATATTCCCTAGCCAAAAGTCAGATATAAACTGATTTCTCCCCTACCTTTTCAGAGCAGTTTCCTCAGAGCTAAGTGATTGCCTCTTGGGCTACAGTCTTCCGGAATAAAATTTAAAATAATTAAATAATCAACTTTAAAATTCACAACTCTTAATCTGTGTATTTTCCTTTAAATCAAGACAAACCCTGTAAACAAAACAAAGTCACTCTGTGCCTCTGCTCAAAAGAAATACAGAAATGCATGAGACACAAGGAGAACTGCCTGCTAACATACACAGTTTTGCTTTTCAGTTCATTCTTCTCAAGAAGTATACTGAGTATCACTTCAGTCAGTTCAGTCACTCAGTCGTGTCCCACTCTTTGCGACCCCATGGACTGCAGCATGCCAGGCCTCCCTGCCCATCACTAACTCCTGTAGTTTATTCAAACTCATATCCATTGAGTCGGTGATGCCATCCAACCATCTCATCCTCTGTTGTCCCCTTCTCCTCCTGCCCTCAGTCTTTCCCAGCATCGGGGTCCTTTCCAGTGAGTCAGTTCACATGCAACCACTCAATTCAAAACTGCTAGTCATCTGGAGCTTGTTTCCTTAATTTCCCAGTGAAAAGTAAGGACCAGAATATCCACATTATATGCCGTACTTAACAAGGACTCAGAAATGCATAGAAGCCTCACTGAGAAAGTTGGTCCAAGACAACAGTCCCCAAATTCTAACCCCTGAGAGAGGGCTTTGGATTTCACAGTGATAGACAGTACACAGCCATTTTAAGAAATCATCTGTTTTTTACTCATCTGTAAAGAACAATGTCTTCTGAACTTTGGTAAATAATCTAGCTCAGTTGCCACTCTGCTTTCAAACTATTCATTTCAGAGGTTAGTATGCATCATGAAAGCAAAAACAACATTTTCCTCATTCCTTTTGTCTGAAAACAAAGTGAAACATTTTTGAGAGAGGTGGTTTAATTACAAATAAAAGGAATTTCTACACAGTGTGCGGGGAAACTGAGGGAACTCATCCCCTTTAAGAAATTATGTCAGTGAATTTTTTCAGATTAGAAAAACCCATCGGTAAGAAATGCAAAATAAGTTATGTGTGCTAATTCACTTCAGTTGTGTCTGACTCTTTGTGACTCCATGGACTGTAGCCCACCAAACTTCTCTGCCCATGGGATTCTCCAGGCAAGAACACTGGAGTGGGTTGCCATTCCCTTCTCCAGGGGATCTCCCTGACCCAGGGCTCAAACCTGGGTCTCTTATGTATCCAGTATTGGCAGATGACTTCTTTACCACTGCGCCACCTGGGAAGCCCAAAATGTTATACAGAACATTTAAATATTAAGGGAAATTATACCAAACCATGAAATGAGCTCTAATGTGACATTAAATATACACATACTAAGCTAATTCGTAACTGGTTTCTTAAGTCTTATGATCATATTCTGATCTCTGAAAGTGGAATTTAATATAATGAAACACAAAATTCTTCTAAATGAACTACTCATACTATAGTCTTTTTTTCTGCCTTTTTTTTAACTAGGTAAAAGAATGATTCACTATCAACTAAAGAATCTGAAGATTTAGAATAAAGTTGCTGCCAAATATACAAACTCAGGACACTCAAAATGTATGCCCCACAGAGAAGCTTCCGTAGCAAGACCTCTATGACTTACTTATTCCTAGACAGTTCTCAAGTTTGTTTTCACATAAGGTAATAGAGAGTCCACATTTTTAAGTGAAAGTGAATATTTATGAGCACTTACCATGCATGCAAGTACACTCAGTCACTTCCGACTCCTTGCGACCCAATGGACTATAGCCTGCCAGGCTCTTCTAGCCATGAAATTTTCCAGGCAAGAATACTGGAGTGGGCTGTCATTTCCTACTCCAGGGGATCTTCCTGACTCAAGGATTGAACTCACGTCTCTTGCGTCTCCAGCATTGGCAGGTGGATTCTTTACCATTGCACCACTTATTAAAGTGCAGCACTTATTAATTATTACACATATTAACCTATGTTTCTGAAAGCCACCCTTTAAAGATGTTTGATCCTTCCCATGTTCAAACGGGGACACAGATGCAACCTGGCCAAGTTCCAGTGCAGGGAATGGTGCAGTCTGGATTTGAGCCCAAAGCCTGCACTCTCACCTCTACACCCACTGCCCTTAGGAACAGTAGCCCATATTCCCTACCGAGTGGACAGCAGTCAGAATCAACCCTCAAGGTGTTCAGCATTTTCACAATACATTTCTAAAATTTAAAAATGTCAAGGGTTTTCTCACTTCAATTTGTTGTGGCTGTCATTTGTCATACTATATATTAAGAGTTTTTATTGATTTATTAAGGCTGTCAATTTCCCACCCTTGGTTGAGATAGGCAGAAAGAATGTACATTTAAAAAATCCTGCCTATAACTCTTCTAAAGTGCTGAAACACCCACTAGCTAGTAGTAGAAGGAAGGCATTTACATTTCAGTCCAATCTAGTAATCTGTCTGTCTGAGATCATACTCTGAAGTATCTCTTGAAGAAACTCATTGATCCCTCCTGGGATCATATTGGAGATACAGCCAAACGTCTACTGGGACTCTCAGGCTCAGGCCAAGGCCAGGCTTTCAGAACTCCTCCATCCACCACCCTTGTCCTCAGATGGGGAGCTGCTCATGGCGATGGACAAAAGGATCTAATAATCTGAGTGATGTCCTCTTGCTTCTCTGACCTCTAGAATGTCTCTCATTCTCTACTGTCAACTTAAAAAATATTCACAACATAAAAGTTGAGGGTAATCTTTCATTTGGCAGGAATTTTTAGGACTTCAAGCCTGGAAGGTAGCGTCTCAAGTAACACTGAGAGAACTGTTCTGAGGAGTTGAAGGGGGAGCTAGGATATATATGAGTTTCACAACAAAGGGCAGGTAATCAGAATATCAATGGATTACTGTTAAAGAAAACCAGAAATTGAAAGTTAAAGAATGTAGTGCTTTTCTATGTATGGGAAGATGCAAGAGTCTGGGTTTACTGAAATCATCCCTCTGATATGCATCTCAGCTATTTGTGACCAGTATCCTATGTTTTGGTATCCTGAGGTTCCTCAGGGTTCAGCCATTGGGAGTGGTTGCAGTCTGATGTCTGCTAGATGGCAAGTGTTCCTTCTTTGCTGAGTTCTCTCAGGCTCAGTAGCTCTCCACAGGCTGTGGCTGCAGCCACTAATGACTATGATATCTTTTGTTTACTGATACGGCAGGAAATACTCCATTTCTCACTATTTACTCTACCTCTCTCCTCCATCTTTATTCCATAATCCCTCATGACAAGAGGATTTCATTTCATCCTTGAGGCCATATGCCTCATGGAATAGCCACAGATGGACATTTATTTTTGTTTACCTTTATTAGAGAAACTCTGATACTCTAATCCAAACCCCTCCTTGTTTTGCTCTTGATGTGCTAAATTTGAGAAAATTGTCTCTTCCTCAATAAAGTTTGTCTTACAAGCCTGTTGCCTTAATGCAAAATCCTGTTTCATATGGTGGAAATTGAATGTGAATTCCTTCTTTCTCTTTATATTCCTACTGTAACAATCCTATAAGTTCATCCCCACCATCAGCCATATGAATCCTTCAGGCTGTAGAAGAAAAATACATGCAGGGAGACAAAAACAGAAAAATGCAACACACTTTTAAGAATATTACCCCAGTTGCACTCATGTTTAACATCAACAAGTATGTGCATATTTTCCATTATTCTTACATGCAAATATTGCTTCTACTTTTTAGAAAACATGTTTCCACACAGCAGAAACTAACGCAACACTGTACAGCAACTATCCTCCAATACCTATGTAAAACTGTCTGATGCGTAAATTAAGTTCATTAAAGCCCCTGAGGTTAAAAAAAAAAAAGTTTTCTTATTCAATCTTGAAGACATCCTTTTATAACATATGCCACTCATGAGCTGTTAAATTGACCTTTCTCTTGATTAATAGTGGATCTGGGTCAGAAAGATACCCAGGTGGAGGGCATGGCAACCCACTCCAGTGTTCTGGCCTGGAGAATCCCATGGACAGAGGAGCCTGGCGGGGTAGAGTTCATAGGGTCACAAAGAGTCAGACACGACTGAAGTGACTGGGCACACATTGCACATATATACATCTTTACTACTAAGACAAAACTACAAGGGATAATTACGGTCATGTCAGAAAGTGCTCTTCATTTTATGTCCACCATTCAGCAACAGTTGCTTAGGTGTCACTTCCTCTCTGAGAAACCTTTACCATGGTCACTGTCATTTACAGTATGTTTAGCTGTGTGGACATTCAGGGGCGATAAACTATCTTCCCATTTTCTCCTGGTGTCAGCGGCAACAGCAAGCCAGAAGCACATGCCTAAGATCTCAGCTCTCCTGAAGACAGAAAAAGGAATACAACACACCAAACAGAAGCAGTGTGATTCACCTAAGTAACCATCAGGGAAGTGCAAATGAAAACTACAGTGAGATCACTGCATGCTGTCAGAGTGGCTAGTGGCAAAAAGACAACGAAGCATAAATGTGGGCAAAAATGCGCAGAAAAAGGGAGCCCAGGTACACTGCTGATGGTCATGTAAACTGGCACAACCACTGTGCCAAAAGAGTATGGATATTCCTCTAAAAATTAAAAATAGAACTAGCTTACGATCTAGCAGTTTCACTTCTGAGTATCCAGAGAAAAATGAAAACACCAGTTCAAAAAGATACCCAGCACGCCTATATTGACTGCAGCATTATTCACAGAAACAAAGGCATAGAACCCAAGTGCCCAATAGTTAAAGATCATGTGCTCCTGGAACCAGAGATAGAAAATGTACAAAAATCCTTAAGTTTATGTAAGGTCTCTATCACACGTTAGCCCATGGCCCAAGGAAATAGGCTAACACCGCGCTCCACTAGGAGACCGCCTCTGCGAGGTCTTCCAAGCCAGCCCCCGTGATGCTCCCGCCCGGGAAGCTCACCAGCGAGACAGCCACTGCGTCCGGCCAGGTCTGCAGCCAGATGCCGGACCTTCGTGAGCTGTGTCCACTGGAGCTGCGCCACCAGAAGCGACTAGTACCGCTCCTGGTGCTCCCTGGGGCGGGGCGGCGCGGCATCGTGCGGGGGGACCTCTGCACCCCCAGCTGCCCAACCACGGCCGACACCCTGGTCTAGGGTGTCCTGCGTCTTCGGAAGAACACCACGCTGAAAGAAGCTCCAAATCCGGTACTGCAGGTGGTGCCGGCCGCCCGGTGGCATCCGCCTCATCGTCCCCAGAAGCAAGCAATTTATCTTGATTAAACTACCCCCCGCCCAACAAACGTCAAGAACATCGGTTAGGATTAGGAAAGTCAAACCAACCAACACGTTCAAAAGCAGCATACTACTCAGAAAGATTTTGTCATCAGAGAAACCTTTGAAACTAGCATTAATTCATGAATTCAGTGCTTCAGAGTACCAGGCCGGGCCCAGTTTTTCTAGTCAAACAGTTGAGAATATCCTCCTTTCTCTCGTGCTGGGACATTTTTCAAGGATGAAAATGCTAACCCAAATAAGAATACATAATGCTCCAACCCCAAATTGTAGACGTGTAGTTTTTCACGGTACAAACAGACATTTGCACTGTCGTATTCATAGCCGCAGTATTCACAACAGCCAAGAGACCAAAGCAAACCGAGTATCTATTGACAGACGCGTGAACAAATTATGGTGAACCATATATATGTGTTTATATTTGTATACACACACACATACACAAACTGGAATATTATTTGCCCTTAAAAACAAAGGAAATTGTGACACACGCTACAACATGGAGACAACTTAAAAACATGAAACAGGCCAGCCACAAAAGGACAAATATTGTATGATTCCACTTCTATGAAGTATCTAGAAGAGTCAAATTCATATAGACAGAAAGGAGAATGCTGGTTGCCAGGGACTGAGGAAAGGGAAGACCAGGGAGTCAGTATTTAATGGGTTCAGAGTGCCAATCTGGGATGAGGAAAAGCTGTGGTAATGGTTGTATCCAGTGCCACTGAACTGTACACTGAGAAACCGTTAAAATGGAAAAGTTTATGTTATGTATTATTTTACCACAACATAAACACACATGCACGCGTGCATGAGCGCACAAGCAGAGCTGTCCCTGCTCTGAATATGAAACGTTCCTTATCCATACTCCTATACTAGATCTGTACTACTAAAAAACGGATTTTCTTTTTAGAAAAAGTGCGGCATACCTTCACCAGCTGTGAACCCCCTTCTGTGCCCTGAGGTTGTGGTCTGTGGCCACGCACACTGGGCAGCCAGACCCTTATCCTGGACTGGAGGAGGCAGAGAGGACCCGAGGACCTGAGCACGTCTGACGGAAACATCCACTGCGCTGGGGCGCTCTCCCTGTTTTCCCCAGGGGATAACTTCCATTCTTGGTGCCAGCTGAACTCGGTGAACTCCTTGCCCCCTCGGAAAACATCCTGACAGTGAGATGGTATCACATGGACTTGTATTAAACATTCGGAAGAAGCTGAAGCTTTATACTGTGAAGCAAGGAGAGAGAAGAGCCAACATCTCGTGGCGCTCACCCCAACTCCTTACCGAGGAAGGGGAGTGAAAGGACCTGGTGGTTATCTTAGAGACTCCTCTAGTTATACTTTCATCTCCTGTCCTTAAACCGGATCATATGCATGCCTTCAGGCTTGGCCTCTGACCTGTCTTGGCAGTATTATATTACCTCTGAGCTCAAAAGCCTTTCCAAGTGAGTTGGAGTAAGGGTTAAAAATTGAGGTACTAAGTCCTCTGACCTGCAGCCTTAAAAAGTTTTTTTTTTTTTAATGGAATTGGAATATGACTAGAGGTATATATTGAGGTCCAGTCATCCAGAAAGCCCCACACACCTGATCTTCCTTCTGGCTCCTCTGTCAACATCTCATCTGAATGGGGGACAAAGAGCTAACCTTCAGAGATGCACTTCTCCAGTGTCATAAAATATTATTGTGTGCATCCTCATATCTGGCTATTCTTTCTTAAGGGTTTTATAAGTGAAGTGAAGTCGCTCAGTCGTGTCTGACTCTTTGTGACCCCATGGACTGTAGCCTACCAGGCTCCTCAGTCCATGGGATTTTCCAGGCAGGAGTACTGGAGTGGGTTGCCATTCCCTTCTCCAAGGGTTTTATAAGCAGTTGGTAAATTTCAAAAGTCTTGAGATGCAAACTTCTTAGCTGAATCAATGTAACAAATGGACTTTTTGACAAGTATAAGTCAGTCCTGGTGTCTTTGCAGAGATTATAGATTTCAAATATGTCTTCATTGTTCTAGTGCTCACAGTGACAAGTCTCAGACCTGAGACCTTTTGTGGAAGATTCAAGGAATGAGGCAAAAACAACACAAGTTGAACTGGAATGAAAAAGCAATTAAGGTAGGTTCACTTCGGTCTTGAATTAAACCTCTGAATCTCCTCTAAGCATTTGGCAGCAATTTCACCCACAAACAGCTTACAGTCTCATTTAATTTCCCACTGGAACTTTGGGGAAAACAATGATACTAACAATGAAGTGAAATAATATATGCGTCAGCACCTACCTCAGTGCCTAGTGCAATTTCAGTACTTGATTGAACTTGGAAAACAGTGATAACTTCTTTTATTAGACCAGTTGTGAAGCATTTTCTATACTTTATAGCAGTGTTGAACGGGGATGATCATTTGTCTGTTGGTTGCTTCATCTGCCTGTAAGAGTGGATTAATCTCAAACAGATATGACCTCGGATGTGGAAGCGAGAGCGGGCAGGCACCAGGCTTCTACACCCAACCAACAGAAAGTAAACTTAGATGACTCAATTCAGCTCTCTTTCCTCAATTCCAAAAATGATAATGCTTCAGAAATGGGACATATCTAAGTTTAGACAACAGGACGGAAAAAAAAAAAAAAAAAACGAATCTCCCTTTCCTCCTCCCCAGTCTGATCCATGATAGAGTTAAAAATGCTAAAGAGCACATTAGTGACCCCATGGAAACACAACCAACTTTGGCATTATTTATTATCTTCAACTAGGTTAAGGAGCGGAGAAGGCAATGGCACCCCACTCCAGTACTCTTGCCTGGAAAATCCCAGGGACGGAGGAGCCTGGTAGGCTGCAGTCCATGGGGTCACTGAGAGTTGGACACAACTGAGCGACTTCACTTTCACTTTTCACTTTCATGCACTGGAGAAGGAAATGGCAACCCACTCCAGTGTTCTTGCCTGGAGAATCCCAGGGATGGGGGAGCCTGATGGCTGCCGTCTCTGGGGTTGCACAGAGTCGGACACGACTGATACGACTTAGCAGCAGCAGCAGCAACAGCAGCTTAAGGAGAGAACTGCAGCCTCTTACATATCATTTGCACTCTGAGTGCCATCCCAAGTGAAAGGAGATTGATAGAGCAAAGCACCTTTATTGTTAACGGCTTGCTTTTTCAACGGATTGAAACTTAAATGACAGGACTTAGTTTTATGAGACCTACATGGAAAAAAAAGTTCCCAAACAGATGTTGAATTCCCCCCTAGTCACAACTTGCTCAGCAAGACGATATGCTTCTTAAATTCTCTGAACTGCCTGAAAGTTTTTAATTTAACCTTTTTGCTTTGAAAAGGGCTTAATTTACTGTGTGCCTTTGGCATTATTATCTTCAATTTTATTTTCTAAATCACTGTTGTCCTAGATTTTATTCTACCCTGGAGTCTATTTTTATCCTTTAAAATTGATTAAGTGGTTCATTCGTTTCCTTCTATTTCCTAATTTTAGGTTTAGCACAAATAAAGAATTGTGTTAGGGTATGCCTGATGAGATAATGGTGTCCTCTTACTATTCACATTCTTACTTCGGAAGCCCCTAGAACTATCCTAGAAATGTGCAAGCAGAGAGGGGAGAAATTGTGCAAACACTGAAAAAAAAGACTACGCAAGGTATATGTCTGATAAATGTCCAAGGAAAAATATCTGGTGCAATAAAAGCACATAGTGGGGATTTGACCAAGCTTGAACTATCTGAGGAGGCTCCAGGAGGAACTTTTGGTCTGAGATCTGAAGATGTGGACTGAAGTGAGCCCTGCTGTGGGGAGGAACACCTCTCAGCTGAAGGACTTTAAGACAGCATGCAGCCAGCGTAAAGGAGATGTCCGGCAAACCCGGACAGACAAGCAGGGGCCAGATCAGATACACTTTGTGCCCACAGCAAAGATCTGAAATAGGGCAGTGATGTAATCCAACATGGTTTTAAAGGATCATTTGAGTGGCAGAAAATGGATTAGAATGGAAAAGTGGAAATAGAGAGACCAAGTAGATGGCTACTGAAGTACAGGTAAAATGTGAGGATGGCTTATCAAGGGCAGTGACAATGGAGAGAAACACTTGAAAGATATGAAGTAAATTGGTCAGTTGTGGTTGTGGAAGGTGAAGCAGAAGGATGTCTCCAGATTAAGAATCACGCCCAGCTCCTGGCATATGCATCTAAATAAACTGGGGTATCATTTGCTAAGCTGGGAAATCAAAAGTGGAAGGGGGTAAGGCATGGGGGAAGGGGGAATCCAAATGGTGACCTTGGTAGTTTTAGACATGGCAATTTGTTTCCTTGGAGACATCCAGTGCAAATAGTGGGTAGGAGGCAGTGTGGACCTTAAGCCTTTTACATGGCCTCTGATCACACTTAGACGTTTATCATAGGAAAAAAAAAGAAAGAAAGAAAAGGTATCAAAACAACATTCTTTTCCAGTACCTTTCTCACTCCTTTCTCCATTTTTCAAAAGAAATTAATGAAGCCAGAGGTACTATTCTTACTAGGACAGACTCACTCTCAAGCCATGACTCTTTCTGAAGGGCACTACAACCTATAATCTCTGATAAACAAAGATTCCTGGTCCCTGAATACTAAAAATAATTATTGTAATAAAATATTTAATGCAAAACAACTTGGAGAAGACCTTTAAAAGTCACTGTATGCATTGAACTCACCATTGGGTGTATACAATTGTACTGAACACTGGATAACTTATTGAGAATGATTATGAAACTATATACAGAGATCTTCCTTACTAAAGGAGAGGGATTATATAGAGGAATTAGACTTTGCACAGTAACAATTTTTCAAAGAAAATGTGAACATCACTTTTCCTTAAAAGGCTGTAGATGTATTCTGTATGAATTTAATACTTAAGCACTAATCATTAATAATTCAGGAGTTCCCATAATACCACTAGCCTGATAAACCAAGATAACGTCCATAGCATCAGTGATCAGTGCTTTCGTGAAGGAGCCTCATCTTATCATCACAAAGGCATGGGAATAATCAATCTAAAATGCTAGCATGTTAGCCAAGGTCAAACCACCCTTCAACTTCCCTTTGGCTCTAATAGCATGTCCCTTACAGCCACATGAATTTCTGACTTGCTGCTTCTGCTTCTCCTTGCATGATACGTTACATTCCCTTAGTTCCAACTATCAATTTATTAATTATCACCAAGTAAAAGTTTGTTTTAAATGCCCAGAGGATGTGTACTGTAGGTTCACAGATGTAGATCCAGCAGGGTTTATGAACTCATTGCCAGCGAATTAGGAGACTTCCATATGCTCAGAGGCCATTATATGAGCCAAAAATAAAATTTCTAATTATTCCCATCCATAAAATGTCCAGCGGAATGGTACACTAGCTAATTTTAAAAATGTAGAATAATGTAACAGATGTCGTGAGTGGGCTAGCACCTAGGATGGACAAAATCCTTCAGTGAAGGAAGCATTCTTTCTGGCATGACTGTGTTACTTATGAGTTCTCATCATTGTCTTAGCAACAACAATATATTATTAGGACACCCTCTCTGTGCCAGACTCTAAATCAGGTGTTTTCTGTGAAATATTATTTAATCCTTACAACAACCTTATGAGGTATACATTATCTGCATTTTACAAGGGCAAAACCTGAAAACATTGGGAAACTTGCCCCAAGTCACACAGATAAGTAAAGGCAGAGGTTAATACTTTGTCTTTGGACAACAGACTCTCTGTAGGAAATAATGGCAAGACATTATATAACTTCTGTATATTGGAAATCATGGAAATACTAAAAGAACTCACCCAATGACAAAGAAACATGATTTTCACCTCCAGTCAACTCTTGATCATCTCAGGATACAGAAAACAGAAATTACCTAAACCACGAAAATCATGGAAAAACTCCAGATTTGATTCACCAGTTCCTTTTCTTATTTAGTATAAAAAAGTGTTTAGGGAAAAATAATCAAACAGAATCAGAGTAAACTATGCATGTAAGTGGAAGTGAGAAATAGATTTAAGGGATAGATCTGATGGACGGAATGCCTGATGAACTATGGACAGAGGATGGAGGTTCATGACATTGTACAGGAGACAGGGATCAAGACCATCTCCATGGAAAAGAAATGCAAAAAAGCAAAATGGCTGCCTGAGGAGGACTTACAAATAGCTATGAAAAGAAGAGAAGTAAAAAGCAAAGGAAAAAAGGAAAGATATAAGCACCTGAATGCAGAGTTCCTAGGAATAGCAAGGATAGATAAGAAAGCCTTCCTCAGCAATCAGTGCCAAGATATAGAGGACAACAACAGAATGGGAAAGACTAGAGATCTCTTCAAGAAAATTAGAGATACCAAGGGAACATTTCATGCAAAGATGGGCTCGATAAAGGACAGAAATGGTATGGACCTAACAGAAGCAGAAGATATTAAGAAGAGGTGGCAAGAATACACAGAAGAGCTGTACAAAAAAGAGCTTCATGACCAAGATAATCATGATGGTGTGATCACTCACCTAGAGCCAGACATCCTGGAATGTGAAGTCAAGTGGGCCTTAGAAAGCATCACTATGAACAAAGCTAGTGGAGGTGATGGAATTCCAGTAGAGCTATTTCAAATCCTGGAAGATGACTCTGAAAGTGCTGCACTCAATATGCCAGCAAATTTGGAAAACTCAGCAGTGGCCACAGGACTGGAACAGGTCAGTTTTCATTCCAATCCCAAACAAAGGCAATGCCAAAGAATGCTCAAACTACCACACAATGCACTCATCTCACATGCTAGTAAAGTAATACTCAAAATTCTCCAAGCAAGGCTTCAGCAATACGTGAACTGTGAACTTCCAGATGTTCAAGCTGGTTTTAGAAAAGGCAGAGGCCCAGAGATCACATTGCCAACATCAGCTGGATCATTGAAAAAGCAAGAGAGTTCCAGAAAAACATCTATTTCTGCTTTATTGACTATGCCAAAGCCTTTGACTGTGTGGATCACAATAAACTGTGGAAAATTCTGAAAGAGATGGAAATACCAGACCACCTAACCTGCCTCTTGAGAAACCTATATGCAGGCCAGGAAGCAACAGTTAGAACTGGACATGGAACAACAGACTGGTTCCAAATAGGAACAGGAGTATGTCAAGGCTGTATACTGTCACCCGGCTTATTTAACTTCTATGCAGAGTACATCATGAAAAATGCTGGACTGGAAGAAGCACAAGCTGGAATCAAGATTGCCAGGAGAAATATCAATAACTTCAGATATGCAGATGACAGCACCCTTATGGCAGAAAGTGAAGAGGAACTAAAAAGCCTCTTGATGAAAGTGAAAGAGGGGAGTGAAAAAGTTAGCCTAAAGCTCAACATTCAGAAAACAAAGATCATGCCATCTGATCCCATCACTTCATGGGAAATAGATGGGAAAACAGTGGAAACAGTGTCAGATTTTATTTTGGGGGGCACAAAAATCACTGCAGATGGTGATTGCAGCCATGAAATTAAAAGACGCTCACTCCTTGGAAGGAAAGTTATGACCAACCTAGACAGTATATTAAAAAGCAAAGACATTACTTTGCCAACAAAGGTCTGTCTAGTCAAGGTTATGGTTTTTCCAGTGGTCATGTATAGACTGTGAAGAAAGCTGAGTGCCAAAGAATTGATGCTTTTGAACTGTGGGGTTGGAGAAGACTCTTGAGAGTCCCATGGACTGCAAGGAGATCCAACCAGTCTATTCTAAAGGAGATCAGTCTTGGGTGTTCATTGGAAGGAATGATGCTAAAGCTGAAACTCCAATACTTTGGCCACCTCATGTGAAGAGTTGACTCATTGGAAAAGACCCTGATGCTGGGAGGGATTGGGGGCAGGAGGAGAAGGGGATGGGATGGCTGGACAACATCACCGACTCGATGGACATGAGTTTGAGTGAACTCCGGGAGTTGGTGATGGACAGGGAGGCCTGGTGTGCTGTGATTCATGGGGTTGCAAAGAGTCAGACACGACTGAGCGAATGAACTGAACTGAACTGAACTGATGCATGTAAGAAAATGACTTCAAAAATTTTTCATTCTTCCTCTTTCTCTAAGTTCAAACCAAAATCAGACATTTCCTCAAGATATTATAGCACTGACTAGTACCCTATTTCACTTCTTAATCATTTTATTGTCAAAACTACCTGCTTTATAGTATCTTTGACACAAAATCACTTTCCCTTCTTGGAGATTTTGGTTTTCTAACTTTATTTTCTTTTGGCCTTTACATAGAAACCTAGGCTTAATATAAATTCTTTTCCTACAAAACTCATTAACTCTCTGTTATATAAACATGTTTGGTATTCTGTTAGGCAGAGGAGGAAATGGCACCCCACTCCAGTGTTTTTGCCTTGAGAATCCCAGGGATGGGGAGCCTGGTGGGCTGCCATCTATGGGGTCGCACAGAGTTGGACATGACTGAACTGACTTAGCAGCAGCAGCAGCAGCATTCTCTGGTCATTTTGAAAGTTATCCCAGAAGATCTTCAACAATAAACTTTGTAGGCACTTGGTACCTTTCAACGTCATCTCCTTTGTTGTTTTTGGAATATGTCACTTTTGGAAATGTGGTACAGTCAACTGCTTCTCCTTGATTGACTCATATGATTACTCCTTATAGCATCAAGGTAAAATTACTAATGGGGTTCTTTCTAATCCACTATTTTATATTCTGAAATCTATCCCTTTCCCAATATCAGAGGACAAAAGACTCAGTTCTGAGCATCCCTCTCTAATTTAGTTCAAATTATGTTGTCTCTCAAAAATATTATTTAACCTTAAATAATGTTTAAGGTTAAAGGTTAATGTTTAAGGTTAGTAAATGTTTTCAAACTCAGTCTAATAAAACTTGACCATTAACATTCAAACTTGAAAATTCACACATAAATTCAACATCACAAACAGACATTTATAAGGAATCTTATACTATAGAAATTGAATAGTTTCATTGAACAGGTCAGGGTTTTTGGGTAAAAACAGATGAAAAGATTGAAGAGATTGAATTGAAGGGTCTGTTTACAGAGGAGAAGGCAGGGTTAGAAAAAAACAAGGGAGAATGAAGCACCTGATGACTTGCCAGAGCAGGAGGCTACTGCCACCCCTAGACCCAAAGGAACAAGAAGTTGCTGGAAACCACAAAGTCCCAGCAACAGGAGAGACTTATTTGACAGGAGCTAACCAACTGCAGGAGAGAGTTATCTCACAGAAAGTACGACTTCTAGCAAAGGATCGAGGACCCAGGCAACCTACCTAGTGACCTAGCAGAGCGTGTGTGTGCTTAGTTGTGTCCGACTCTCTGTGACCCCAGGTACTGGGCCCACCAGGCTTCTCCATCCATGGAATTTTGCAGGCAGGAATACTGGAATGGGTTGTCATTTCTTCCTGCAGGAGATCTTCCTGACCCAGGGATCCAGCCTGTGTCTCTTGAGTCTCCTGCACAGAAAGGCAGATTTGTTGCCACTGCGTCACCTGGAAGAAGACAGGCATAGAGAAGTAACTTCTCAGCTCTCTATCCTCTCACCTTCCTGTTTCTTGCTGTTGCCTCCCACTGGCCAAACCCAGCACGAAGTCAGAGGACATAAAAGCCAGCATCCTGGGCAGAAAGCAGAGTGATCTGTAGAGTCAAGAACTATCCATCATAGTGACCTTCACAGTAGCTTACTGAAATTTAAGACACAACATTGAATTTTAGATATAGTTACATATGTTTATCAGCACAAATGAAAAGGTTGCTCTTTTAAAAGATACTTTATTGACTCAATATTATTAGCTTTAGTGGAAAGAGGTGTAAATGATGAGCACTTTCGTTCCGGTCTTGGCTACAGTGTGGCTGAGGATATTACCAAAATTAAAAAGGATCAGAGAAAAAAGAAAATAAGGAAATGGAGGGGAAAACAGCACATCTTTTGGAGACTTAGGCACTTCAAGAATTCTGGGAGGAAAGGGAAGTTCCCAGGCCAACCAGTGGTTAGGAGTCAGGGCTTTCATTGCCATGGACCTGGGTTTGACCCCTGATAGGGAAATTATTAATATCCTGTAAGCCTCACAACATGGTTAGGAAAAAAAGAATTTCAGGTGCTCAGAGGTGGGTCCTGAGCACATGCCATAGCTCCTCCTCATAATTTGTTTAGTGGTCTGTACACAAGGATTTCCAGTAGTCATGTATGGATATGAGAGTTGGACTCTAAAGAAAGCTGAGCGCTGAAGAATAGATGCTTTTGAACTGTGGTGTTGGAGAAGACTCTTGAGAGTCCCTTGGACTGCAAGGAGATCCAACCAGTCCATTCTAAAGGAAATCAGTTCTGGGTGTTCATTGGAAGGACTGATGTTGGAGCTGAAACTCCAGTTCTTTGGCCACCTGATGTGAAGAACTGACTCATTGGAAAAGACCCTGATGCTGGGAAAGATTGAAGGCAGGAAGAGAAGGGGACGACAGAGGATGAGATGGCTGGATGGCATCACCGACTCAATGGACATGAGTTTGGGTGGACTCCGGGAGTTGGTGATGGACAGGGCGGCCTGGCATGCTGCAGTCCATGGGTTTGCAAAGAGTCGGACATGACTGAGTGACTGAACTGAACACAAAGGATAGTACAGAGAATCTATACAGCCACCTTGCCCAAGTGGTCTGCCCATTTGACTTGAGTTTCCTTTCTCTTCGTGTCTGAGAAGGAATCCAAACATATAGTATGTTCCTTATGTGTCATCAATATTCCGTATACACACGTTTATTGGGTTACCTTTGACTGTGGAAAGAACATCAAGCACATAACTGCAAGGTATGCAAAGGCAGTAAAGAAGCTTAGTCAAAGGAAGGCTCTGGGCAAGCTCCCTCCTCAACCAAAGCCTCTAGGCATTACTAGGATCCCTTCTGCCTCAGGAGAGAAAGACAGGCTTTTGTCACAGATGTAACTAAAATATACAAATGTTTCAGTGCCGAAGAGTCAAAGTCGACAACCAGCATCACTCCAGTCCCTCAGCGGCCAGAGGCACATCCGTACAGTATGTTATGACTGAAGAGCCCAAGCTTCAAGTGTTCCTTCCCCTCAGGGAATTCTTTAGATTTTTCCAAAGACCTGTTTTCAGTCAGACCTCTCCTTTAACCTGTGGGCAACAGGTTCTTCACCTGTGTGTTGGGGGGGGGGGGGGGGGGGGGGGGGGAGGGGAGTGGGGGGGATGGGAATCATGAACTTTGTGATTTCTTAAATTCTTTCCAACCTTAAAATCATCTTGAGAACGTGCCATTTAAATGCACTTTTTCTTTCATGTCTGTAATACTTGCGATTGGTTTGAAAACACCATGCAACACCGCCATCTAGTGGATAAAGGAAGTAATACCAGTGACAATTAATACAAACAAAAGGAAATTTCATTAGGAGAAAGTAATTTTATAGAACGTTCCACGTAGTATTTTTTTTTTTAATACATTGTGGGCCCCTTCGAGATTCCTCCGCGCCCCAGTGAGAAAGCCACATGTACCAAAATTCTACATACAATTTCAGGGAACATAATGTCTCCAGACTTCTCCAATCATGCAAGGGCCACAGTTTAATAAGAGCCTGTACTGTTTGCATTATTTCAACCACTGGGAAAATTTGAAACGATACTGTAATCATCAGGAATCAGAAGATGCTATAACAGATCTATGTCTCCCTTAAAAAAAATAATAATAACCGTAATTCAAACCTCCTTGTTATTGGGAGGAATACTTCATTGTATTAGGGCTGGTAGGAGGCAGGGTCCCATTTTCCGTGGCAGAAGAGGCCAGAACTTCCCGCTTTGTATTCTTTGACAGGAAGGGTACCCACTTGGCCAGTCATTTGATCCCACCAACTTTGATTCTTGAGAGGGTGTGGCAAAGATACAGGGGAGACTGGAAAAATCACTGAAGAAGTGGGATCTATATTGTCAGTGTTCAGTAGCAGCAAAGCCAGGAGTAAAATCCTGGACTGACCTCTTTGGCTGGAACTCCATCTACCCACTCCCCTGGCCATTTCCATATCTGGTTATTCAATCTAATCAGTTCTCTAAACTCTTTTTGACGTGGGTGTGTACGAAGTTGCTTCAGTTGTGTCTGACTGTTTGCAACTCTGTGCACTGTAGCCAGCCAGGCTCCTCTGTCCATGGGATTATCCAAGCAATAATACTGGAGTGGGTTGCCATGTCCTCCTCCAAGGGATCTTCCCCACTCGGGGATCAAACCCACATCGCTTGTCTCCTGCATTGGCAGGCATGTTCTTTACCACTAGTGCCACCTGGGAAGTCCCTTTGACACCCTGTAGATCCTTTTACAGTATAAGCAGAATGTGTTACTTACAATTAAATTACATAGAAGTTTTTGATTGATACACACACCAAATTCTTAGAGGTGACCCAAAAGGTAACTTTCATTCAAGGTAACATATTTTATCATTTACTTACCAGCACTTCTACTTGGTACTTTTCAGTGTGTAAGTTTTCCCACATCTCTTGCAAGTTATTCCTAGGTATTTTATATTTTTAATGTTATTGGTAAGGCATTTCTTTTAATTTACAACTGTTTGTTGTTAATAGCAATACATTTTTAATACTAACCTTGTACCCTGCAACCTCATTAAACTTACTAATTAATTCTAGTAGGTTTTGGTAGTGGATAGCTAATAATTTTGCTTTCCCCACAATCCTTACTCTGGTAACATTACTTTGATATTCCTTTAGAGAGCCATTTCTCTTCTATTCTTGGCCCATGTGTTTGGGGGTCAACATTTGACACAGATTTGGCCAATTAGCATAGTAATTGGTAGAAGGAGAAGCAAATGACCAACTGATCCAATGAGAATGATCCTGGAGCTTATGAGGAAGCTAGTGAGAAAATATTGTTTTTTTTCTAGCTGGTTTAAAGTAGGATGTTACTCATTTCTAACTTAAGTCTATTGTGGTAAGAGAACATTGCATGATTTGAACCATTTTTAAATTTATTGAGATTTTTAAAGATAAAACTATCTTATGATCCAGCAATCCCACTTCTGATATATTAAAAAAATTGAAATCATGATCTCAAAGAGATATGTGCAGTCTATGAATAACTGTATCATTATTCACAATAGCCAAGATACAGAAACAACCTATCCACAGATGAATGGATAAAGAAAATGTCCATTCTAGAGTGAAATATTATTCAGCCTTGAAAAAACGGAAACTCTGCCAAACACATCATGAATGAACCTGGAGAACATTATGCTAAATAAAATAAACTAGTTACAGGAAGACAAATACTGCATCATTCCACTTTATATCTACAGTAGACAAAATCATAGAGAATATAATGATTGCCAGGGGCTAGGTGGGGAATGGGAATTGCAGACAAGTTCTACAAATATGCTATACAACACTGTGCCTGTAGTTAACATTAATGTATTGTGCATTTAAGAATTTGTTGAGGGTAGACCCCAAGTTAAATGCTCTTACCACATTTATAAAATCAATTAAGAAATAAATGTATTGAGATTTGTGTCATGACCCATAAAGTGGTCTACCATGATAAATATTCTGTGTGCACTTGAAGAGTGTATATTCTGCTGCTGTTGGGTGCTAAGTTCTGTAAATACTAATTAGGTCAAGCTGGTTGATATGGCTCTTTAAGTCTAGAATATATTTGCTGATTTTGTCTACTGTATCAGTTACTGAGAGGTATTGAAATCTGACAATACTATGAACTTACCCTTTCAGTTTTATCACCTTTCACTTAAGTATTTTGAAACTTTCAATTAGGTGATTAAATATTTAGCATGATTATGTCAACTGATTCTATTATTACTGTCTTTATCCCTTGTTTATAGTCTTTGTTCTGAATACTACTGCCCTTCTAATTTGTTTTTTTTTTTTAACTAATAGTAACATGGTATAACTTCTTTCATTTTTTAAAACTTTTAACCTATTTGTGTCTTCATTTTTAAAGTACAGTTCTTATAGGCATCATGTAATTGAGTCTTTTTTTAATCCAGTCTGACAAGCTTCCCCTTTTAACTGGGATTGTGAGGCAATATGATTATTGATGTTTTTAGTTCTATCATCTCATTATTTGTTTTCTATTTGCTATTTTTGTGTGTTCTTTCTTTTTTTCTTCTTCTCTGCCTTCTTTTGTATTTTTACAAGTCTGGCTAGTGGGAAGAGATACTCTTCCTGGCCAAGCACCGTCTCCTTTAGTCCTTTGAGAGAGTTCCTCACGTCAGGTAGTCTCTGTGTGCTTGCGCTGAGGAGCACTCTGATGAGGACTGCAGGGAGCCTACTGGCAGGCTTCCAGGCCTCACCTGCTGTACAGTTCTACCCTCTCTGCTATTCTGCTCTAGGAACTCTAGCTGCTTGGATTTCCCCACTCCAACCTCTTGTCTCCTCAACTCAGAAACTCACACCGCTTCAGTTGCCCTCCCTGGGCCACAATGTGGAAACCCTCTGAGGCAGTTAAATTTGGGCAATTGTAGGACTCACCTTGTTTCCTACGTCTCAGGATTACTGTCCTTCACCTGATGGTCAGTGTCTTGAAAACTGCAACTTCATGTATTTTGTCTTTTTTTTTTTAAAAATGTTTCAGGAAAGAAAGTAAAGGTCCATGTTACTCCCAATCTTAGAGGTGAAACTCCTCACTATTCAATTTCTAAAAATTACCCTAAAATACCAATAATCAAGACTTCAGTATTGGTGATGGGACAGAGACATAAACCAATGGGACATAATAGAGAGTTCTGAAATAGAGCCAAAGAAATAGGCAAAGTGATTTTTGTTAAACGTGCAAAGACAATAAAGATTAAAGTCTTTAACAATAGTGTTGGAACCACTAGACATTCATATGCATTAAAAATGAACCTCAAACTAAATATCACAACTTGCACAAAAATTAACCCCAAATGGGTCATGAATCTAAATATAAAGCTATAGAACTTTTAGAAGGAAATGAGAGAAAATCTTCATGACTAAGGATTAGGTAAAGGAATTCTGAGAAACGACACCTAAATTGTGATTCATAAAAGAAGAAAAACTGGTAAGAAGAACTGGTAACAGTTCATCACAATTAAAAAAAAAAAAAACTCCACTACTGTTAAGAGAATTAAAAGACAAGCTACAAATAAAGGAAAAAAACTAATCACATATCTGACAAAGAACTTGTATTCTAAAAACATAATGAAAGGCTCAGACTCAACAGTAAGAAAACAAACCGATTTAATTTTTAAATAGTCAACACACATGGACACTCACTTCACCAAAGAGGGTGTATGGATGATGGCTAGAGGCTGGATGTTTGTGTGCTCCCAAAATTCTTCTTTTGAAATTCTAATGTCCAATGTGATGATACTAGAAATATTTCAGTGGCTTTTGGCAGGTGGTTAGGTGATGAAGGCTGAGCCCTCATGAACAGGATTACTGCTTTAATAAAAGAGGCCCCAGAGAGCTTGCTCATCCCCTTCTAACATGTGAGGACACAGCAAGTAGTCAGCAGCCTGCAACCAGGAAGACGGCTTGTACACTTGGCACCTTGATCTTGGCCTTCCAGCTCCAGAACTGGGAATAATAATAAATTATGGTTGTTTACAAGCCACACAGTTTGTAATATTTTATTTTACCAACTTGAACAGACTGAGAGAACATGAAAAGATGGCAAACATTAACAGTCATTAGAGAGCTACAACGTAAAATGATGATCAGATACTTTACAGATAGCATGGCAGAAATAAATGTATTAGTATTAGCAACAGTAAGTGCTATTAAGTATGCACAGCAACCAGGAGCTCTTATAGGAATGCAAAAGGGTATAGCCACACTGGAAAATACTTTGGCAGCTTCTTACAAAACAAAACATAAACTTACCATCAGTTCAGTTCAGTCGCTCAGTTGTGTCCGACTCTTTGCGACCCCATGAATCGCAGCACGCCAGGCCTCCCGGTTCATCACCAACTCCTGGAGTTCACTCAAACTCACATCCGAGTCCGTGATGCCATCCAGCCATCTCATCCTCTGTCATCCCCTTCTCCTCCTGCCCCCAATCCTTCTCAGCATCAGAGTCTTTTCCAATGAGTCAACTCTTCACATGAGGTGGCCAAAGTATTGGAGTTTCAGCTTTAGCATCATTCCTTCCAAAGAAACCCCAGGGCTGATCTCCTTCAGAATGGTTGGATCCTGGTTGGATCTCCTTGCAGCCCAAGGGATTCTCAAAAGTCTTCTCCAACACCACAGTTCAAAAGCATCAATTCTTCGGCACTCAGCTTTCTTCACAGTCCAACTCTCACATCCATACATGACCACAGGAAAAACCATAGCCTTGACTAGACAGACCTTAGTCAACAAAGTAATGTCTCTGCTTTTGAATATACTATCTAGATTGGTCATAACTTTTCTTCCAAGGAGTAAGCGTCTTTTAATTTCATGGCTGCAGTCACCATCTGCAGTGATTTTGGAGCCCCCAAAAATAAAGTCTGACACTGTTTCCACTGTTTCCCCATCTATTTCCCATGAAGTGATGGGACCGGATGCCATGATCTTCGTTTTCTGAATGTTGAGCTTTAAGCCAACTTTTTCACTCTCCTCTTTCACTTTCATCAAGAGGCTTTTTAGCTCTTCACTTTCTGCCATAAGGGTGGTTTCATCTGCATATCTGAGGTTATTGATATTTCTCCCAGCAATCTTGATTCCAGCTTGTGTTTCTTCCAGTCCAGCGTTTCTCAAGATATACTCTGCATAGAAGTTAAATAAGCAGGGTGACAATATACAGCCTTGACATACTCCTTTTCCTATTTGGAACCAGTCTGTTGTTCCATGTCCAGTTCTAACTGTTGCTTCCTGACCTGCATACAGATTTCTCAAGAGGCAGGTTAGGTGGTCTGGTATTCCCACCTCTTTCAGAATTTTCCACAGTTTATTGTGATCCACACAGTCAAAGGCTTTGGCATAGTCAATAAAGCAGAAATAGATGTTGTTTTTGAACTCTCATTTTTTCCATGATCCAGCGGATGTTGGCAATTTGATCTCTGGTTCCTCTGCCTTTTCTAAAACCAGCTTGAACATCAGGGAGTTCACAGTTCACATATTGCTGAAGCCTGGCTTGGAGAATTTTGAGCATTACTTTACTAGCATGTGAGATGAGTGCAATTGTGTGGTAGTTTGAGCATTCTTTGGCATTGCCTTTGTTTGGGACTGGAATGAAAACTGACCTTTTCCAGTCCTGTGGCCACTGTTGAGTTTTCCAAATTTGCTGGCATATTGAGTGCAGCACTTTCACAGCATCATCTTTCAGGATTTGAAAGAGCTCTACTGGAATTCCATCACCTCCACTAGCTTTGTTCGTACTGATGTTTCCTAAGGCCCACTTGACTTCTCTTTCCAAGATGTCTGGCTCTAGATTAGTGATCATATCATCATGATTATCTGGGTCGTGAAGAGCTTTTTTGTACAGTTCTTCCATGTATTCTTGCCACCTCTTCTTTGTATCTTCTGCTTCTGTTAGGTCCATACCATATCTGTCCTTTATCGAGCCCATCTTTGCATGAAATGTTCCCTTGGTGTCTCTAATTTTCTTGAAGAGATCTCTAGTCTTTCCCATTCTGTTCTTTTCCTCTATTTCTTTGCATTGATAGCTGAAGAAGGCTTTCTTATCTCTTCTTGTTATTCTTTGGAACTCTGCATTCAGATGCTTATATCTTTCCTTTTCTCCTTGGCTTTTAGCCTGTCTTCTTTTCACAGCTATTTGTAAGGCCTCCCCAGACAGCCATTTTGCTTTTTTGCATTTCTTTTCCATGGGGATGGTCTTGATCCCTGTCTCCTGTACAATGTCATGAACCTCAGTCCTTAGTTCAACAGGCACTCTATCTATCAGATCTAGGCCCTTAAATCTATTTCTCACTTCCACTGTATAATCATAAGGCATTTGATTTAGGTCATACCTGAATGGTCTAGCGGTTTTCCCTGCTTTCTTCAATTTAAGTCTGAATTTGGCAATAAGGAGTTCATGATCTGAGCCACAGTCATCTCCTGGTCTTGTTTTTGTTGACTGTACAGAGCTTCTCCATCTTTGGCTGCAAAGAATATAATCAATCTGATTTCGGTGTTGACCATCAGTTCAGTTCAGTTCAGTTGCTCAGTCGTGTCCGACTCTTTTCGACCCCATGAACTGCAGCACGCCAAGCCTCCCTGTCCATCACCATCTCCCAGAGTTCACTCAAACTCACATCCATCGAGTCAGTGATGCCATCCAGCCATCTCATCCTCTGTCATCCCCTTTTCCTCCTGCCCCCAATCCCTCCCAGCATCAGAGTCTTCTCCAATGAGTCAACTCTTCGCATGAGGTGGCCAAAGTATTGGAGTTTCAGCTTTAGCATCATTCCTTCCAAAGAACACCCAGGGCTGATCTCCTTCAGAATGGACTGGTTGGATCTCCTTGCCGTCCAAGGGACTGTCAAGAGTCTTCTCCAACACAGTTCAAAAGCATCAATTCTTCGGTGCTCAGCTTTCTTCACAGTCCAACTCTCACATCCATTCATGAACATAGGAAAAACCATAGCCTTGACTAGATGGACCTTTGTTGGCAAAGTAATGTCTTTGCTTTTCAATATGCTATCTAGGTTGGTCATAACTTTTCTTCCAAGGAGTAAGCCTTTTAATTTCATGGCTGCAGTCACCATCTGCAGTGATTTTGGAGCCCAAAAAAATAAAGTCTGACACTGTTTCCACTGTTTTCCCATCTATTTGCCATGAAGTGATGGGACCAGATGCCATGATCTTCGTTTTCTGAATGTTGAGCTTTAAGCCAACTTTTTCACTCTCCTCTTTCACTCTCATCAAGAGGCTTTTTAGTTCCTCTTCACTTTCTCCCATAAGGGTGGTGTCATCTGCATAACTGAGGTTATTGATACTTCTCCCAGCAATCTTGATTCCAGCTTGTGTTTCTTCCAGCCCAGCGTTTCTCACGATATGATCCAGCAATTCCAGTCCTGGGTATTTACTCAAGAAATGGAAACATATTCCACACAAAATACTGTACCAAATGTTTAGCTCTTCTACTTATAAAAATGGAAATAAAAAATGGAAAACAACCTACCTACCCTTTGACAAATAAATGATTAAAAATAAAATGTGGCACATTCTATGCAATGGAACACTACTCACAATAAAAAGAAATAAACTTTGATATATACAACTTGGATCATTCTTAAAGGCATTGAGTAAAAAAAAAAAAAAAAGACTCAGAAGGTTACACTTTGTATAATTTTTTAATATATTCCAAAAGGAAAAAAACTAGAATGTCAGTGAATAGACCAACGGCTGGCAGGGGTTAAAGGTGGGAGGAGTATGTAACTACAAAAGGATAGCATGAGGGAGTTCTGGAGGCGATGGACCTGTATCCTCGTTGTGGTATAGATTACATATATTTGTACATGAAAACTCATAGAGCTATATATCTAAGAAACATCTGATTTTACTGTTTGTTAATTTTAAAAGTTAAACTGTTGTTATTCACTCTTTGCAACCCCATGGACTGCAGCATGCCAGGTTCCCTGTCCTTCACTATCTCCTGGACATTGCTCAAACTCATGTCCCTTGAGTTGGTGATGCTGTCCAATTATCTCATCCTTTGTCATCCCCTTCTCCTCCTGTCCTCAAATCTTTCATCAGGATCTTTTCCAGTGAGTTGTCTCTGCATCAGGTGGCCAAAGTATTGAAGCTTCAGCTTCAGGATCAGTCCTTCCAATGAATAGTCAGGGTTGATTTCCATTAGAATTGACTGGTTTGATCTCCTTGCTGTCTAAGAGACTCTCAAGTCTTCTCCAACACCACAGTTCAAAAGCATCAATTCTCCAGTGCTCAGCCTTCTTTATGGTCCAACTCTCTCATCCATACAGGACTACTGGAAAAACTATAGCTTTGACTCTATGGACCTTTTTTAGCAAAGTGATATTTCTGCTTTTCTGATACACTGTCTGGGTTTGTCATCACTTTTTCCCAAGGAGCAAGTGTCTTTTAATTTCATGGCTGCAGTCACCATCCACAGTGATTTTGGAGCCCAAGAAAATAAAGTCTGCCACTGTTTCCATTTTTCCCCCATCTATTTGCCATGAAGTGATGGGACTGGATGCTATGATCTTAGTTTTTTGAATGTTAAGTTTTAAGCCAGCTTTTTCACTCTCCTCTTTCACCTTCATCTTTATTTAGTTCCTCTTCACTTTCTGCCATAAGGGTGGTATCATCTGCATATTTAGTTATTGATACAGTTTCTTAAAAAAAAAAAAAAACTTTATCATAAAGCTAACACTAAATGATGATATAACTAACTGGCCAAACAGATATTCTGAGAAAGGCATTCCAGGTAGAGTGAAGAAAGAAACCTAGTCTCTGATGCTGGAAGGTACTTGATATTGAAGGAACAGTGAAGAGGTCAATGTGGCTAAAGTGGAATCAGTAGAGGAGGAGAACAGAGGAGAGATGATCAGAGAAGTAATAGGGGACCACATCATAAAAGGGGACCAGATCATTATGCCATCATAAGGACTTTGGCTTGAGTGAATCAGGGAGCCACTGCAGAGTTCTGAGCAAACAGAATAATACAAATTGATTCAATGTTTTTAAAGACTGATTCTGTGTTGAAAATAGACTGGTAGCATGAAGAAGGTGTAGAAAAGGGAAGACACGAATGAAGGTGGCTTAGTCCAGAGTAGTTGTGACAAATGTGGTGAGAAACAGCTGGAGTCTAGATATAATTTGAAACTGAACCCAAGAAAATTTTCTGATGGATTGGATTGAGAGAAATAAAGGAATCATGTATAACTACAAGTATTCTGGTTTGAACAACTAAAAGAATGAAAGTGGCATTAATCAAAAACAGGACAACTTTAAGTGGAACAAACTGTGGTGAAAGAATTGCAGCTCAATTTTGAATATACCAAATCTGAGATTTTATTAGACAGCCAAGTAGAAATTCATATTTGGCTAGAAAGACCACAATGCATCCAGTGGCCTTGGCCAGCCCGCCCACACTGTGTGGGCCTCTGGGTAGACAGCAATCATGGAGATTTCAGCAGCACAGTGAGGATCTGTATATGAAAAGCACACTCAGACCAAGAGGTGTGGTCACCTGTGAAGTATGTGTCCAGTTTTTCACTCTGGTGTTGATTCAGGTGTAAAGTTCATTTGACTTATTTCTCAACATTTTCTCTGTCTCAGGATACAAGATTTTAAACGGTGAAGAATGAGTCTCTGAGAACAAATTCTTAAATGAACTTGTCTTTCCTTGAAGTACTCAATTGAGATTATTCTTTCCTTATTGTTTATCTTTGCTGTAATTGGTAGAGTGAGGCTGGATACAATGGCACAGTACATAATGCATTGTCTTGAGAACGGAAGGTGGACAGCTACATATCCTATTAATAATCAGAAGATTTTATGTTAAAACCTGTCTTGGGATTTTTCTCATGCCCCTATCATAATAAGGTAATTTTTTCTAGGGAAAGGTACTGATATGAGGCCATCACCTTCTACTGCAATTTAGTATTCTTCAAAGTGTATGAAATTCATTAATATCTCAAGGGATAATTGTTGATCATTGATAATGTCAGAAATAACAAAATCTAAATGATTTAACAGAATTTCATTTAATAAGTATATTTAAAGTTCATCTCTCTCTCAAAAAAAAAAACAGCATTTTAATTACATTCAAATTGTGTTCATCTTAAATATCAACAAACTCATTATTTACATACAGGGATAGATATTAGAAAACAGGTGGAAATTGAAACAAGTTCTATTTTTTAGAAGTTCTTACTTCCAGATTAGAATACTGTGAACTGCTAAATATATACCTAAAGAAATGTATACATTATCAGAAAACCACAACTTGCTCTAATAGGAAAAGAACTGTAATATACATATAGTGGAACATAATTCACACAGGCTCAATTTACAGGTATGTCTCAAAGTATAAAACAAACAAAATCCCAGTAACTACAAGTACAGGCAAAAGTTACAGCCGGCATTTTAAACTAATGCACCAACATACAATGCTTTCCCAGAGAAAGTAGAGAAGAGTGCCCGAGATTTTATGCTGATGAATGACTTTTCACTTCTTTATTCTTAAATAAAGAAGCAGAGCACTTACTCTTTTTGTGTTTAAATTAGATTTATGTTGGTTTTTTGTTACACAGCAATGACCCTAATGCATCATGAGAAGTGCTATCAACCCTGTTTCACTTAAAACTCAGAACCAAGACATTTCTTTCATTTCTCCTTGAACTTCCATTTCCCTTCAGAAAGCCTCTAAGGAAATTTTATAGACAACTGTGGTAAAGAGATCAAACCAAATAATTCTGAGATGGCAAAGAAATGCAAGAGTTGGCACTAACATGGGTTTACAAAGAGTTACTCTCCGTTTATTAAACCACAAATGCAAAAAAAAAAAAAAGGAGAGAGAAATCTTACCTGGAAACATAAGTAGAATAAAAAGTATTAGAAAACATTGTGTGTTGTTTGGGAGCTTCAGTTTGGAAAACTGAAACCAAGTTACCATTAACTGTTACAAGCATTTTTTTTTTCCAACTTGTATAACTTGCTTAAATTTTTAACTTGTCTAAATAAAGTTTCTCTAGCCAAAATGAAGAGTTCATAATCACTGTTTTTGTATCAGAGTTAAGTGAAGATTGCTATGTGGAAGAAAGGATGGTTTGGACACATCAGGTTAATAGAGGTAGCACCTCGATTAAGCACTTAATCTGATCTGATTCAAGTCAAGAAGGAATTCTGCCTTTCTTCAGTTCTTACTGTGTTTCACATAGTTGCAGAAAAAGAAGATTCTTTCTTCTTCTTCTTTTTTTTTTTCTTAATGTACTTCAGGTTAAAAATGGCAGAATGAGTAGTCCTTAATTAGGACACACTTTTTAAAAGGGACATTTTTAGATTTTGGTCATTTGCTTTTCTTTGCTTGTTTTTAATGATAAATCTTTAGAATTGACTCTTCTATAATGGTGCTCAGGTGGACAGATAAAATCAGACCTTTCTTAAAAGTAAACAATTTATCTTGCATTAAAATAAATCACCAATTAGAGATCTAAGTCAGTGTTTCAAACAAATGTTCAACTTCAAATTAAATATGTTAACTGCTGCTGTGTTAAAGAAACAACTATTTCATTCAATTATAAACATATTAACAAACATATAATCATTCCCTATGATCACAATAAAAATTAAATTATCCTATTCTCTTTTATATGAAGATGGTTGGTCCTCAAGCAACACTTTCAACCAGAAAAGCTCATTCATAACACAACCCCATCTCAGTTTTTGAACGTCAGTGCATTCAGTGGTTATAAGGAGACATGATGTTCTTCTGAAGCTAAGAGCTCTGGAAGGGTTAAAAACAAAAAAAAGAAGAAAAGAAAATATAAATAATCTGAACGATTTCATTAATGATAATAAATAATGCCTGTACTCAAAGTTAAGTATGGTATAACCTGAATATTAATCAGTTGTGGTTTTTTCTCCCAATGGAAGGCGTTCCCATAACTGGAGCAACTGTTCACCAACCTGAGGTTCTAGTTCCTGGAGAAACCAAAAGTCACAATAAACATAAAAACAACTAGATTGAAACCTATACTGATAAAAATGTAAGAAAATCAAACTTCATATTTCTACTGAATCATGTGTTATGCCTTCACTGCTCTAACGCTTTTCATGAAGATTTAGCAAAAGTACTCAGCTTTTGTACTTCCAAAGGTTTATGTTAATACCTAACATATTAGATATTTGTGTTTTTTCCCTCAAGAAACCATCTTATATACTATATAATATACTTAGGAATGAAATTTATTTCAAAATTATTATCAAATAAAAATTAAAATATTCTTACATAATTGAAAGAATGTCATTTATTGTCCTCTTGTGACATCATGTGCACTTAAAAAGAACCTTAACAGTTTTCATGTGGTTATTTCAACAGTCACACTTGTTCAGATGAAGTATTGGATATAGCCTTAGCAAGACTAGATAACTCTCTAAATAGATTCTCTGAATCTATTTTTTCCTACAAAAAACTTGGTCAATAACTTATTTTAGGCTTAAGAATTGAACTACCTCATATAAAGAAGCTAGTACAGTCATCAATATATATGTTAATTCCCATCACCTTAACTAGTATCATGAAGACAAAGCATAAAAGAAATAAAACAAGCCACAAAATATAAAATTGCTATTTATATCATTAGTTAAATCCATAAAGAACTTAGATACTGTTCTTATCCTTAGACTTTACTGAAATTACTTCAGAATTACACTAGGTTTTGATCATATCAAGTTAGGTCGACAATAGGAACCTCCAAGAACTGACATGAAAGATTATATATACAATGACAGAGCAAAGTCAAGTTTACAAAATGTTTAAAAAAAAAAAAAAGAGCTCTGTCAGGCACATTTGCAAGTAGGTTTTTAACTAACTCTTCTATTTCAACCATTATCTTCCCATGTGCACATGGAATATACAATTTGTATTCTTGCATTTGTCCCTCAAACAAATCACTGAATAACAGCCAAACAAAACAAACAGTGGAAGAAAAATATTAAATGCCATCGTATACCTGCCCGTCTCTGCTTATCTGCACTTTCTTGTTGTCATTCCAAGGATTGAGTAAATGGTGTGCAAACTGAAAGGGAAGACTTTCTTTCCGTATCCACTCCACCTTAAACACTCCTCCTAGTCCAGCTGAGCCCCAATCCTGACTCTTCTCCCTTCCTATCTCAGAAGACATTCTAGAAAATCCCTGTGAGTAAAATGAGGGAAAAATGAGAAAGCCCTGAGGTTTTGTACTTTTAAGGTAACAATGTAATATAAAAATAATAGATATCTAACAAAATTCTAGAAAGCTACTCATTAAGCATTTCTTATAAAAAGATGAATTAGAAAATTTTAGAGGAAAGACCGATTTCAGCTTTCTAATGTAATTTTAAATACAAACACATATTTTCTAAATAATGTATCATAGTTCTAAACCCACATTTTTTCCATTACTATATGAATACTATGTATCTTCTAGGTTTTTAGTTCAAAAAATGATAATTATATCAAATAATAAATCCATTATTTTATAAATTCAGATATACATCAACTCAAGGAACACAGTTAAGAAACTGAGTTAAGAAACACAGTTTCTTGATGGTCAGACTAATCTCTTTGGCAATATTTAAATAAACATTTTATCAAAAAGTCACACTTCTCATTACTTTTAATCCACCAGAAATCTTAAGTTGTCCTCAGGAGGAAAAAATGTTTATCTGGAGAGACTGGGAAAACAAGGTAAACACAAAGGGATCCCTATATATCATTCCTTTGAAGAGGTGCAATATATTCCTCATCCTCAGTCAAGCACAGTGCATTCTTACATTCCAATGCAATAAAAACCCAGCTTCTTTTTAACTTCTATGATTTAACTGATCTAATCTATAGCCAGAATAATGCCCTTTTACTGTTTCAGGATGACTCACCTGGAAATGTCCAGATCCTTGAACAGAAAATACCAAGTAAACCACGCTGCTTTCCCAAAAGGCTCGATTTAGCTTCCGCTCATTACTAGGAGTTGTAGACCAGATACCCTTCTGTTGAGAAATTTCAAGGTTTCTCAGATTGCTACTCTTCATTATGAAGTATCGAATAGGCATGTTTGGTTTTGGTGAAGGAGATTTTGAACCCTAAAAAAGAATGGATATTAAACACTCTCCGACAGAAATCACAGCAGGATCCTCTATGACCCACCTCCCAGAATACTGGAAATAAAAGCAAAAATAAACAAATGGGATCTAATTAAAATTAAAAGCTTCTGCACAACAAAGGAAACTATAAGCAAGGTGAAAAGACAGCCTTCGGAATGGGAGAAAATAATAGCAAATGAAGCAACTGACAAACAACTAATCTCAAAAATATACAAACAACTCCTGCAGCTTAATTCCAGAAAAATAAACGACCCAATCAAAAAATGGGCCAAAGAACTAAATAGACATTTCTCCAAAGAAGAGATACAGATGGCTAACAAACACATGAAAAGATACTCAACGTCACTCATTATCAGAGAAATGCAAATCAAAACCACAATAAGGTATCATTTCATGCCAGTCAGAATGGCTGCGATCCAAAAGTCTACAAGCAATAAATGCTGGAGAGGGTGTGGAGAAAAGGGAACCCTCTTACACTGTTGGTGGGGATGCAAACTAGTACAGCCACTATGGAGAACAATGTGGAGATTCCTTAAAAAACTGGAAATAAAACTGCCATATGACCCAGCAATCCCACTTCTGGGCATACACACTGAAGAAACAATAATTGAAAGAGACACTTGTACCCCAATGTTCATCGCAGCACTGTTTATAATAGCCAGGACATGGAAGCAACCTAGGTGTCCATCAGCAGACGAATGCATAAGAAAGCTGTGGTACATATACACAATGGAGTATTACTCAGCCATTAAAAAGAATACATTTGAATCAGTTCTAATGAGGTGGATGAAACTGGAGCCGATTATACAGAGTGAAGTAAGCCAGAAAGAAAAACACCAATACAGTATACTAACGCATATATATGGAATTTAGAAAGATGGTAACGATAACCCTGTATGCGAGACAGCAAAAGAGACACAGATGTATAGAACAGTCTTTTGGACTCTGTGGGAGAGGGAGAGGGTGAGATGATTTGGGAGAATGGCATCAAAACATGTATAATATCATCTAAGAAATGAACTGCCAGTCTAGGTTCGATGCAGGATACAGGATGCTTGGGGCTGGTGCACTGGGATGACCCAGAGGGATGGTATGGGGAGGGAGGTGGGAGGGGGGTTCAGGATTGGGAACACGTGTACACCCATGGCAGATTCATGTTGATGTATGGCAAAACCAATACAATATTGTAAAGTAATTAGCCTCCAATTAAAATAAATAAATTTAAATTAAAAAAAAAAAGAATTGATAAATTCTGGAAGTAAAACTTGACCTTTCAGAATCAATAGGCTCAATTAAATAACATCTTATAGATATATAAACCAAAATATTTTACCAAATATGCAACAAATATAGGTAGCTCTATCATGGCTGAAAACTTACACAAGGCTCAGTCAAAGTGAGGTCAAAGAACCAAAACCAAGTACTGATTTTCGGAGCACTCAGAATAGTCAACTCTGATTTATACTCCAAATGTACTTTCAGAAAATATCTTAATAAACTTGCAAAGACTGAAAACAAAACAAAAACTGCTCCAGCTTACTGCCTGGATACAATTTCCAGGTGACAATGCAGGAAGGGAAACACAAACAGAATCCAATGGTCTCACTGAACTTACAGTTTAGAGGCCACATTACCTAGGTTTTGCATGGCAGCATACCAGATAGAAGGGAGCTGCATAGGAAGAGAACAGGGGACTACAGAAGGGGTCCTCACAAGGTTCTGGCTAAGTGAAGACCTGAACATAGTAAGAAACGATGAACTGAAGCAAGGAAAAATTCAAAGAAAAAGAGTCCTTAGAGCTGACACATGGTTGAGAATATTTCATCTTTTTCCCAGGCAGAATGGAAAGAATGTGTAATACCTAGCACATCAGCCGATGGAAATCATATCTTAGTACTGGAAATAAATTAGGACCAGAATAAAAACTGCTCTGTGCCCAGACCCACCCTAACACAGCTTAAAAGTAAGTCCTGGAAGGATTACACTGATTGTAACTAACTTAACTGTGTATCAGAACAATGTCTAACACTATATAAATGAATAAAACAAAAATCTCACACCCAAACAAAATTTTAAGGAATGCAAACAAACAGGACTATGACCACAACCAGGAAAAAAATTAATCAACAGGAACAAATTGAGATATGACAGATGATGAAATTAGGAGACAAGAATTTAAAGAAGCTATTCTCAATACATGGCACTATGTTTAAGAAGGTAGACGAAACATAAATATGATGAGAGGAGAAATAGAAGGTTTTTTTTAGAGACTCAAAGGAAGGTCTGGGGATGAAAATACAGTATTTGAAGCAAAGATACACTAGAAAGAATGCATATCAGATTAGACACTACAAACAAAAAATCAGTGAACTTAAAGAGGCAATGGAACCAATCTCAAATGAAGCAAAGAGACAAAATGAAGAGACAAAAAGAGAAAAAAATGAAGAGAGTATCAGTGACCTGTGGAACAATATCCAATAGTCTTACATTTGTATATCTAGAATTCTAGAAAAGAAGTGGGGAAGAGGTGAGATATAAAAAAAATACATGGTGTTAAATTTCCCAAAATCAATGGCAACTATACATACACAGATTAAGGAAGAAACATAAAGAGGACCAGGCCAAGTCATATAAAAATCAAACTGTCAAAAAAAACCAGTGATAAAAAGAAAATCTTAAAAGCAGCTAGGCAGAAAAAGACAAATTATATGTGGAAAAAGAAAGATAAGAATGATATTAGACGTCCCATCAGAAACTATATAAACTACTAATGTGAAAGTGAAAGTCACTCACTCAGTCCTGTCCAACTCTGCAACCCCATGCTGGAGTGGGTAACCTTTCCCTTCTCCAGGGGATCTTCCCAACCCAGGGATTGAACCCGGGTCTCCTGCATTGTAGGCGGATTCTTTACCAGCTGAGCCCCAAGGGAAGCCCAAGAATACTGGAGTGGGTAGCCGATGCCTTCTCCAGTGGATCTTCCTGATCCAGAAATCAAAGCAGGGTCTCTTGCATTGCAGGCAGATTCTTTACCAACTGAGCTATCAGGGAAGCCTATATTATAGTATTATGGTAATGAAACAAAATCATCTGTCAACCTAGAATTATATACACAGTAAAAATATCTTTCAAAATCAAAAGTGAAAATATTTTTACACAAAAGCTAAAATAATTCATTTCCCACAGATCTGTACCTAAAGAAATGATAAAAGAGGTTTTCAGACAGAAGTATATGATCCAAATAGAAATTCATGTCAACACAAAAGAATAAAAAGCACAGGAAATGGTAGACACTGAGTAAATATAAAAGACATTTTCTTGACTTTTGATAAAAGGCAATTGACTGTATAAAATAAAAACTAATATATTTTGACATTTGTAACATGTAGAAATAAAATGTAAGAAACCAATATCAACAAAGGACTGAAGGGTAATATAAGCATACTGTTGCAAGGTTCTCAAACTATAACTGAAAGGGCATAATACTGATTCAAGATACATTACATATTAGGGAACATTTAACAGGAGGATTCCTGCCTGCTGTTTTCTATTTCTCAAGGATTCTCTGTTCCTTATCAGTTCCTATTCCAAGAATGAGTAAAGCTGCATGCAGTTCTCAGGACTCAGGTCATGGGATGAGACAGGCAGTGACTCTTTTCAGCATCTGAGACCTTGTATGTATTAGACTATCCATATTGTGGCTATTGATAAAATTTCATCCTGTGTAACAGCTGAGTAATCATCTTACTAAAGATATATAAGCCTGCCTTTCTGCTAATAAAGCACCTTTGCTCCATCTGAGCTTGGGTCCCTGTGTCTGTCTGTCTGTCTGTCTGTCTGTCTTTCTTTCTTTCTGTCTCTCTCTCCTCAGCTAATTCTCTGGAGAACAGAAACCCATCTTGCTCACTCTCCTTCTTGGGCTTCTAACACTCTCTTGAGAAGGCGCCCTGTGCCTTCACCTCCCCCTCGAGATAGCACCCTGTGCCTTCGTGAGAGACACAAGTCCTGTGTCAAGGACTCTGCGTAAACCAGGGAGTATCAGCCTCTTTCTCTCTTTCACTTTTCTTATTGTTACCTCCGGTCCACTAAAAGACCCCAATAATTAGGATAAGGTGAAAATGACTTAAGTAGTAAATTCCATCAAGCACTTAAGGAAGAAATACTATTAAGCCTATACATCTCTTTCAAAAAATTGAAGTTAAAGGACCACTTCCCCACTAACCATAAAATAACCACACAACCCTGATACCAAAATCATACAAAGATAACTAGAGAATAACATCCCTCATAAACAAAGATCCCTCATTTAATAAAATTTTTGATGGAACAAAATCAAATCCAGCAATATTTTAAAAGGGTAATAATACATCATGACCAAGTGAGGTATAGCATGCAAAGAGTTCCAACTATAAAATCTCTAGAAGAAAGCACAGCAGAAAATCTCTGGAATCTTTGATTAGGCAAGGGCTTCTTAGGACACAAAAAATATGAACTGTAATAGAAAATACAGATGAAACGGAAAAAATAAATTAAATAGACTTCCATCAAAATTAAAAGCATTTTTCTTTAAAAGATAATTGAATCACTTTGATGTACACCTGAAACTAACACAATATTGTAAACCAACTATAATATAAAATAAAAATTAAAAATAAATAAGTAACAAGGACACATTGTATAGAACAGGAAAATATAACCATTATTTTGTAACAATTTTAAATGGAGTATGATCCATAAAAATACTGAATCATTATGTTGTACACCTGAAACTAATACGATATTGTAAATCAAGTATACCTCAATAAAAAATTAAAAACTAAAAAAAGTTAAAAACACTCTTAAATAAATAAAGTGATGGTTACATGAGGACAAAAAAAGACACCATTAATAAAATGTAAATGTAAGCACAGACTACTGAAAAAAGTGTTTACAACACAGATAATTAAAACTTGTATAGAGAACTCTTACAACTAAATAAAAAAAGACAACCAATAAACAATTTTAAAAAGTTAAACAAAAACTTGAACAGATTTTCATCAAAGATTCAGAAATGGAAAAAAGCATGTGAAATGATGGTCCATATAATACTTAATCACTGGGAAAATGCAAGTTAAAACTACAATGGAGCATCACTATACACCTAAATAGCTAAAATTAAGAGTCTAGTAATGTCAAGTACTGTTAAGAATATTGAGCAAATGGAATCCTCATAGATTATTAAAGGGGACAGAGAAAAGTACAGCTATTTTAGAAAATAGTTGACTAGTTTCTTGTAAAGTTACACTTACCACACAACCCAACAAACATACTCATAGGTATGTACACAAGATCAGAAAACATATCTGTACATAAAGATTTGTACCTGAATATTATTCATAATAGTCAAAAAGTAGAAACAATCCAAAAGTCCATTAATGGTGAATAGATAAACATACTGTGATATATCTGGAATCAAGATTGCCAGGAGAAATATCAGTAACCTCAGATATGCAGATGACACCACCCTTTTGGTACAAAGTGAAGAATTTAAGAGCCTCTTGATAAAAATAAAAGAGGAGAGTGAAAAGTTGGCTTAAAACTCAACATTCAGAAAACTAAGATCATGGCATACGGTTTCATGGTAAATTGATGGGGAAACAATAGAAACAGTGACAAACTTTATTTTGCGGGGCTCCAAAATCACTGCAGATGGTGACTGCAGGTATGAAATTAAAAGATGTTTGTTCCTTGGAAAAAAATTTATGACCAACTTAGCATATTAAAAAGCAGAAACATTATTTTGCCAACAAAGGTCCATCTAGTCAAGACTGTGTTTTTTCCAGTAGTCATGTATGGATGTGAGAGTTGGGCTACGAAGGAAGCTAAGCACTGAAGAATTGATGCTTTGAACTGTGAAGTTGGAGAAGACTCTTGAGAGTCCCTTGGACTGCAAAGAGATCCAAACAGTCCACCCTAAAGAAGATCAGTCCTGGGTGTTCACTGGAAAGACTAATGCTGAAACTGAAACTCCAATACTTTGGCCACCTGATGTGAAGAACTGACTCATTTGAAAAGACCCTGATGCTGGGAAAGATTGAGGGCAGGAGGAGAAGGGGACGACAGAGGATGAGATGGTTGGATAGCATCAACTCAGGGGACATGAGTTTGGGTAAACTCCAGGAGTTGGTGATGGACAGGGAGGCCTGGTGTGCTGCAGTCCATGGGGTCACAAAGAGTCAGACATGACTGAGGGACTGAACTGAACTGAATAGGATATATCCACACAATGGAATACCTACTATCCAGCAATAACAAGTAATAAACTAATAATATAATAATTATATAATAATAATATAATATATAACTAATATATATAATTATATCAATTAATCTTCCACTTATATTATCTTCCACTTGCATAATTGATATATTATTATTAATATGATGTATTATATATTATATATTATCATTTATTTATATGTGATATATTTTATTTTATATTATATATTACATATTATATAAAATATATTTCTATATGAAGTGAAGTGAAGTGAAGTGAAGTCGCTCAGTCGTGTCCGACTCTGTGCGACCCCATGGACAGTAGCCTACCAGGCTCCGCCATCCATGGGATTCTCCAGGCAAGAATACTGGAGTGGGCTGCCATTTCCTTCTCCAGGGGATCTTCCCAACCCAGGGATCAAACCCAGGTCTCCTGCATTGCAGACAGACGCTTTACCATCTGAGCCACCAGAAACTTCTATATTTATGTATGTATGTATGTGTATATATATATATATATATATATAAAATCATATAATCAATATAATTATAATATATCATATAATATAATATATTATATATATTAATATAATACAATAATATTAATATTAATATATATAATAGTGTGAAATATTAATATAATTTAAATAATTTAATATACATTATATATTTTATATAATAACATGATTTATATAAAATATAATTTATATTTATAATAGTAATATTGCAGTAACATTGATATAATACATAATGACTATAATTATATGTTATATGATTATGATATATAATATGTGATAATATATTTTATATTAATATTATGTTTTATATATAACTAATAATATAATAAACTCAATAATTTACAAATCAATTTCAAAAGTCAAATAAGCCAGTCACAAAAAGTTATATACATTTCATTTACAGGAAGTTCCATAAAAAGGCAAAACTTTAAGAACAAAGAGCAGTTTAGTGGTTACCAGAATCCGGGCGTAATAGGACTGCTCTCCATGAAACTATAGTACAGTTCATGATTGCATACACTTGTCAAAATTCACTGAATTGAACAGTTTTTTTTTTTAATTTATACAGTTTTTATTTTTATTTTTTTTAATTTTACTTTATTTTACTTTACAATACTGTATTTTAAATTGGTGAATTTTATCATGTAAATTATGCCTTAATAAAGGCACTTAAAATTAAAAACAAAAATGCTCTTAAAGCCAAAGAATATAAATCTGGAAAAACATTTCTTTTCCTCTTATTTAACAATAGTATTTTAGCAGACATTTTCACCAGAACTACATCACATAGCTAAAAAACACTAACCAAATACTTATTCAGGTATTAAATTAAAATTATTCTAAATAGTTGAAATCACTCATTATCACAAACTTTTTAAAAGATACACAGTTCTCAATTCTTTATCAACATTTCCTTATCTTCCTAACCCCATCTAGTGTTGTATTTTTAATATAACCACTGAATTGAATAAATCAATTAACAATGAAAGAAATCATTGTTTTGAATTCTGAAAGTATGAATCAAAATTAATTTAAGAAATTCCTCTTGTCATTTGTATTTAACAAAAGAAAGGTTCTAAAGATACAGAAAGGGAATCATGAACTGCTTAGCCACATGCCATCAGGGAATGGTCTACTAGTATGAAAACTTCCCTGGATCATATTGACCAAAAATATCTGGCAAGCAGGAGAAACTAAAAAATTTACTGTTTGCAAACTTTTATTTGTAACTAGAACAGAGGCCAGGATTAGTGATTTAAAAGCAGAATTATTTATAATTTTGTTTAAATATGTAACACCAGATGTGCTACAAATCCCTGATACTCTACCTTTCCTGAAGATGGAGGAGAAGGACTAGCACAAGGACTTGGATAATTACTGCTGTCTGTAGATTTCACAGAAGATTGATCTGACCGGTCCTCAGTGCTTCGTTTAGGATGCAAAATTCCTCTATCTTTATACTTCTGAGGCTGGTGTAGTGTTGGAGCTGGAGATTTCATCAATACTCTTGAGTGAAAAGGAGGAAGCAAAGATCAGTTACACAAAGATCATAATACAAAGCAGACTCCATTTCAAACCAAAGTTCAATGATTCTGTGATTTATGGAATAGTATTTTAAAAGGCAATTTCATTCTTCTATTACATTTAGAAGAAAAGGTTGTACTATTAGGGTACACTTACAAAGATAGCATTTTTTTTAAAACAATACAAAAATACATTAAAAACAACCTATAAAAATTTTTAATTTAGATACCAAAGTATTATTTCCCTTACAAAACTCCTAACCTCTTTTATGACAGTCTAGAAGAAATCCTAAACAATCATAATGTCATATACTGATGCCTAATGTCTTTTAACATTTTAAAATTATTTAAATACATCTACGCTAATGGCTGTTACTAGAAAATCACCTACTCCACCTCTCTTCCATTTGCATATATCTTAAAACCAAACAGATTTCAAAAGCATACTAAAAATTAAAGCATGGCAAAATGGAAATAATACTGGACTAGAGTCAGGAGAGAAGATTTTCAGACAGAACTAAATTTACAACTAATGAGGTAGGTGATCCTGGGGAAGTCTTTTAATTTATCTGAGCTTTAATATCCTTTAGCTGTTAAATAAAGGGATTAAACTGGGTAAACGCTAAGATTCTTCTGTTTTAAAATTCTATGAATAAATGCAGCAAAAATGGCAGTCAAGAATTTTATAATTTTTTTTTAAAGTATACATCTCAGTGGAAAACCAGACATTAAAAAACAAAGAAGACATTAAGTACTTCCTAAAGCAGTATAATATAAAGTTCACAGCATTACCTATAAATATTCTTGCCAAAAGAAAAAAAAATGTTCTTGCCAAAATACTGGATCTAATCAAGCTTTGAGAGCTAACCACATCCATGAAATATGCAGGGTATAGCAATAAAAAGAGACATATCCAGAATGTGGTACATGTCATAAATAACACTGACTTAGTTTCCTAAGAAAAGTCAACAAAGGAACTAACTGCTCTAGATCACAAGAGATTCAAGAAACAAGACACCCTAATACAGTGCATGAGTGAGTCCTCCCTGAGTGCTGTTTCAAATAAATATAGTTTGAGAATTGGGGAAATGATTATTTTATTGGGACTGATTATTGGATTTTGATTGTGTAGGAAAAATGCCTCTATTTTTTAAGAGATTCAAATCTAAATACAGAGGAGTAAAATGACATGATGTGAGAGACTGATTTTGAAATATGTGAACGAAAAAAGAAAGGAAGCAAGAAAAAACTAATTGGGTAGATACAGCAAATAGGTGAAAATCATCAGAGGATAAGATGGCTGGATGGCATCACCAATGCAATGGACATGAACTTGGGCAAACTTCAGGAGATGGTGGGGGACAGAGAGGCATGGAATACTGCAGTCCACGGGGTCACAAAGAGTTGGACACAAATGGGAGACTGAACATCAATCATTTTTTGCTGTGTTTATATATAATATGTAAACAAAACATAAAGAGAATAAGTCATAAGTTCACAAACTTCCACTGAGCCTTGCAATTATAATTACTCTGCCTTCAAAATAAGTTAAAATAGCTTATCCCCACATTTTGCTTCTCTTTCAATAAATATCTTGGATTCAATATTTCTTTCACAAATGAAATAAAATAGCTAAAGCCTAAAAATGCTAACAAAAATATATAATGAACAAACGTGAATAATTATTAAGAACTTGATAAATATAAAACAACTTTTCAGGGCTTTTGTCTTTAAGAATTGAAGTTCAAGAATTATCAAGTTATACCTCTAAAATTCCATCATTCTTACCCTAGCAGATTATTTACCTGAAAACTAGGTAACAGAACTTAATTAAGGGTAATATCTTATTAAAATAAAAATGATGCTTCCAATAGAACTAAATGCCCACTTTTGCAGTTTCCAATTTGATCTTTGATTCCGTGCTCTATTCTAGCTTTTCTCTCTTCATCCCCAAATTTTGGCTCCCCCTCAAATTTCATGCATGTAGAAACAAAGCATTTGTATAAACCTTTCCACCTACATTTTCATTTAAGAGAAACAAAGAATTCTGATAACTCAGTTATATCTCATTTTTCTTATAGAAAAGATGTTTATTCTTTGTAAGCAAATTATTATGTAAAAAACGACAATTTAAAAACACTGGTTTAATTTTAACATGGGATATGGGCATTTTTCCATGTTTTAATAGTTTCTTAAACCTTTTAAAATAACTAATAAAATGTTTTTATTGAAAGAAATTATCTGATCTATATTTTGCCATCCTAGTGTAAAAACTCTTAACTATAAATACTATAAATACCTTTTCTTCAAGAAGCAATTCCAGAAAGATTATCAAGAAAGATTATTCACCATTCAAAAATACATCTTCAGAAGAGTCCTTAATCTATTCCTCACCAAGCTATATCAGTTTCAGGCCTTGTCTATTAAAACTACAAAGTCTAAAAGTATATGAAATTCTTTATCTCACTGTTCAACAGATAAGAGAATAAAAAAGCAAGGCTACAACCTATAAGGAAAGGAAAATGGGAGATACTGGTATCACAGGAGAAAAAATGAATTTATAAGACAATCAGTTTCTAAAGCATAACTATTATTATACTTTATTATAATTATGATTTTCTCCTGTATTTCTAATTTTTATTAAACAAGTACATATTACTTTTATAAAGAAAATAGGAAAATTTTCCTCATAAATGTATATGTATAGTATGTACATGTATATAAACACATGTGTGTATAAACAGTCCCTCTGAATATATATATATATATTTTTTTTTTTACAGAGGAGTCTATAAATAAGTCTACCACATAATTTCTATGCAAATGTATTCATATATTTGAAATCACTCTTGTTCAAGGAAATTTTTCAAAAAATCTTTTTAAAAAGAGGAGTATCTAAGTAGAAAATGTATTTTTTACTATTTTCTTTTTTGCTTGGCAGTATCTACATCAGAGAAAATGGTTTAAGGACACACATTATTATAAGCAATTGGCTGAATTATTCCTAAAATGTCGTATATGAAAAACTTGGAATCCAGCATGTATTATTCCTTTTTACTGAAGTCTTAACTGATAACATGCCTTTATGCTTCATTCAAATAAGTAAAATCTGAACAAAAGATAGCAGGTACTAAATATTCCATCTGAACCTTGAAAAACAATAAGCATCACATATCTTTTATGCCTCCATTATTTCTATTTTCAATTTTTAACAATGAAATAATATTCTTAGCACAGAGATAATATCTACTATATTGTTCAAACTAGCATTCCAGGCAAGAACGTTGTCTCTGTTATCCATTCTATCAGGGTAAAAAAAAAAAAAATTTAACTGATATAAAGAAATACAAATTGGGTTCTAACAAACATTTTTACGACCAGAAATATTTCTAAATCATGGCCAACCATTCACTATAAATACTACATTATCAAATACATTTTGGAAAAATGATTCAATATAAGAGCTCTCAATAATAATATAATAAAAAATTCACATCTAATTGCCAAATGATAGAAAGGATAAAAGAATTTAGCTAAATTATAAGAAATTTTGCCAAGACAGTAAATTTACTTTTTTAATATATGTATTCCTCTCTTCAACAAAATGTAACCTTTCTGAAGAGATTTATTTTTTATTTGTTATACATTGCTATATGCCTCACACCAAGAACACTAAGCATTTAATATGTCCCTGTATGAACAAATGAATAAAGTACTTTTCTGTACAAAAACCAGTCAGTTTTATTAATATCTAGGTAAGACTTAGAAGGAGACAGTTCTTCTAAATGGCCATGGCCAACACTTTTTGCTGTGAGGTATCTAGGAAAGATATGACTTGATATATATGAACTAAAATGCATAATAAAAAATGCTGTTATCTTTTTCATAGACCCTGAATTTGTAAATTCTGAAAATTAAACATTCCGAGCTTTTCCTGACAAAAAAATAAAAATTCCTTTTTAAATAATTCAAGACCCCAGGAGCTTGAAATTCTTCGTATTATCTAACACTTAAAAGAATTATATTTTAAAAGTAATAAATTCTTCCCATTTTTTTGTAACCTTTTTGCATATCTCAGATTATAAGAAAGTAATTTTTAAATATTATAAAAGCATGTGATTCTATGATAAATAACTATTTCCTAGAGAAAATATCTCATTTTAATAAAATGCTATAAATTTACCTTTCTGCAGTAGTAGACTCATCAGAAAATTCAGTATCTGCTGAACTTTTTCTACTATTATTTGACCTCCAAGATGATGCCAAAGGAAGTTCTTCTGAAGACATAGGTCTTGGCCTTTGGCCAATCCCAGATGGCTGTTGTAAACCTGCAGATTGTTCTTCAGTGCTTAAAACAGCTATAATTGCTCTTATAGTAGCTTCATCAACTTGAGACCAAGGTTTGGATGGAGCTCTCATTCGACGTAAAAATAAGCTGTGCCACTTCTGTCTAAGTTGCAGCAATAAACCGGCTGCCTGTAATAAAATAGCTTTTTTTCAGTTCAAATGAAAGTGAAAGTAAAAGTCGCTCAGTCGTGTCCAACTCTTTGCGACCACACAGACTATACAGTCCATGGAATTCTCCAGGCCAGAATACTGGAGTGGGTAGCCTTTCCCTTCTCCAGGGGATCTTCCTAACCAAGGGACTGAACCCAGGTCTCCCACATTGTGGGCAGATTCTTTACCAGCTGAGCCACAAGGGAAGCCCAAGAATACTGGAGTGGGTAGCATATCCCTTCTCCAGTGAATCTTCCTAACACAGGAATCGAACCGGGGTCTCCTGCATCGCAGGCAGATTCTTTACCAACTGAGCTATCAGGGAAGCCCTCAGTTCAAATCGGTAACAGCAAAATATGTTCCACACTTGCAAGACAATTATTTTTCAGTCTGAAATTGTTTCCAAAGAACACATTTCACATTTTGTTATCAATTTTATTCATTTTGTTGCATGAAAAAAATAAAATTTCTTTACCATTTTGAGGCACTAGAGACACAAAATCAAGTTACACAGTCCAATGAGAGAGAAAGAAAAACAATGTGTGGTAAAGTGTGATTAATACTGGAAAAGTAACAGCAGGGTAAATAAAGAAAAAATACATTTAATTTCATTCATACTTTATTTTACTGCCAAATGCTGATGTCCAGAAAGCAGCTGAATTCATACAGAGAAAATCCTAAGCTAGAGATACAGATAAGATATGCCTGGAAGTTATCAATGTATAAATGATTACTAAATCTACACACAGAGGTAAGGTCCCTAGAAACTGTGCAGAGACAGTGTAAAGAGTAGAGAACATACTACTGGTGAACACCCAACATTTAAGGTACAAGCACATACAAAAGAGTACATGAAAGAACCTAAGAAGGAACAGCCTCACTAGATAGAAGAAGAATCAGGAAAGAATAGTATTATAGAAACAAGTGACAAAGAAGTTGAACAGCAGTGAGGAAGGAAAATGGGGAAGGGTATGGGCAATAGTGTTAACTATGAGAGAAAGGCCCCATTTATCAAGAACAGCAGTCTGGCTTTGACAACATGGAGGAGACAGCATCGACCACAGCAAGTACAGTTTCAGTGAAGGGAAAAATGGATGGGAATGGAAATGAGACTGCAGTAGATTGAAGTGATCAAGGAATGCATGTAAAAAAGTAAGCTCTAGCCAGTACCAACTTTTGACAGTTCGTATTGTCCCCCAAAATGATATAAAATGATCTTTAAAAGTAAAGATAGAATTAAGAGAAGGCTTTGTCAAGAAAAATTTTAATTTGATAACAAACATTCATCTTTCTTACTTGAGAGATACATGTAAAGAGAAAATAAAATGACCTAATATCTTTCCCTTTACACAGAGTTATATAAAATAAAAGAATTTCTTGTGTACCCAGCACTCAGTATTTTCTTATATGCACAAACATATTCGTATTCTATTCTCTCACACCAAGGGCTCAATTTTAAAGAGACAATTTTCATCACACCATATACAGTTCATACAACTGAATGAAAAAAATCTATCACACTGCTAGAAAGCAACTTACCTCTGGCTCTAGTTTGAAACTGAGCCACTCATCAAGTTTTAAAGTTGCCAAATTAGCAGTAGTCCTGTCTTCCATTTCACTATCACTACTGTCATTAGGAATACCATCCGCTGTTCAAACAGGTATGGAAAGGAAAAGAAATTCACATTTACTATCTAACATCACAGCAAAAAAAGTAAGCCAATACAGATACTCTGCATTTACACAAATCCTCCTGATATACTAACAATTTGTGTGAAGAGTTCTCTAAACACAGCAGGTCACAAATTAAAACTCAGCATCTGGCCATTCTTTATTTCTCTACTCAAACTCTAAATATCAGAATTTCTCACATCTTTTTCCCAAATATTAAATATTAAAAAGTGTCTGCATAAAGGTAGTAGGATTATGGGTAACATTTCCTTTAAACAATTACCTTTATTTATGTTAAACTATCATTTAAATTCAAGTGGAAGAAAAAACTAAACTTCCTATCAGCAAGATTAATCAAAAATGCACAAATCAATATCAAGCTACCTTAGAAATCAATTTCAAGAATAGTGGTATATTTTAATATTTTTTAATTAGTCTTAATACATCAAAAGGGAGCTACTACCACATAAATTTCTATAATTTCAAATTTTTTTTGGTTTAATACGAAGAAAAAAACAGATTTTTCTCTCAAATAGATTTCTATTTCCATCATAATATATTTACCACGAAAAGATGAAGGTTCCTGAAGAGCATTACTTGCCAACCTAGCTGGTCCACAAAATACCAACACAGTGACAGGTGTCACTGCTGAACAGCATCTAATATTAGCTATCCTATGAGCTCTAGTCATTTCATCATAAATAAGCCAATCTGTGGGCAGTGCCTGGATTGCTGCAGTTTGACCGTTTGCTGGAGGAATCTATTAGGAAAATAAATTTTAAAACTGTTAACTGAATTTATCACTTATCGGTAATTCTTTTAAAATGTACAAAGTCCCTCAGCAAAATAGATGATGCATATATTACTACTCAAACAAGAATTAAAGCAAATCATTGTTCACGTAGTTTGCACAAAAGTCCCTTAATACTTAACACATTACTTCTTTCAATTCTATCAAAATTTGGTTCCAGTGTTGAATTGTACATTTATAACTAATTAATTTTGCAAAGCATGTTGGTATTGGGAACATTTTTCATTGATTTTCAAATATTTAAATTAGACAAATTTTACCTCAAGGCCAAAAAACATTCAAAAAGTTTTACCTTTTTATATTGAGGCTGACTGAGAACTGAAGTGGGATGAAACCGTACTTTTTTCTCCTTTGGCCCTGCCAATACTATATTCTCTCTGTCCACATGAACTAAATGAGGATACATGCCTGCAACCAATGCAGCTTTAACAACAGCCCAATTCTCAGAATTTGTGTTAACATCTCGAATGTCACCACCACCTCTTGCTCTCACAAAACCTAGAAAGACGAAAGAAACCACACCAACTTTTTCTACTTCACAAGATATACTTTTAAATTTATGGTTTTCACACAAAAAATAATGTATAACAGATACAAGTTTAATGATTCAAATTTCACAATAATTCATAAAATTTCTTCTGAAAAGTTTAACATATAAAAGCAATGTTCTAAGAAAATTTAGGTTTACTTAGACTAAAGTAAGCAGTAGATACACTGGGAAGTTGTGAACTTAAAAAAAAAACAACAAAACACTCTTGCAATAAAGTTCTCCGTGAACAGCTATCAGAAGCATCCTAAAATCACACCTAAAAACCTAAAATACTCCACTGAATGGTATTAATATCATGTTGGTTGTGATAGACACTAATCCTGGAAGTGAAGTCAAATAAGCATAAAGTATTCTAGCTTGAATTTCAATAGTCCTTCATATCTCCCCATATTTGAAACAACTCTAAATCCTCTGGTTTATGCCTTATATCACTTTGGCACTTGAGCTATTCTAGGAATACAGCCTCAGGTACTTTTCTTCTATTTCCTCAAGATAAAATGTCACTCAAAAAGAAATTCAAAGACACAATTCTAAAATGATATAGCAAAACTGGCATTATCTCTTTTTTTTTTTTTTTTTTGGCATTCTCTTAAGAAAAAAAAAATCAAGTGCCTTCATGTGCTTACTAGTTGTTTTATGTTCCAAAAATATAAAGGACAGCATTCATATCAATCTACTTAATTTTTAGCAATTTCTCTTCCATAAAACTATTTATTAATAGCAATAAAATATAACAAGTACCATACCTAAATCTATTTTCCCAAAAAATATATTATAAATTTTTTATTGCCAACATTATAAAATCATTCATCACCCACAGCTTCTACATTATCATTTTTTAAATCAACAAACAAAAGTTAATATCATGTAGAAGTCTACAATGTTAATACAAAGCAGTTCATGAACAAAAGATATACAACATGATAATGGTATAAAGATAATGCAAGATGGCATTAGTTAACATAAGAAGTACTATAAGGCATAGGCAGGGTACTCCCAGTAGTTGAAATAGGTTCTTTGGAGGAAAACTTTACCTGATGCTCTAAGTTGACCAAGCAACTGAGTTCTCATGCCTATGATTATTTCCATGGTAGCTTGTGAAAGAAAATTCTTTTCACAAAAGGCTCGCTCCCACCCATCACTTCGAGCTTTCTGCCATGCCTATAAAAATAAAATTATACAAAAGACACATCACTTCTCAGTTAGGAAGCAAAGTAACTGAAAATCATTGTATTAACCATTCAAAGTCAATTCTTCTTCTTCTAATTCTCTTACAAATAAAACAAGCAAACAATAACATAGTCATAAATATAAAGAACAGATTGATGACTGCAAGAGAGGGGAGGTTAAGGGAGTGGAGAGTAGGTGAAACAAGCGAAGGGGATTAAAAGCTACAGACTTAAAGTTATAAAATAAATAAGTCCTGGGGATGTATAGTTAATAACACTGTATGGTATATTGTAAAGTTTCTAAGAGAGTAATTTTTTTCATTTTTGACATGAACATTTATTTTTTAAGTAATTTCTACTGGAATATAGTTGATTTACAATTTGTGTTAGTTTCTCTGCACAGCAAAGTGAACCAGTTATATGCATACATATATCCACTCAAGTCAAGTGGGCCATAGAAAGCATCACTACGAACAAAGCTAGTGGAGGTGATGGAATTCCAGTAGAGCTCTTTCAAATCCCGAAAGATGATGCTGTCAAAATACTGCACTCAACATTCCAGCAAATTTGGAAAACTCAGCAGTGGCCACAGGACTGGAAAAGGTCAGTTTTCATTCCAATCCCAAACAAAGGCAATGCCAAAGAATGCTCAAACTACCACACAATTACACTCATCTCACATGCTAGTAAAGTAATGCTCAAAATTCTCCATGCCAGGCTTCAGCAATACGTGAAACGTGAACTTCCTGATGTTTAAGCTGGTTTTAGAAGAGGCAGAGGAACCAGAGATCAAATTGCCAACATCCACTGGATCATGGAAAAAGCAAGAGAGTTCCAGAAAAACATCTATTTCTGCTTTCTGGACTATGCCAAAGCCTTTGACTCTGTGGATCACAATAAACTGTGGAAGATTCTGAAAGAGATGGGAATACCAGACCACCTTACCTGCCTCTTGAGAAATCTGTATGCAGCAACAGTTAGAAGTGGACATGGAACAACAGACTGGTTTCAAATAGGAAAAGGAGTACGTCAAGGCTGTATATTGTCACCCTGCTTATTTAACTTCTATGCAGAGTACATCATGAGAAACGCTGGACTGGAAGAAACACAAGCTGGAATCAAGACTGCTGGGAGAAATATCAATAACCTCAGATATGCAGATGAAACCACCCTTATAGCAGAAAGTGAAGAGGAACTAAAAAGCCTCTTGATGAAAGTGAAAAAGGAGAGTGTAAAAGTTGGCTTAAAGCTCAACATTCAAAAAACGAAGATCATGGCATCCGGTCACATCACATCATGGGAAATAGATGGGGAAATAGTGGAAACAGTGTCAGACTTTATTTTCTTGGGCTCCAAAATCACTGCAGATGGTGACTGCAGCCATGAAATTAAAAGACGCTTACTCCTTGGAAGAAAAGTTATGATCAACCTAGATAGCATATTCAAAAGCAGAGACATTACCTTGCCGACTAAGGTCCGTCTAGTCAAGGCTATGGTGTTTCCTGTGGTCATGTATGGATGCGAGAGTTGGACTATGAAGGGGGCTGAGTGCCAAAGAATTGATGCTTTTGAACTGTGGTGTTGGAGAAGACTCTTGAGAGTCCCTTGGATGGCAAAGAGATCCAACCAGTCCATTCTGAAGGAGATCAACCCTGGGATTTCTTTGGAAGGAATGATGCTAAAGCTGAAACTCCAGTACTTTGGCCACCTCATGAGAAGAGATGACTCACTCAAAAAGACTTTGATGCTGGGAGGGATTGGGGGCAGGAGGAGAAGGGGACGACAGAGGATGAGATGGCTGGATGGCATCACCGACTTGATGGACGTGAATCTGAGTGAACTCTGGGAGTTGGTGATGGACAGGGAGGCCTGGAGTGCTGCGATTCATGGGGTCACAGAGTCAGACATGACTGAGCAACTGAACTAAACTGATCCAATCTTCTTTAGATTCTTTTCCCCTATAGGTCGTTACAGAGTACTGAGTAGAGTTCGCCGTGCTGTACAGTAAGCTCTCAACAGCTATCTATTTTATTTATACTAATGTATACATGTCAATCTCAATCTCTCAATTTATCCCTCCCTCCTCCTTTTCCCTTCAGTAACCATAAGCTTGTTTTCAACATCTGTGACTCTATTTTTGTTTTGTAAATGTTCATCTGAGAGTAATTTTTGTTTTTTGGCTGCACCACACAGCATGTAGGGTCTCAGTTCCCTGATGAGGGGTCAAACTTGCATCCCCTGCACTAGAAGCACAGAGTCTTAACCACTGGGCCACCAGGAAGTCCCCAAGAGTAACTTTTCCTATTGAGACATAATTGACTTACAACATTAGCTTTAGGTGCATAATATAATGATTCAACACGTGTATATATTGTGAAATGATCACAATTTTAGTTAACAGACTAGAGAGTAGATCTTAAAAGTTCTTATCACAAGAAAAAAATTTTTAGCAAGGAAGGATAAGAAAGCCTTCTTAAGGGAACAATGCAAAGAAATAAAGGAAAACAACAGAATGGGAAAGACTAGAAATCTCTTTAAGAAAATTGGAGATATCAAGGGAACATTTTATGCAAAGATAGGCACAATAAATGACAAAAACGGCAAGGACCTAACAGAAGCAGAAGAGATTAAGAAAAGGTGACAAGAATACACAGAACTGTACAATAAAGCTCTTAATGATGCAATAACCACAGTGGTGTGGTCACTCACCTAGAGCCAGACATCCTAGAGTGTGAAGTCAAGTGGGCCTTAGGAAGCATTACTACGAACAAAGCTAGGGGAGGTGATGGAATTCCAGCTGAGTTATTTCAAATCCTCAAAGATGATGCTATGAAAGTGCTGCACTCATTATGTCAGCAAATTTGGATAACTAAGCAGTGGCCACAGGACTGGAAAAGGTCAGTTTTCATTCCAATCCCAAAGAAAGGCAATGCCAAAGAATGTTCAAATTACTGTACAACTGTACTCATTTCACATGCCAGCAAGGTAATGCTCAAAATCCTTCAAGCTAGGCTTCAGCAGTACGTGAAATAAGAACTTCCAGAGGTACAAACTGGATTTAGAAAAGGCAAAGGAACCAGAGATCAAATTGCCAACATAGCTGGATCATAGAAAAAGCAAGCGAATTCCCATAAAACATCTACTTCTGCTTCATTGACTATGGTAAAACCTTTGTATGGATCACAACAAACTGTGGAATATTCTTTCTGAGATGAAAATATAAGACTCCATTACCTGCCTCCTGAGAAATCTGTATGTAGATCAAGAAGCAACAGTTAGAACTGGACAAGGAACAACTGACTGGTTCAAAACTGGGCAGAAGACTGTATACTGTCACCCTTTTTATTTAACTTGTATGCAGAGTACGTCATTTGAAATGCTGGGCTGGATGAAGCACAAGCTGGAATCAAGATTGCTGCGAGATATACCAACAACCTCAGATATGCAGATGATACCACTTTAATGGCAGAAAGTGAAGAGGAACTAAAGAGCCTCTTGATGAAGGTAAAAGGAAAAAGCTGGCTTAAAACTCAATATTCAAAAAACAAAGATAATGGCATCTGGTCCTATCATTTCATGGTGAATAGATGGGGAAAGAGTGTCAGATTTCATTTTCTTGGGCTCTAAAATCACTGTGGATGGTGACTGCAGCCATGAAATTAAAAGATGCTTGCTCCTTGGAAGAACAGCTATGACAAACCTAGACAATGTTTTAAAAAGAAGAGACATAACTTTACCAACAAAGGTCCATCTACTCAAAGCTATGGTTTTTCCAGCAGTCATGTGTGGATGTGAGATTTGGACTATAAAGAAGGCTGAGTGCTGAAGAATTGATGCTTTTGAACTGTGGTGTTGGAGAAGACTCCTGAGAGTCCCTTGGACTGCAAGGAAATCCAACCAGTCCATTCTAAAGGAGATCAGTCCCGGGTGTTCAATGGAAGGTCTGATGTTGAAGCTGAAGCGCCAATACTTTGGCACCTGATGCGAAGAGCTGACTCTAGAAAAGACCCTGATGCTGGGAAAGATTGAGGGCAAGAGAAGGGGTAACAGAGGATGAGATGGTTGGATGGCATCACTGACTCAATCGACATGAGTTTGAGCAAACTCCAGGAGACAGTGAAGGACAGAGAGTCCTGGTATGCTGCAGTTCATGGGATCACAAAGAGTCAGACATGACTTAGCAAATGAACAACAACAACATAGTGATGGATCTTAACTAGACTTATTGTGGTGATCATTTCACAACAGATACAAATACTGTCATTAGGCTCTATACCTAAAGCTAATATAATGTTATATCTCAATTATATCTAATTTTTTAAGAATAAATAATTTAAAAATAAAATCTAAGACTTTATAATCAAATAAAATTATCATTAGATAATTTACACTCAAATGCTACAACGCTATGAAAGCACTGAGTTTATAAAGTCCCAACGAGAATGAAGTATCAGGTAACCTAAATACCTAGCTATGTAAAAATACTCACCTTTATAGATGTGCCTGCTAATTTTCCTCTACTAAAGTATGAGAGATTTCCAAATAAGCCATCATAATACCATTATATCTAAGAACCCTGTCACTCCAGGCCTCTAAAAATAACCTTATATCAACTTCCTACTCTGTGTGAGAATGGAAAGTGAGATTCCTAGAAATTACCTATATGTAGTATAGTAAAGCTTCTCTTTGAAAATGAGTTCTCTTGCTTCAGAATATAACTGAAAAGCTGGGGGAAAAACAGACTAGATAGGAATTTTACTCCAAATCTTTCTCTGATTACAATATTATCACTTAATATTATAATATACAGTATCTAATATACCCAATTAATAACAATGCATCAACTTCTGTTCAATAATGTCCACAAAAAAAGCTTACAATTATTTTTTTAATTGCAATATCATTTCCTTTACTCAGGCTCACTATTCTTATCCTTTCTTTCCCATTTACCACTTTCCTCTATTTCTCACATTATCTTAAAATTTGTAAGTGATTTTTGGATTTTGCTTTATAAAATTAAATTCTTAGTATACTGTCCTAAGTACACAAGAAAGAGATATACTCTAAAAAAATCAATAAATAGATGTTAAATTCAAAATAATTTTCTTCTAAGTTTTGTTCTATACACTTTGAATAACATAAAGTTGTTTCTTAACTAAAATTTTACAGCATTTCTGAATAAGATATGATTAAAGATAAGGAATTTGAGCTTATAAAAAAATAAATATACATAAAAGTAAAACATATATATATATATATATATATACACATACACACACATATTTCCACAAGGAGAAAGTTGAGAAAATGAAAGAAACTAGAGAAAAATATGATAATTTTAACATAGTGGTAGTAGGAAGATATTCTGAGCTATCAATAAAATGTGACTTTATAATGAAATAAAATTAATGGAATCATATCTATTTTTTTAAATTTGTTACACTTACTCTAGAAATGTGTTTAGCAACATTTCAAAAATAAAATGACAAAAATATTACCTGGAATGCTCTGAGAAGTGCCATGTGGTCACTGAAAGTTCCTGCGGTGAAACGTTTCCTACAAAGCATAGCTGCACGTTTCTGAGAGGCCTGAGTTGGCAGGACGAAAGGATCTCGATAAGCTAGTGTGCAGGCAATTGTAAGGATGGGATCCAGACACTTCAAAACAACAGCACACAGGACCATTTTACCAAGATGTGGCTCTACTGGCAAGTCAGCCAAATGATATCCAAGTTCAGTGAGATCTTCCCATGCATCCATTGCATCTATTGTCTAAATAAAAGGATATAAAATAGAACTTGACATGATCAAAACTGTTTAATCAAACCCTATACTTAAAAATCCATAAACAAGATACAAGAACATAAATTTTCTTTTGCTATTACATCTCATAAAAAAAATTTCTGCTTCAAATATATCATGTAAAAATGAACTATACCTACTGTTTTAATTACCACAAAAGAATTATTCAAAATACATGATTATTAAGATAATTTTTTAAGATACAAAATTAGTTAAGACACATTATCAATTGGTTTAAATTTCAAGTAAAACAGCCAGGTAAAATAAGTCTATAAAGATACCAACCTTAAGCATTTGTACAGCATTTCTTACAATTAAAGCTGGTGGAGGTTCAGGAGCTTTCATAAGGAAATCAGCAATAGCACAATTAACTGGGGCTAACAGCTTGGTATGTAAACACAGTTCCTGTAAATGAAAAGAGCAAATCATTTTGAAATGTTGACATTTATAGCTGATTTTCATTTTTTAAAAAATCATAGAAATTATAGATCCCCAACAGAGACTAGTAGAGTCCCTGATTAAAATGAACAGCAAAGTAAACAATGTCATTTCATGAAAGATCTTTCTATGAAAGATGGGCTCATACTTTAGTGTGAGAATCTTAATAATCATCTTCCATCAACATCTATCAAGATTACTACTGTCCCTGCTGGCAATGTCTTCTCACATAGTCCTTATATATAACAATAATAGTCACTGTCCAAAAATCTTTTTTTCCCCTTTATACTGCATTCTACAACCTTTTATCCATTTGACAAATATTTAAGTGCTTGATAGATGCTAGGCACTACACATCAAGTTGGAAAAAAAAGAAGAGCATAACCAGACACTACCCTCATGGATTTTCACTGTGTGTGAAAAACAGAATAATTATATAATTAACTACTTAATTACAGTTGTGATAATGAAGGATAAAAGGAACTAAAGACGTAAACATGAGGTTCAAGAAATGGCAAGAGGAGGTGACCATGGGAAGTCAAAGACAATTCTCTAAAGAAATGACACAAATTAAGATGTAAAGATTGTGAATGCTAAGTAGCTTCAGTCATGCCTGACTCTGCAACCCTATGTACTCTAGCCCTCCAGGCTCCTCTGTCCAAGAGATTCTCCAGGCAAAGATACTGGAGTGGGTTTCTATGCCTTCCTCCACAGGATCTTCCTGATCTAGGGATCAAACCTGCATCTCTTAAGTCCCCTGCATTAACTCCCATGTAAAGATTAGTTAATCAGAAAAGGAATAATGGGGTGGATTCTATGGAGACGGGATAGCACATGTGAAGGCCCTGAGATACCAACAAAATGTGTTTGAAAAATTGAAGCTATTAGTATGAGTAGAGAGAAGAGGAAAGGTATGAATTAAAAATTAAAACCAGAGACACAAGCAAGAGAGATGATTTAGGCTCTGGTTAAGAATTCTGCATTTTATCCTAAGAACAGAAAATGGCACATAGGCATGGAGAAGTGCGAAGTAATCCAGGTATATGGATGCCAATAATATGATCCAGTGTCTCTTTAAGATTTGGAAGCCAGCATGTAGCTTGGCACACCAAAGAATCAAATTAATATACTTCTGATAGTTTTCCCAACAAACTACACAGTGTTTGATTGTTCCATTAAGTCAGAAAACTGAAAGGAAAATAATTAATATAGACTAGGAAATCTCAGTGAACTCAGTTCCAAAACTAACAAGGTAAGCTCAGCAACTTGAACTGAGATTTTGGTATTATCTTTTGGACCTTAAATGATTTGTTTTCTACTTCTCATTGAGAATTTAAAAGGTGAATACGGATGTGGTTGACAAAATCCTAAAATGTTACAGTAAAAAACAGTATATTTACAAACTATACCATAACTGAAATGCACTCAAGCAGCTCTTTAAAATTTTGGACGTTTCTGAATTAAATTTTCTTATAGAAAAAATATTAGTTTTATATAATCACCCTCCATAATATATATTTTAGAATTTTATTTTATAAATTGATTTATTTTTAAGTCCAATCGGTCTAAGTTGAAATGATCCCTCTCCTCCCTCACCCAAAAAAATAGCATTTTAGAACTTAGTAAATTTCCACCTGTAATGGCATTCTCAAAAGTTCTGGAGTCTGAAATTCCAACATATTCTGGAATCGAAGTCTACTGAACAGTCGGAAACAAATTCCAGGTCTGCATCGCCCTGCCCTTAAAATTAAAACACAAAATTAAGGCTCAAACAAGGAATAAAAACCATAACAGGGAAACTGTAAAAGCAATGTGATTTAGGAGACAGAACAATAAACCAGTATCAGGATATCTGAGTTTGAATCTGTACTCTGATACTGATCCCCTAACCTTTGAAAAGACACTTCATAGGTGTGAAATTCAATTATTTAATTTACAAATGAGATTCATGAATGGTATCTACCTGACAAGTAATACTTCTAGAAAATAGTATAAAAATTAACATATATACATATATATACACACACAAATAAAAATGAATAAAAAATAAAGTATGAATAAATATATAGCAATTCAAATTTAATCAGTTTTATGAAGCTGCTACCAAGCACTGTGTTTCAGTTCAGTTCAGTTCAGTCGCTCAGTCGTGTCCAACTCTTTGCGACCCCATAATCGTAGCACACCAGGCCTCCCTGTCCATGGGGAGTACCTCTTTCAGTATCCTATCATTTTGCCTTTTCACACTGTTCATGGGGTTCTCACGGCAAGAATACTGAAGTGGTTTGCCATTCCCTTCTCCAGTGGACCACATTCTGTCAGACCTCTCCACCATGACCCGCCCATCTTGGGTTGCCCCGCGGGCATGGCTTAGTTTCATTGAGTTAGACAAGGCTGTGGTTTAGGTCCACTGATTAGAGTTGTGGAAGTTATGCATTTATATAACTCTAAAGGAGTGTCATTTACCCCATCATCAGAGACTTGCATAATTTTCTGGAAAGTACCAGAAATATACCTTGAAGAAAAGCAGTGACTTTTAATTTCATTTAATGCCCTTATGTCAGCTAATAGCAAGGCTAATACCAAGTGACAGAGATACAGAAATATCCCTATTCTCACAAAGTTCACAATCCAGAGAGACAAACAACTATAACACAGTGTGATACAAGCTAGAAAATCTGACATTGTTGGACCATTTCTTCCTTCACCATTTCCCTGACTACATACGCATTAGTTTTCCCATCTATCTAGCATCCTCTAAGAAATTCCTAATCTTCCACAGTCCTTAAATGCTGATGTTCCTTTGAGGTCAGACCTCAGATCTCTGCTCTCCTTACTCTACTCTCTCTCTCATAAGTGATATTAATAATCCTCGTAACTTCAAACTTCATCCATATAGGTCTCATTATCCTAATCTAGACCTGTATTTCAGAAGCCTCTTAGCTCCCCCTGGATTTTCCACAGTCAACTCAAACTCAACACAGTCAAAAATTTACTGTCCTCATATCACCACTTTTCACATTTCACCTGACAATAGCACCGCCATCCACAAAATTGTCTTAGAAACCTGGAAGACATCCTTCATTCCACTCTATTCCCTACCCCGGAACATACAATCACCAAGATTACTCTCCTGAGTACCTCCTGAATTATTCTCAGGCACACCTCAGAGGTATTTCAGGTTCAGTTCCAGACTATGGCAATAAAGCACACGTAATACATATAACAACAAACAACAATAAACAATATAACACACACACAGTAAAGCAAGTCACAAGAATGTTTTGGTTTCTAAGTACACAGAAGAGTTGTTTTATACTATACTGTAGTACATTAAGCATGCAGTAACATTACATCTAAATAAACAATGTGTATATCTTAATTTTAAAAATGCTTTATCACTAAAACAATCCTAGCCATCATTTGGGCCTTCAAAGTCATAATCTATTCGCTGGTGGAGGGTCATGCCTCGATGTTGATAGCTGCTGATCAGCTGAAGGCTGGAAGTTATGGCAATTTGTTAAAATAAGGCAACAATGAAATTTGCCACATTTATGGATTCTTCCTTTCATATATGATTTCTCTGAAGCATGCCATGCTATTTGATAGCATTTTACCCACAAAACTGCTTTCAAAATTGGAGTCAATTTTCTCAAACTCTGCTGCTGCTTTATCAACTAAGTTTAGATAATATAATCTTTTGTTTTGTCCTCCTTCTCAGTCAACAACCGCTGTTTTTTAATATTGTTCTCTGCCTTGACAATGTATGTCTAAATACATATATAAACATATACAGATACTTGTTAGCACAAGAAAATACTAGATATATGCTTTATACCTTACTTTTTCAATTAATACGAGTTTCTAAAAACTTATCCACGTAAGACACATATATCTACATATTTCCTTTTAACAGTTACTTAGTAAGACATTATGTGGCAATAATATAATTTGCTTAACCACTTCACTATTTATGGACATTACAGTGTTCCCAGATTTTTCACTACTAATAATATACTGCTAAAAGCATTCTTAAACATATATCTTTGCACACATGTGCAAGTATACTCAAGATAAATTATGGGAAGTGGAACCCACTGCAAAAAGGGAGATCTTGATAAACAATTTCAAATCATCCTGTGAAGAAGTCACACCAATTGACACTTCTAATAACAAACTATGAAAGCCTACTGATCTATGTTTTTTCCAACTTAAAAATTTTCATTGACGCCAATCTGATAAGCAAAAACTAGTACCTCATTAATTTGCCTTTCTTCACATATATGTGAGATACATGTGGTATACACGAAGTTAATGTTGTGATCTTTATTTAACTGATTTATTCTGAGTTTTTTTTGTATAGTACAGAAATTAGTCTTATCTTACATTGCTTTTATTTTCATTTTTTAAATTTTTTACATGTTCTGAGTGTAGGTTATACAAGGCAAAAATTTTTACTTTTAACATAACCTAAATTTGACTTTAAAATAAGTATTAAAATTGTCTGCTTTGAAAAAATAATATAAAAATTAAGACAAACATGAAGATTTCAACATTTTATAGAAAGTAAAATATACATTAAATATTCCCATTTGAATGGGAATTGAATGAATGTTCATTAAATATACATTACCTGCCTTTTCGTTGTATGGCGCTAGCTTTGGAAATCCATACCATTTTTAACATTGTAACAAAATTCAGTGCATCAAAGGATTTCTGTAATATTTAAATCATCTTCATGTTAACACATAAAAGGTATTTAATAAGAAATAGAAAACATTATGAATATATTTTAACATGCCAAGTTTAATTCAGAGTCCCTTTTGACTAGCACAGGGTACTGATTTTTTTAAAAATCCAGATTTCTGGTTATAATCATTCTAAGGGAAAAAAAGGAAAACTAAACTCTGAAGAGCTGTAAAACTTCCTCATGCTGTGCCTTGCTAAGCTATCTGTTTTACTCTACTACACTTGAAAAATGGCAGTCAGTTCTCATAAAGCATCAAGATTGGAGAGAACTGATCTATTCTCTTAAGGTCATTTTCTATCAGATTTACATCATCGTGGGGAATAGGAGTCATCAGGGAAAGACATTTTCTGACATACTTTTCAGGAAGCTGATTGGAGAGAACAGTAATAATCACTAAAATAATCCTATTCCCAAATGAAGAATTTTCAACCCCATCCATTTTATCTCTTGCTGAACTACTAATGTGTCAGCCTATCCAGAATGTTACAAAAGAGAAAGTAAAAAAGAACCACTACTAATCCCATATTTTCACTACTAAAGTGAAAATTTACTATAGAGAAATATTCATTTTTAACTAGTATATACTCTAGTGACTTTATACCATCCTTTTCATAAAATAACTACATAGATAAATATAAATGGGTTCTCTTAATAGTTTATTATGACATTTTTAGAAAAGATGCTGCTTATTTTGATTTTTAATATTACCCTTATCAATTTTGTGTATAAAATAACTTTTGACACTACCATCAGTTTTCTTAATAACACACAAAGGTAACTTCTTTTCACATTAAAAATGATCATTTATATCCACTAGAGCAAACATGATTTGTTTTCCCAAAATGGATAGCATTTATTTCCTTGAAAAACCAAAAATTTTCAATTCTTTCATGAAAGTGAAAGTGAAAGTGAAGTCGCTCAGTCGTGTCCGACTCTTTGTGACCCCGTGGACTGTAGCCTACCAGGCTTTTCCCTCCATGGGATTCTCCAGGCAAGAGTACTGGAGTGGGTTGCCATTTCCTTCTCCAGGGGATCTTTCCAATCCAGGGATCAAACCCGGGTCTCCCACATTGCAGGCAGATACTTTAACCTCTGAGCCACCAGGGAAGCCCCTCTTTCATGAAAGGACTAACCAAAATTAGGAATACTGAGAATTGGTGGGCACTGCAATACTACACAGAAAAGGCAATGGCAACCCACTCCAGTACTCTTGCCTGGACAATCCCATGGATGGAGGAGCCTGGTAGGCTGCAGTCCATAGGGTCGCTAGGAGTCAGACACGACTAAGCGACTTCACTTTCATTTTTCACTTTCATGCATTGGAGAAGGAAATGGCAACCCACTCCAGTGTTCTTGCCTGGAGAACCCCAGGGTCAGGGGAGCCTGGTGAGCTGCCGTCTCTGGGGTCGCACAGAGTTGGACACGACTGAAGCAACTTAGCAGCAGCAGCAGTAGCAGCAATACTACAAGGAAATAAACACTGACTTTTATTTATATCAGGGGTTAGCAGAAATTTTTAGCCTTTGCAGAGGGGCTCTGTTGCAACTACTCAAATCTGCCATTGCAGTGTGAAAGCAGTCAGACAATGGGTAAAAGTGGACAAGGACACGGCATTATTCAAATAAAATTTATTTTTACAAAAGCAGTTGATGGGCCCAATTCTTCTGGTAGCCATCATTTGCTGAAACCTGGTTTTATGTTTGTTTTCTTGAACTAAAGAAGGCTTTTTTGAACTAAACATTTTTTGAATACCCATTAAAACTACATGCAGAGCATTGGAAATGTAACAATGAACAAGAAGGACACAGTCCATGCCCGTAAGTAGAAAGAAAACATAGAAAATATGTAATCCAATTTCCACATTGACAAAACTTTCAGTTACTAGCCAAATGCTTCATTTTCTTCCTAATAGTGTGTGTGTGTGTTAGTCATTCAGTCGTGTCCAACTCTGCAATCCCACGGACTTCTCTGTCCATAGGATTCTCAAGGCAAGAATACAGGAATGGGTTGTCATTTCCTTCTCCAGGGGATCTTCCCAACCCAGGGATCAAATCTGGTTCTCCTGCACTGCAGGCGGATTCTTTACCATCTGAGCCACAGGGAAGCTGCAGAAGCTAAACTGTTAGAATAACAAGACAAACCCTACAAACTGAATTGTTTAAGGTAGAATATTCACTTCAGTGAAACTAACATTTACTATGTCAAATTCATCCTAGAACCAGAAGTTTCCCCATTAAGATGAATTCTGCTCATAAAAATATTTATTGTTATGGAACTTAACCTTCTTCATTTAAGTAAAAATACAATTTATTCATACATACCTCTTTCACCTTACCAGAATCAATAACAAAGACAACATCATTGACTGTGATGCTGGTTTCAGCAATATTGGTGGAAAGGATCTGCAATGGAATATTATATCATAGTTAATATGAACACAAAACCAATGATTAACAAAATGGAAAAATGAAAATTTTATGAAGCTTACTATTTTTCGAACACCTGCAGGTGGATTTTTTAATACCTTCTTTTGATCAGATGTTTGCATATTTGAATGAAGCATAAAGACTTGGTATCTGTTGACAATTAAGAGAAAATATACTGTGGTACCTAACTGTTATTAAAAGTAACAAATACAAAGTGTTAGCTTTTACCTATGTGCATTATCAGCAAACCGCTTGTCATCGAACAGGATACGATCCCTCAGACCAACAATTTCATCATATCCAGGTAGAAAAATCAATATTGCACCTTGAAGAAGAATGATTTTTTTAACATTCAATCTCTTTGTAAAATAAGAATCAATCAAAACAACTAGATATAATGAACTATATATGTGTTTTCAAGTACTGATAAGCTCTAATACTTATGACATTTAAAGAGATTGTGCATTATTATCAATGGAATTATATGAAAACTTATATACACAAAATATTAATCTCTAAATCAAAGAATATATTTTTGTTCCAGTTCTTTTAGACAATACTCATTTACCAGCTTCACAACTATGGCAGATATTGTATAGAAGATGCATAATCAAATCCAAGTCTACTTTTTCATCATCAAAACTATGGTGATAAGCTTTCAGAAGTTCTCTGTCTTCTGCACTGAGATCACTCCCATTTGTTTGAACCAAAGAGCTTTCATCCAGATTTCCAAATTCCAAAGAAGCACTAGAAGAAAAAAAAAAAAATAGATCAAGTTGAATTCCATTAAAAAGAGTAACCCTTGCCAATTATTCCCATTATGTCCACCTTCACATTTTCAATATACTCTAAAAAGTCAAGTGACAATTAATGCTCTAGCTATAATATAATTCATATTTTGGTTTCAAGTATATTATTCAAAGTAAAACTTGGCAACAGGTGCTTTTTAAAAAGCTCAACCTGAAGACATTTCTTCAAAGCAAATATACAAACAGCCAACTAGCACATGACATCATTAGTCATCAGAAAAATGAAATTCAAAACCACAGTGAAATACCACTTCATACCCACTAGAATGACTATCATCAAACGACAAATAATAATAAGTGTGAGAGAGGATGTGAAGAAACTGGAACCAAGTCGAAATGTAAAATGATGTAACCACTTTGGACAACAATGTGGCCGTTTCTCACAATGTTAAACACAGTGTTACCATGTGCCCCAGCAGTTAGACTCCTAGGAATATAGTATAAGAAGAAATTAAAATATCTGTCCACATAAAAATGTGTATACAAATATTTATACCGGTGATTATTCATGACATCCCAAAAGTTGAAACAACTGAACTGTTCATCATTTAATGAATGAATAAACAAACTGTAGTCTACCCAGAAAATAGAATATTACTCAGTCATTAAAAGGATGTCACAACATGGATGACCTTTGAAAACATTATGCTAAGTGAAAGAAGCCAATTATAGAAGACCACAGATTATATAATTCCATTTATATGAATTGTCCAGAATATTAATCTATAGAAAATGGAAGTAGATTAGTGGTTGCCTAGGGCTGGGAAAGTTGAGAAAAATAAGAAGAGACTTCTAATGAGCATAGGTTTCTTTTTGGAGTGATGCAAATGTTATTAAAACTGACTGTGGTGATGACTGCATAACTCTTTGAACATACTAAAAACCACTGGAATACACACTAAAGTAGGTGAATTATATGTGAATTGAATATCGATAAAACTTAAAAAACACAAACTTTTGGTCATCATTTATATTTTAATAGGTTGTTTCTAACTACTCATTATTATAAACAATATTCTGAAAAATAGTTCTCATTAAAAATAAAAGAACTGTACAGGTACCAGCTTAACATGACTGTTAATTTGGTTCTCCTATACTAAAAGTAGGCTTCCCTAATAGCTCAGTTGGTAAAGAATCTGCCTGAATAGCAGGAGACCCTGGTTCGATTCCTGAGTAGGGAAGATCTACCGGAGAAGAGATAGGCTACCCACTTCAGTATTCTGGCCTGGAGAATTCCATGGACTGTATAGTCCATGGGGTTGCAAAGAGTCAGACATGACTGAGCAACTTTCACTTCACTTCAAACTGAAATTACTGGAATAACCCACTTGTTTCTTCATGCTATATGTAAAAATATAGACTGCTGCCATCACTAGAAATTATCAATATGATTTCTAGAAAGTTCAGTTCAGCTCAATGTCTCTAAAAGAGCTTAGGTGAAAAATAAGACTGCTTTCAATAGGAAAAATATGAACCTTTTTCAACTTTATAACTGTAGTATTTAAAATTTTAAAGTTCAACTTAAACCATTTCAAGTTTATTGTTTTACTTTTGTGCTGTTTAAAGCTATAAACTTTATCAATCCAGGAAACATAATGAATTTAAATATTTTAAATTTATAATTGATAATATCATGATCTATTGAACAAAAAGAAAGCTGACTTAGCTAGGATACCTACAATATTATCCAGATAACTGCTTTACATGGTAATCTGTAGTATCCAGTAAGCTATACCTAACACCATAAGAATGGAACTTTCAAAGTGTTAGCACTAAAAGGACTGCAAGTTCTGGGTGCAATTAATGAAATGACAAAACCCACCACACCAGAATTAGCATTTGGATGTGCAGATAATTTTGACATACTACATTATCATTTAATGAAATTAAAATGATAAAAATAATTTGATACATCAAATGTTTACTTCATCTAATAAATATTCAAGACTAAATCTATAGATGTTCAGTTCAGTTGCTCAGTCATGTCCGACTCTGAAACCCCATAAACCACAGCACTCCAGGCCTCCCTGTCCATAACCAACTCCCGGAGTCCACCCAAACCCATGTCCATTGAGTTGGTGATGCCATCTAACCATCTCATCCTCTGGCATCCCCTTCTCCTCCTGCCCTCAATCTTTCCCAGCACCAGGGTCTTTTCAAATGAGTCAGCTCTTCACATCAGGTGGCCAAAGTATTGGAGTTTCAGCTTCAGCATCAGTCCTACCAATAAACACCTAGGACTGATCTCCTTTAGGATGGACTGGTTAGATCTCCTTGCAGTCCAAGGGACTCTCAAGAGTCTTCTCCAACACCACAGTTCAAAAGCATCCGTTCTTCACCACTCAGCTTTCTTTATAGTTCAGCTCTCATATCGATACATGACTACTGGAAAAACCATAGCCTTGATTAGATGGACCTTTGTTGGCAAAGTAATGTCTCTGCTTTTTAATATGCTGTCTAGGTTGGTCATAACTTTCCTTCCAAGCAGTAAGCATCTTTTAATTTCATGGCTGCAATCACCATCTGCAGTGATTTTGGAGCCCAGAAAAATAAGGTCAGCCACTGTTTCCACTGTTTCCCCATCTATTTGCCATGAAGTGATGGGACCGGATGCCATGATCTTAGTTTTCTGAATGTTGAGCTTTAAGCCAACGTTTTCACTCTCTGCTTTCACTTTCATCAAGAAGCTCTTTAGTTCTTCACTTTCTGCCATAAGGGTGGTGTCATCTGCATATCTGAGGTTATTGATATTCCTCCCGGCAATCTTGATTCCAGCTTGTGCTTCCTCCAGCCCAGTGTTTCTCATGATGTACTCTGCAAAATAAGCAGGGTGACAATATACAGCCTTGACATACTCCTTTTCCTATTTGGAACCAATGTGTTATTCCATGTCCAGTTCTAACTGTTGCTTCCTGACCAGCATACAGGTTTCTCAAGAGGTAGGTCAGGTGGTCTGGTATTCCCAACAAATATTCAAGACTAAATCTATAGATGTAATATAATACAAAAACCCAAGTCAAATAAATATTTTGTGTTCCTGAATAAAAAACATTTTAATATATTTTAACTTCATGTTCTGGCATTCTCATCTCTTTAAGAATTTTCCACAGGTTGTGGTGATCCACACAGTCAAAGGCTTTGGCACAGTCAATAAAGCAGAAATAGATGTTTTTCTGGAATTCTCTTGCTTTTCTGATGATCTAACAGATATCGGCAACTTGTCTCTAGTTCCTCTGCCTCTTCTAAAACGAGCTTGAACATCTGGAAGTTCATGGTTCACATACTGTTGAAGACTGGCTTGGAGAATTTTGAGCATTACTTTACTAGTGTGTAAGATGAGCGCAATTGTGCGGTAGTTTGAGCATTCTTTGGCATTGTCTTTCTTAGGGATTGGAATGAAAACTGACCTTTTCAACCTGTGGCAGCTGCTGAGTTTTCCAAATGTGCCGGCATACTGAGTGCAGCAGTTTTACAGCATCATCTTTTACGATTTGAAATAGCTCAACTGGAATTCCATCACTTCCAACTAGCTTTGTTCGTAGGATGTTTCCTAAGGCCCACTTGACTTCACATTCCAGGATATCTGGCTCTAGGTGAGTGATCACACAATCGTGGTTATCTGGGTCACAAAAATCTTTTTTGTGTAGTTCTTATGTGTATTCTTGCCACCTCTTCTTAGTATCTTCAGCGTCTGTTAGGTCCATACCATTTCTGTCCTTTATTGAGCCCATTTTTGCATGAAATATTCTCTTGGTATCTCTAATTATTTTTAAGAGATTTCTAGTCTTTCCCATTCTATTGTTTTTCTCTATCTGTTTGCATTGATCGCAGAGGAAGGCTTTCTTATCTCTCCTTGCTATTCTTTGGAACTCTGCATTCAGATGCTTATATCTTTCCTTTTCTCCTTTGCTTTAGCTTCTCTTTTCTCAGCTATTTGGAAGGCCTCCTCAGACCATTTTGCCTTTTTGCATTTCTTTTCCTTGGGGATGATCTTGATTAGTGCCTCCTGTACAATGTCATAAACCTCTGTCTATAGTTCTTCAGGTACCCTATCATCTAATCCCCTGAATCTATTTGCCACTTCCACTGTATAATCATAAGGGATTTAAGTCATACCTGAATGGTCTAGTGGTTTTCCCTGCTTTCTTCAATTTAAGTCTGAATTTGGCACTAAGGAATTCATGATCTGAGCCACTGAAAGCTCCCGGTCTTGTTTTTGCTGACTGTATATAGCTTCTCCATCTTTCGCTGCAAAGAATATAATCAATCTGATTTTGGTATTGACCATCTGGTGATGTCTATGTGTAGAAGCATCTCTTGTGTTGTTAGACAAGGGTATTTGCTATTACCAGTGCATTTTCTTGGCAAAATTCGGTTAGCCCTTGCCTTGTTTCATTTTGTACTCCAAGGCCAAATATGGCTATTACTCCAGGTATCTCTTCACTTCTTACTTTTGCATTCCAGTCCCCTATAGTGAAAAGGACATCTTTTTGGGGTGTTAGTTCCAGAAGGTCTTGTAGGTCTTCGTAGAACCATGCAATTTCAGATTCTTTACTTCAGTTTCATTACTGGTTGGGGCATAGACTTGGATTACTGTGATATTAAATGGTTTGCCTTGGAAATCTTATTAGCAACCTACAAAGTAACTGTAAACTATTATTAGAAAAAGTTCTTAGAACTACAAATATATATATATAGCTGGATAAGAGACTATAAATAGCTTTTATAGATCACATTCTATGATTTATACGGCTAACATCTTTCAAAAGGAGTTAGAATTAAAAATAGCAAAAAGTTTTACCTGTAAGATTCTAGAAGATCCACAATTTCAGTCTGGCCAAAGTGTTTAGCCCAATCTAAAGCCATCCTGACAAAATTCAAAGGTATCAAATTAAAAAAGACAAATAATGTTCTCAAAATTAGGACACTAATTACTTGAAGTTATTCATTCATCAATTAAAGTAGATATGTATGAGCAATTTTACACAACAGCTTTCATTTTTTTAAGTTTTTCTTTTTTTTAAGCAACTTTATTTATTTACTGGCTGTGTTGCATGGTCTGTGGGATCTTAGTTGCCAACCAGGTATTAAACCCATGTCCCCTGCAGTGGAAGCTCAGAGTCTTAACCACTAGACCAGCAGGGAAGTCCCCTCACAATAGCTTTTAATATAAAGGCAAATATAAGAAATCAAAAAAGATATATGTAGCTATATGAAGGTATGCAAAGAACAGATGCAATTAAAAATTACCAGCCATTTGATGCTTTACTATGAATATTGGCTCCCATACTAATTAACTGTTCTACTTGACTTGAGAAACCTCGTCCTGCAGCAACCATCAGAGCTGTTGCACTGGTTTCACTATGTCTATAATCAACTAAAAGAAAGAAAAGATGTGTAAATGTTAAATTTTCAAATTATTTAAATACATTTTAATTTCTTTGAATATTAGGGGAATTAACCTAAATATATAACAGCACTGTATAACCCTTAACTCAGATCATCTAAGATCTGATCCTGATGTGTCATTAGTATAAGCAGGATAAAATAAGTACCACAAGTTGGAAGGCAGGAGAAGGAGAGATAGTGTTAATCAAAGCAGAAAGGAAAGCTATTAACTTTGTTGAACTCTTAAGTAACCTTCTTAAATCTAGATTCTGCCTTAATCAAATGGCAAGATATAATTAAAAAGTTAATCATCATCAGAATCTAGTAGCGAAAGTTAAAAGGGCAAACAAAAAATTTTAAATGATTTTTTGACATCCTTTTATTTTGCTTTTATTCCCCCATCAATCCAGGGTCGTCTTATAAGATGCTTAAAGAGAGTAACACTGGCAGAAAGTTTACTTCCCATAAAACCCCTCCATGAGGAAAAAAAAATAAACTTTCATTGAATTTAAATTCCATCTTAAAATATATCTCAAGCAATGCAATGTATTATAATTACTTAGAACTAATGTTCATAAAGTACAAAATTGGTAATTTCAGAAAGAAATCACTATTGAGAAAAACACTCTATAGTAAAACAGGTTAACAACCCCCTAAAACATGGTATCAAATATTAATATAAGCCAATGGTTCTTAGGTAGACAGGGGGACTTATAAGAGAATTACTTCAGGCTTTTTATTTCTGAAAGCACAGATAGCTATGCCTTACTTCTAGATTCAGATTCAGCAGTCTCAGGTGAGAAAGCACATGCATTATTAAAAAGATCTGCAAAGATTATGATTTGTGTTCACTATATGAGAATTACTACTTCAATGGAATATTCAATTGGGGGTACAGATAAGCATGGGAGTTAGAAAACGACCAAAAATTCACTAATTCTCTTTCCTTCAAAGGGTGGAGCCTAGTTCCCCTCTCCTTGAGTGTGAGCTGGCCTAAGTGACTCATTCTAGCAAATAGAACAAAGTGGAAAAAATGGTGTGCAACTTTGGAGATGAGGACATGAAAGGTACCTACAGTTTCTTCTTTGTTTTCCCTTTTTCCCTTTTGAATCACACATTCTGGGAGAAGCCAGCTGTCACATTCTGAGAAGAACAAGGCAATCCTATGGATGGTCCAGATGGCAAAGAACAGAGGCCTTCTGCCAACAGCAGAGACAAACTGAGTTCTCTGACCAACAGCCATGAGAGTGAGCCATCTTAGAAGCAGATCCTCAGTCTCAATAAACTTTCAGATGACTGCAACCCCTGCCAACAGCTTAACTACCAGTCTACGAGTGACTAGGAGCCAGAACCACTCAGTTAAGCCACTCCCAGATTCTTGACTCTCAATAACTATGGAAAATAATAAATATCTTAGGTTGCTAAGTTTGGGAATCATTTCTTATGCAGCAATAGATGACTAGCATCCAGCATTCCACAGAATGCCTAGTCCTACTAAACCAGCTGGACTGTGAAGAAGGCTGAGCACAAAGGATTGATGCTTTTGAACTGTGGTGTTGGAGAAGACTCTTGAGTGTCCCTTGGACTGCAAGGAGATCCAACCAGTCCATTCTGAAGGAGATCAACCCTGGGATTTCTTTGGAAGGAATGATGCTGAAGCTGAAACTCCAGTACTTTGGCCACCTCATGAGAAGAGTTGACTCATTGGAAAAGACTCTGATGCTGGGAGGAGAAAGGGACGACCAAGGATGAGATGGCTGGATGGCATCACGGACTCGATGGACATGAGTCTGAGTGAACTCCGGGAGATGGTGATGGACAGGGAGGCCTGGCGTGCTGCGATTCATGGGGTCACAAAGAGTCGGACACGACTGAGCAACTGAACTGAACTGAACTGAACTAAACCAGCTAATTACTACCTGGCTACACAAGATCACACAGGATTGATACAGTTAAAAAGAAATCTATGAAGCCAAAGGTTTCCTGGATCACATGAAATATTTTCAACTTCTGGTACCTTAAAATTAAGCATTGAGATTTTAGAAGAGAAATAAAAATATGGAAAGTAAATTACTGTTCATAGAGATATGCTAACATTTTAGTTCACTACACATGGCTTAAGACATTAGAATACTGGGCTCTGGAAAATGTCCAATAAAACTATAAAGGAGAGATGACCATTATCAAAGTAATAGTCTAGTAGTCACAAAAGAAATATCTAAAAAGAGGGTCAAAGATAATACAAAAATACTTTAAAATGTTTCATAAATGTTTTAAAGCAATGTGTCTCAGAATTCAAATTTCCTAACTTATGGATAGAAACCTAAATGAAGTAGGCATTGGACCATATTAGATCATTTCAAGCATAAACAAACAACAAAAGCAAAGGCCCCAAAGATGGGAATGAGACAGCAAATATGAAGAGCAAGAAGATAAGAGTGGCTAAATTACAGTGAACAAGGCAAACAGTAGAAAATGAGATTTAAAAAGAATATCAGAGACTAAATCAGGGGAAAAGATGTTGATTTTTATTCAAAGTGTAACTGAAAGCCATCGGAAAGCTGAGAGAAGAGAAGTGGCATGATCCAATTGCCTTTCGGAAAGGATCAATCCAACTGTTCTCTGGAGAACAGACTATAAGTAACATAAGAACAGAAGCTGTTAACAGGTCAGTGTTAACAGTCCAGGAAAAAAATGTTGGCTTGGGCTAGGATGGCAGCAGTATAGGCAGTAAAATATGGTGAGATTCAGGATTTATTTATAAGGTAAAACTAACAAGATTTGCTAATGGATTACACGTGAGGTATGAGAGCAAAGTCAAGGATGATTTTATATTTTGTTATCTTAGCAACTAGGTGAATGGTAGTACCCTAAGGTTAGATTCAGTGTGCCTGGGATGGCCAAGCACTTGCATTTTTAATGGGGTCTAAAATTGATAATGATCACTAGAAGAACATTCATGAAATAGCGGGTTGAGAGAGAGGTTAGGAGATAGAAAATCAAGTAGTTTGGCGTAAATCTATTTTTATTCCTCTAACAGACTTCCAACTGGAGATGTCAAGTAGTGAGGTATACTGAAGTGAGGGGGAAGGTCAGGATTGGAGACGACATAAAGTTAGGAGTCATTTTAAATAAATATTTAAAGCTATGACTAGATGAGATTCAACTCAGGAGTAAGCATAAAGAGAAGTAGTTTAAGGATTGAGGGTTAGGACATTCCATATTTGGAGGTCAAGAAAAAGACAAAAATCCTGCCAAGGAAACCAAGACCTACCAGTCAGAGAGATGAAAAAAAATAAATTAAGAAGGAATATCAGAACCAAACTGAAGAACATGTTTCAAGAAGGAAGTGGTCAATTATAATAATGCTGAGAATTCAAGTGAGGGGATAAACTATTTGACACCTAAGTCCCTTTCAGTACTGACCTTCCATTACCATCATTCTACCTTTTGCCTAAAAGCCTTTAGGGTTCTAAAACTCACCTCTGATTATTAATATCCATTATAATCAATGAATGAAATCAGAATAAATCATTAATGAAAATATGTCACATGATATAATGCAGGTACATGTGATTCAGAACTTGAGCCTAAATAACTAAAGGTATATACTAAAATTTTTCACTTATTGAATGAATAATCTAGAGCAAAAGATAATAACATTTTTCCCTGTTTTGAAATCATAAATCTCTGAAAATCCAAGATATTTGGATTTTCAAGGAGGAAGAGGTGTGATTTGGGGGTGAGTATATTTATATCACAAATCTTATACACATAAAAACACTATTGCATATAATTATCATATATTCACAGACCCCATAAAACTGTTCTGGAGACATTATGTTAAGAATCCTTGATTTAATATAATACTATTCTATTGTATAATGTCTATTCTACTATGCTAATAAGAAAAATCCTCACTTGTACATTTGAAATAAGTACTCCAAAATAACAAATTATTGGTGGTGAACAAAAAGTGAATCTTGAATTTTATGAATTAAACTATATCTCTATCATAATAAATAACTGCAAGAGTAATTTAAAAAACTGAAATAATTTACACTTACCACTAACATTTTCAGTTAAAATAAGGTGAAAGACCTGAGCAAAGGCATCAACATCTTTATGCAGCCATATGTCAGAAAGACAAGCATCCATTTCCTTTATTAACCATGGTTCAAGGCAATTCACATCTTTTTCTGTCTTAAAAAAGAAACAAAGATTATAAATTACTTAACCTTTGCTGGCAAAGAACACAAGATGGCCATAATGACCATAAGAACTATTAGTCATACAGTGTAATATCAAAGGATTTGACATAAAAGTTTGTCATTTCATCATAAACATTATCATTTCCAACACTGTATTTTGTTTTCACATTCATCTTTTACCTGAGAATAAGCTTGTCAACAAGGCAGGATGATCTAGTCACAATATTAACTGTGCTTCTGACACAATGTTGCTAAATATACCTGCAGATCAGTGGTCTTTTCTCCCAACTGTACCACAGAGGAAATGTCACCTGGAGCTTGTCAACACTGAAGCCAAGACCCACCCCAGAGCAAGTACATCAGAATCTCTGACAGAAGCCAGATTCCACAGGACTTTAAATGTTCCTCAGGAGATGCTAATATGTAGCCAGGCTTAAGAATCACTAATTTACAGGATCAAAATGCTATTCACTGAACCAAATGGATAGTCCCAACATTAAATAACAATTTTTAAACGTTCTTTAAAAGTATACATTCTTTACAAGAATAGTTCATTTGGATGCATCAGAACTTTAAACAATGGGAGAAAACTGCCAAGCATATTTGCATTCTCATGCTCAATACAGTTTAATTCCTTTTCTAAAAAGTACACAGTCCCAATCAGTCATTATTCTAATCACCAATGCCTTTTTAAGAACTCTGAGTGAAAGTCGCTCAGTTGTGTCTGACTCTTGCAACCTGTGAGGCTCCTCTGTCCATGGGGATTCTCCAGGCAAGAATACTAGACTGAGTTGTCATGCCCTTCTCCAGGGGATCTTCCCAACCCAGGGATCAAACCCAGGTCTCCTGCACTGCCTGCAGATTCTTTACCATCTGAGCCACCAGGGAAGTCCTTTAGAATTCTAAACCACAATCAAAGACCAGAAGGAACCTAGGAAATTCATTAGTTTGTTTTCAAATAGACTCCATGGAATCCAAAGGAGCAGAAGCCCCACCTAGGGGATAGAGCTGGAGAGTGAGGGATGAGCAGGTAGGATGTCTACAAAGAAGATTTTGTGAAAGATTTTGTGGCAAAATAAAAGGGAGAAAAGAAGAAGAAACTGAGGTCTATGATGGGTAATTGACTTTACAGTCACATAGCTTTCCAGTGGAAACCCTGGTCTTGATTATATTTGCCTTAATACCAACAGTCCTTTCTCAGTTTTTCCTAACTTAGCTAATCTTACATTGCTTAGATGATAGGTCCTTAAATTTTTGACATGACAAAATATCTAGCAATGATAATGTATATACATAATAACTATAACTATTTTCTTGAAACAATTTATAGAAAATATTGAAATAATTTTGACTCAGAATGAAACAATAAAAGATGTCACATTATTTGAAAAAAAGAGTTTATAGAAAGTTATTCTGAAAAATGTGTTGCAGTCTAAGATAAAGTAAGGGAATTATGCTTTAATAATGTAATAAAAATTATAATCTCATAAAATATTGTTTAAAGTACACAATTTTCACTCAAACTATCAGTGTAAAACCACTGAGGTCTTACCAGCTGACTGAAGACAGCGTCGCCACCATCATCCAATAAATCATACTCTTCAGTCACATTTGGGATAGCTCTCTGTCTCTGAGATTCAGGCTTGAAAGTATTCTCTTGAGCTGAGTACCATTCTGTAAGTGTGGTTTGTTGTTTTTCCTCTAAATTAATTACCAAAGAAAATATGTTGATACATTCTTTGTTTTATAAATACATTTCTTTAAAAAACTTAAGTGAATTTGAAAATACCTAAAAGTTGGCCTTATTTTAAAGTTACTTTTTAAAAAATTAATTAATTAGAAACATTCAATAAAACATGTTCAGTTCAGTTCAGTTCAGTCGCTCAGTCATGTCCGACTCTTTGCAACCCCATGAATCGCAGCATGCCAGGCCTCCCTGTCCATCACCAACTCCCGGAGTTCACCCAAACTCATGTCCATCGAGTTGGCGATGCCATCCAGCCATCTCGTCCTCTGTCGTCCCCTTCTCCTCCTGCCCCCAATCCCTCCCAGAATCAAGGTCTTTTCCAATGAGTCAACTCTTCACATGAGGTGGCCAAAGTATTGGAGTTTCAGCTTTAGCATCAGTCCTTCCAATGAAGGTCTCGTTTAGGATGGACTGGTTGGATCTCCTTGCAGTCCAAGGGACTCTCAAGAGTCTTCTCCAACACCACAGATCAACAGCATCAATTCTTCAGCACTCAGCTTTCTTCACAGTCCAACCCTCACATCCATACATCACTACTGGAAAAACCACAGCCTTAACTAGACAGACCTTTGTTGGAAAAGTAATGTCTCTCCCTTCTAATATGCTATCTAGGTTGGTCATAACTTTCCTTCCAAGGAGTAAGCGTCTTTTAATTTCATGGCTGCAATCACCATCTGCAGTGATTCTGGAGCCCCTCAAAATTAAGTCTGACACTGTTTCCCCATCTATTTGCCATGAATTGATGGGACCAGATGCCATGATCTTAGTTTTCTGAATGTTCAGCTTTAGGCCAACTTTTACACTCTCCTCTTTCACTTTCATCAAGAGGCTTTTTAGTTCCTCTTCACTTTTTCCCATAAGGGTGGTATCATCTGCATATCTGAGGTTATTGATACTTCTCTTGGCAATCTTGATTCCAGCTTGTGCTTCTTCCAGCCCAGCGTTTCTCATGATGTACTCTGCACAGAAGTTAAATAAGCAGGGTGACAATATACAGCCTTGATGCACTCCTTTTCCTATTTGGAACCAGCCTGTTGTTCCATGTTCAGTTCTAACTGTTACTTCCTGACCTGCATACAGGTTTCTCAAGAGGCAGGTCAGGTGGTCTGGTATTCCCATCTCTTTCAGAATTTTCCACAGTTTATTGTGATCCACACAGTCAAAGGCTTTGGCATAGTCAATAAAGCAGAAATAGATGTTTTTCTGGAACTCTCTTCCTTTTGCCATGATCCAGCAGATGTTGGCAATTTGATCTCTGGTTCCTCTGCCTTTTCTAAAACCAGCTTGAACATCTGGAAGTTCACGGTTCACGTATTGCTGAAGCCTGGCTTGGAGAATTATGAGTATTACTTTACTAGCATGTGAGATGAGTGCAATTGTGTGAAAGTTTGAACATTCTTTGGCATTGCCTCCAAAGAATAAAACATGTTATGTTGAACCAAAAGGAGACATAAAACCACTTTAAAAAAACTTCATCTGTTCATCTACTGGTAAGAAGTTTACTTCTATAAAAAGTACAAAATTTAATGAACAGTATTTTATCAATGTAACAAATATTGTTTAAACCAATGACTAATATCCACATAGCACTTTGAAGGAAATCATTTACTGAACTTCTACCACCATGCTAGTTGTTTGAGATACAAGTTTTTATAATCAGAGCCATAAATTTTATAATGTACATATTAGTGATTCAACATTGCACTGTGAGACTGGCATTGCTAATTGCTTTTTCAAGCAAAGAATCCAAAGAATTTAAGATTATTTGTCCAAAGTTATACTAACTAAACAAAGAAATCAAAACTTGAAGTCAAATCTTCCATCATGAATAATGTAGTTAAAAGTAACCAGAAGGAACTTAACCTTAATTCAAAAGTGGACATATAGCATAAATCACAAGAGATGTATTAATAGGCAGATCATGCTACATTCAAAATTCAGATGCAATTGATAACAATTTCAAGATTTGAAGAACTCAACAGTTATAAGAAAGATGAGTCTTTCATCACTCACATACAACTCTCTTCTTTCTTCACCCGCCTCTCGCTCCCACTCTGTAATATATGCTGGGGGACAGCCAGCATATCATCTTCTCCCTCCTTAAAACTGTGGCTGAATCTCTGGATGCAGACACTCGGCCTATCCAGCTCTGGCATTCCTTCTCAATTCCTCTCCACAGATTATAACTTTTGGACATAAACCACAATATAAAAGGTCCATTTGGGACAGTAGTCTAATATAATATTCTACAACTATACACAGAGAGAAATACTTTCAAGTATCTTCGTATATGCACAGTATAAGACTGGAGTACTCTAAAAAGTCAGTATCAATAGTAATTTTCTTTTTTACTTGTTTGATAAAGAGCTTACCTCGTTGTTTTTCCTTTTTGTATTTTAACATTTCTTTGTTTGTATATCCAGTAGTTCTTAAAATGTCTTCCAAAAACATTTCTTTTACTTCAAATGGTCTTCCTTGTACTAAATAATAGGAGTATTTTAAACAGTCAACTTGCATCTTAGAGGTAATTTGCATAAAAATATGAGATTCTCAAATTAATAAATCTGAGTATTAATCCAAAGGCAATTCCATAGATCAAGTAATCCTCATATTGCTCTTTAAATATAACTTTGATAGACAACTGTTATTTGCATGTTTTTTCCAATGTTTGCTATTCACTTGTGTGTGTGGCATTATACTAGGTACTAGGAATATAAACAGCAAGTAGAAACAGAGTTCCTCTTGTTCTCCTGAAGCTTAAAGATTGCAGTCTAGCAGGAGAGTCAGACCTTAATCCAGTAATTCAGAACAACAATGTAAAAATAAAGTTGTGAAAAGTCCTATGAGAGAGAAGTACAAGATACCATGACAGTACATAATAGGAGAACTTGAATGAGACCAGAAAAACATCTTCACTGAGAAAAATGAGAACCAAGAGAAGGAGGTAAACAAAATAATGAAGCTACACAGAGAGGAAAGAGTGCAATATGAAGAAGGAAAAAAAAAACCACACACACACAAAACAGTATGCACAAAGGCCCTATCATGTGAAAGAGTATGGTGTTCTCAAGGAACTAAAAAGCCAAGCTATTTGGAACATGATGTGAGGAGTGGTGTGTAGAGGAGGCTATAGTTCAAGATGAGGCCAAAGAAACAGGTCTTATTAAGGGTTTAGGTCTTTATTCTGAGATAAAGGTCATTCAAAGTTTTAAGCTCATGAGAGTATTTAAATCATCAAAATTACACTTCAGAAAATACCACTCTGGCTGAAACCTGGGGAATGGATTTAAGAGAGCAGAGTAGATGGAACAGACCAGGTGGGGGCAATGACAATTGTTCAGGCTGAAGAGGACAATAACCTGAATAAGACTGGTGACAGTAAAAATGGAAGGAGACAGACAAACTCTAGATAGACAGGAAGTAAAATCCACAGAACTCAGCATTAGATTAAATATGGAGGAATGATAAGGAAGGGTCAGCCACAGCTCTTAAAAGTCTAGCTTAAAAAACTGGATAGAGGAAGATGTCATTCTCTGAGGTTGACAAGGAAAGCTAAAGAAAAACAAGTTTGCTTATGGGAGTTGGGGTTTGGTTTTATACATGTCAATTGTTAGTTGCCAAAATGAGCTTCCATTAGCAGATGCATAAATTTTATGTGCCTTCAGTTCAGTTGCTCAGCCGTGTGCGACTCTGTGATGCCATGGACTGCAGCACGCCAGACTTCCCTGTCCATCACCAACTCCCGGAGACTGCTCAAACTCATGTCCATTGAATCAGTGATGCCATCCAATCATCTCATCCTCTGTTGTCCCCTTCTCCTTCTGCCTCTAGTCTTTCCCAGGATTAGGGTCTTTTCCAAAGAGTCAGTTCTTCACATCAGGTGGCAAAAGTATTGGAGTTGCAGCTTCAGCATCAGTCCTTCCAATGAATATTCAGGACTGATTTCCTTTAGGATGGACTGGCTGGATCTCCTTGCAGTCTAAGGGACTATCAAGAGTCTTCTCCAACTCCACAGTTCAAAAGCGTCAATTCTTCAGTGCCCAGCTTTCTTTATGGTCCAACTCTCACATCCATACATGACTACTGGAAAAACCATAGCCTTGACTAGATGGACCTTTGTTGGCAAAGTAATGTCTCTGCTTTTTAATATGCTGTCTAGGTTGGTCTTATGAACAAAAAGTCTTACAGGTTGTGACCTAGGTCATTTGGTCAATGGTATGATTAACTAAAACAGGCAACACAAAAGAAGCAGATTTTTTATTTATTTTTTTAATATATTCTTTTTATTTTTTTTATTTTATTTTGGAGGTTAATTACAATATTATAGTGGTTTTTGCCATACATTGACATGAATCAGCCATGGGTGTACATGTGTTCCCCATCCTGAACCCCCTTCTCACCTCCCTCCCCATCCTATCCCTCAGGGTCATCCCAGTGCACCAGCCCTGAGCACCCTGTCTCATGCATTGAATGTGGACTGGTGATCTGTTCATATATGATAATATACATGCTTCAATGCTATTCTCTCAGATCATCCCACCCTTGCCTTCTTCCACAGAGTCCAAAAGACTGTTCTATTCATCTGTGTCTCTTTTGCTGTCTCGCATACAGGGTTATTGTTACCATCTTTCTAAATTCCATATATATGTGTTAGTATACTGTATTAGTGTTTTTCTTTCTGGCTTACTTTACTCTGTATAATCAGCTCCAGTTTCATCCACCTCATTAGAACTGATTCAAATGTATTCTTTTTAATGGCTGAGTAATATTCCATTGTTTGTATGTACCACAGCTTTCTTATCCATTCGTCTGCTGATGGACATCTAGGTTGCTTCCATGTCCTGGCTATTGTAAAGAGTGCTGCGATGAACATTGGGGTGCATGTGTCTCTTTCAACTCTGGTTTGCTCGGTGTGTATGCCCAGCAGTGGGATTGCTGAGTCGTATGGCAGTTCTATTTCCAATTTTTTAAGGAATCTCCACACTGTTCTCCATAGTGGCTGTACTAGTTTGCATTCCCACCAACAGTGTAAGAGGGTTCCCTTTTCTCCACACCTTCTCCAGCATTTACTGTTTGTCGATTTTTGGATAGCAGCCATTCTGACTGGCGTGAGATGGTATCTCATTGTGGTTTTGATTTACATTTCTCTGATAATGAGTGATGTTGAGCATCTTTTCATGTGTTTGTCAGCCATCTGTATGTCTTCTTTGGAGAACTGTCTGTTTAGTTCCTTGGCCCATTTTTTGATTGGGTCATTTATTTTTCTGGAATTGAGCTGAAGGAGTTGCTTGTATATTTTTTAGAAAGGATTAGTATTCAGTTAGAGCATATTAGATGTGAACTGCTTATAAACTTCCTAAGTCCAAAGCTCTGGAGAACAGGTTGAATTGGGAAATAAAGATTCAGGAGTCATCTATATAAGAGGAAGTAGAGGTCAAGGGCAAGAATGAGATCTTCCAGGGAAACAAACTATGCGTTCCCAGTATCAAGTAGAGAGCAGCATGGAGCAGGAAAGAGAAAAAGCAAAGAAGTCAAAAAAGGAAGGGAAAGGAGGGAAAGGGGAGGGAAAAGAAGAGAGGAAGAGAAAAAAAGAATGGCTCATGGGAATAATCCTCAAAAATACCAATATTTAAGCACCATGCAAAAGAAGTCCACAGAGGAGACCAAGAAAGTACAGGCTATAACAGAGAATGAGACTTAGGAAGCAGTGCTGGCAAACAGATGAGCATTCCACCAAAAAAGGGGGAACAATTATGAGAAATACTATAGCAATTTTAAGTAATATTTTTATATAAAATTTGAATAACAGGCTTGGCAATTAAATCAGTTTCAGAACATCACTGTTAAGAATGCATAAATGAATAGCCCCATAAACTTCAGAAATGTAAATCATTTCAGCCTTTTGGAAAAGTAAAATGGTTAAACCATATTACTGCTAAAATTAAAAACAGACATACTTTTTTACTCAACAATTCTACTTTTAAGAATCTATTCTCAGAAATAAGAGCACATATATATACATATAAAAGAATATGTGTATAAGGATGCTCATAACAACAAGGTTTATAGTTGGCAAAAGGAAGGATCCGGGACCAATGTGAATGTCTATAAATTAAGAAATGGTTAAACAAATCATGGTACATTCATGTTAGGAAATATAAAAGCAGCTGTTCAATATAATGAACTACATCCTACATGTCTGAACTGAGGTAAACACACTGAAGTAAACACAACTTTTTCAATTTTTGAGAAGAAAATTAATAATTTTTTTAAAGATTGGTGGAACAATCAGGTATGATTAAAGGATAAGGACAAAAGTTCAGGGGCAACATATTCAGAAGTACATGGGAAGTTAACATGGGAATACAACTACTCTGTGAAAGAGTCTAACAATAAAGGTGAAGCTGTAAGACAGAATTTAAAGAGGAATACAAAATTAAAACATATCTCCTTTTAAGACTAGAAAAATGGCTCACTACACAATACCAAAAAGTGAAAAAGGAGAGGATGAAAATATATGGAGATAACTAATTAAGCACATCTCAAGAGAAAACAGAAAAGGATGCCCTATACATCAGAATATTCCTTAATATTTCTATTTTAATAAATAAAATCAAGCCAAAAAAGAATTCTTTTGTAAAATCCTGAAGAAAATTTTACTTACTATATATCACTGGACAGCTGCCAAAATATCTTATAAAAAGATTTACATCTAAGGCAGCACTAGAAAGAATTAGTTTCAAAGTTGGGTGCTTCTGCAGTAAATCTCTTAACTTTGTAAGTAAAAAATCACTAAATCGATCCCTTTCATGAACTTCATCCTGCAGTAAACAAAAACAAACCATGGAACAGTTAAAACATAAAATAAATGAAGTCTTTAAAACTGTGGAGCTGCTGAGTTTCACACTAAATCAAGTTAAATGTGGAAACAGTCAATTAGTGAAAATTTTGTTTTATGGACAATTTAGAAATACTCAGATATTAACAATCCTCTGTGGGTAACGTATTGCCCTTTTTCCCACAGAATGTAAAACTGCAAAAACTAAAACAAATTCTGAATTAGTACAGTCTAATTTAATATACTTTTAATAAATATAAAATCTATTTAAATATGCTTCTGTTAGCATCAGGACCAGGTGCATATTGTGTTTTGAATACAGAGAACTAATAACTTTCCAAAAGCTGCTTATCACAAGCTTATAGAACTTATTCTAAGTTTTCTGATACAAACTGGATAAAAGCTTAGAATTCTTTAATAAGGTGCTAATTCATCTACTTATTTCATCAGCAGCTAGTTAATTTAGCAGCATACCAGGAAGTTAGCTGACTTTAAGTATTCTCCTAAGATATGGAAGAGAAAATAGATGACTAAGCACAGAGAAAAAAGACAACTTTCATTATTCTGGAGACTCTCGAAATACATGTATCATTTTTATATATAAAAAGCACTTTTTACAAAGCTATATATTTTCACTCATGAAAATTAATGGCAAGAATATCTTTAATATAAATATTTATTTCTAATAATTATGGAAAATAAAAAGTAACTTGGTTAGAACAGCCTGCTTTAAAAAAGAATTGGTTCTCACTTACATCCTATTCCAAAATCTTAATTACCTATTTAAATTTAAATATCTTACCACAATAACATGTGTCACAGTTGACAATGTACTATCTCCTGCCATCAGTGTACGAAGCAGTACCCCATTTGTGCAAAATGTCAGAAGTGTCTTTGGAGAAACCCTTTTTTAAAAAAAAATGTACAATTACAAATCTTTTATACAATTAAAACATGGCCATATTAAAATGCTAGTATCCTTAGTATTTTAGTAAGTATTACTAACTGGTGTACTGGTTCAGTGTACTGGTTCAGTTCAGTTCAGTTGTTCAGTCGTGCCTGATTCTTCACAACCCCATGGACCACAGCATGCCAGGCTTCCCTGTCTATCACCAACTCCCAGAGTTTACTCAAACTCAGCTCCACTGAGTCAGTGATGCCATCCAACCATCTAACCATTTGTTGTCCCCTTCTCCTCCTGCCCTCAATCTTTCCCCTCAGCACCTCACATCAGGTGGCCAAAGTGTTGGAGTTTCAGCCTCAATATCAGTCCTTCCAATGAATACTCAGGACTGATCTCCTTTAGGATGGACTGGTTGGATCTCCTTGTATTACAAGGGACTCTCAAGAGTCTTCTCCAACTCCACAGTTCATAAGCATCGATTCTTCGGCGCTCAGCTTTCTTTATAGTCCAACTCTCACATCCACACACGACTACTGGAAAAACCATAGCATTGATGAGACGGACCTTTGTTGGCAAACTAGTGTCTCTGCTTTTTAACATGCTGTCTAGGTTGGTCATAACTTTCCTTCCAAAGAGTAAGCATCTTTTAATTTCATGGCTGCAGTTACCATTTGCAGTGATTTTGGAGCCCAAAAAAATAAAGTCTGATACTGCTTCCACTGTTTCCCCATCTATTTCCCATGAAGTGACATGATCTTAGTTTTCTGAATGTTGAGCTTTAAGTCAACTTTTACACTCTCCTCTTTCACTTTCATCAAAAGGCTCTTTAGTTCTTCTTCGCTTTCTGCCATAAGGGTGGTGTCATCTGCATATCTGAGGTTATTGATATTTCTCCCGCAATCCTGATTCCAGCTTGTGCTTCTTCCAGCCCAGTGTTTCTCATGATGTAATCGGCATATAAGTTAAATAAGCAGGGTGACAATATACAGCCTTGACATACTCCTTTTCCTGTTTGCAACTAGTCTGTTGTTCCATGTCCAGTTTTAACTGTTGCTTCCTGATTTGCATACAGATTTCTCAAGAGGCAGGTCAGGTAGTCTGGTATTCCCATCTCTTTAGGAGTTTTCCACAGTTTATTGTGATCCACACAGTCAATAAAGCAGAAATAGATGTTGTTCTTGAACTCTCTTGCTTTTTCCATGATCCAGCAGATGTTAGCAATTTGATCTCTGGTTCCTCTGCCTTTTCTAAATCCAGCTTGAACATCTGGAAGGTCACAATTGACATATTGCTGAAGCCTGGCTTGGAGAATTTTGAGCATTACTTTACCAGCGTGTGAGATGAGTGCAACTGTGCAGTAGTTTGAGCATTCTCTGGCATTGCCTTTCTTTGGGATTGGAATGAAAACTGACCTTTTCAGTCCTGTGGCCACTGCTGAGTTTTCAAATTTGCTGGCATACTGAATGCAGCACTTTCACAGCATCATCTTTTAGGACTTGAAATAGCTCAACTGGAATTCCATCACCTCCACTAGCTTTGTTCAGAGGGATGTTTCCTAAAGCACACTTGACTTCACATTCCAGGACGTCTGGCTCTAGTTGAGTAATCACACCATTGTGATTACCTGGGCTGTGAAGATCTTTTTTGTACAGTTCTTCTGTGTATTCTTGCCACCTCTTCTTAGTATCTTCTGCTTCTGTTAGGTCCATAACATTTCTGTCCTTTATTAAGCTCATTTTTGCATGAAATGTTCCCTTGGTATCTCTAATTTTCTTGAAGAGATCGCTAGTCTTTCCCATTCTGTTGTTTCCTCTATTCTTTGCACTGATCACTGAGGAAGGCTTTCTCATCTCTCCTTGCTATTCTTTGGAACTCTGCATTCAAATGGGTATATCTTTCCTTTTCTCCTTTTTCTTACACTTCTATTCACAGCTATTTGCAAGCCCTCCTCAGACAGCCAGTTTGCTTTTCTGCATTTCTTTTTCTTGGGGATGGTCTTGATCCCTGTCTCCTGTACAGTGTCACAAACCTCTGTCCATAATTCTTCAGGCACTCTAGCAGATCGATTCCCTTAAATCTATTCATCACTTCCACTGTATAATTGTAAGGGAATTGATTTAGGTCATACCTGAATGGTCTAGTGGTTTTCCCTACTTTCTTTAATTTACATCTGAATTTGGCAATAAGGAGTTCATGATCTGAGCCACAGTCAGCTCCCGGTCTTGTTTTTGCTGACTGTATTGAACTTCTCCATCTTTGGCTGCAAAGAATATAATCAATCTGATTTCAGTGTTGGCCATCTGGTAATGCTCATGTGTAGAGTCTTCTCTTGTGTTATTGGAAGAGGGTGTTTGCTATGACCAGTGCATTTTCTTGGCAAAACTCTATTAGCCTTTGCCCTGCTTCATTCCGTATTACAAGGCCAAATTTGCCTGTTACTCCAGGTGTTTCTTGACTTCCTACTTTTGCATTCCAGTCCCCTATAATGAAAAGGACATCTTTTTTGGGTGTTAGTTCTAGAAGGTCTTGTAGGTCTTCATAGAACCATTCAACTTCAGTTTCTTCAGCATTACTGGTCGGGTCATAGAGGATTATCGTGATATGAATGCTTTGCCTTGGAAATGAACAGAGATCTTTCTGCCATTTTTGAGGCTGCATCCATTACTGCATTTTGGAGTCTTTTGTTGACTATGATGGCTATTCCATTTCTTCTAAGGGATTCTTGCCCACAGTAGTAGATATCATGGTCATCTGAGTTTAATTCTCCCATTCCAGTCCATTTTAGTTCACTGGTATACATTTAGTGTATTGGTATACATATATATTTAGTGTACTGGTATACATGCTTTATTAGCAAAGTTATATGAAATACATATTTTATGTTTGATAATATCACAAGTTTATTATTACTAACAGCCTTTTATTAATTATTTTGTTAAAGAGTCCAAAGAGATTGTTTTTAAGATCTTAAACATTTTTAATTTGAGGATAAGAGTATATCATAAATGAGATCAGCTTTTTGAATCATTATACCCAAATAATTATGAGCAAAGAAACAGTACTACTTGTCAAGCAGGTACTACTAAGTAGTATTAATATCAATAACAATAATTCAGTCACTAGCACTTATTGAGTACTTTTGTAAACTTCACGTCAAACTTGTGCTCTAGATGGTTTCATTAACCGCATTCTACAGATGAGGAAACTCAGGCTCAAAGAGATGATACAACTTGCACTTTATCATGAAACTATGAACAAGGATTTCTTTTCAATTATTTATTTATTCAAAACCTCAGTAAGTTTAGACATGACCTCAATGTTCTGTTCGCAAACTTAGTTGAAGCAAAATGACCACCTCATTTTTCAACTAACACATTCTCTGCTGCTGCTAAGTCACGTCAGCCATGTCTGACTCTGTGCAACCCCATAGAGGGCAGCCCACCAGGCTTCCCCATCCCTGGGTTTCTCCAGGCAAGAACACTGGAGTGGGTTGCCATTTCCTTCTCCAATGCATGAAAGTGAGAAGTGAAAGCAAAGTCACTCAGTTGTGTCCAACTCAGCGATCCCATGGACTGCAGCCTACCAAGCTCCTCCATCTATGGAAGTTTCCAGGCAAGAGTACTGGAGTGGGTCACCAGTGCCTTCTCCAAACATATTCTCTCTGTTTAGTGAAATACAAATATTTGGTCTTTTCTAAGAATGATAAAAGGTTACAGGTGAATTGTCTTTACCTGCTTTCTAAACGGATCTGATATCCAATTGTTTGACCAATCCTTTCTCTCCTCTCTGCAGCAACTCTTTCAGCCACAGCAATAGCTGCTAATCGTCTTGGTTGAGTACAAAATATACGGCAGGGAATACCATTTTTAAAGCAATCATCTAAAAGGAACTGAGGAATCTGAAACAAATTTTAAAGTACTATAAGATGACATAACTGTATATCCAGAAAATCCATGTCAACTGAAAAATCATTAGAACTAAAAAAGTTATGTAACAGGTCCAAACATAAAAATAAAAATAAAAAACACCTTTCATATTAACTGCTAATAATCAGCTAAAAAGTGTAATTTAGAAAGATTTTGTTCACAATAGAAACTAAAACACTAAAAAACAAAAGTATAAAGAAACAGCTAAGGTTTACATGAAAAAGATTATAAAACACTAGTGAAAAACATAGAAGATGGGAATATTCTAAAAAAATATGACATATTCCTGGGCAGGAATAATCAATATTGCAAAAATGTCAATTATCTCCAAAATATCCTATAAAGTCAATGAAATAAAATTCTGTTGGAATCTTTTAAATAGTGAAAAGTATAAAGAAATCAGAAATAGCCTAATACCAGGACTGCAAACACTCTTCTATAATTAAACAGGTCAAAAAGATTTAAAATATAAGGCTAAAGTTTTGCCAACCCCTACCATTACCAACAGTCCTCTCCACAAAAGTAACTACTGTTAAGTTTCTCATAAACTCTTTTGGGGGAAAAATATGCTTATACAACTTAAAATATTTGTGTATATAAACAGGTTTTTATTCACACAAAGTTATTATTATACTTAATGTTTGTAACCTGCTGATACCACTTAACAGCATATCAGATCTACCTAATCCATTTTAACATCTGCACATGCCATCTAATGGATGTGCTATAATTTAACAAATATGACTACATACAAAGTAACGTCCAGCTTTTTTAGGTTTGTTATTATTGATTTTGTTGCTTGCTATAAAGAATACTGTAGTGAGCATCTATCCTCAAATACTTTTGCAAAGACAAAAATATGCTGAGTCAAAGAGTATTAAATTTAATTTTCATAAAAATGATCAATCAGCCCTTCAAAACAATTTATACTTTTATCAAAAGAGCAGAAGATGCTGTTTTCTCAATACCTATGCAAATGCTGGATTTCATGAATTTTTAAATTTCAGCCAAACTAGTAGTTTAAAAACATAATTATGTTTACTTTGTATATGTAGTATAAATTTGATGCAAAACTATCACATGAAGTAAAATATTTTTTCTTCTATAAACAACAAAGTAGAAACAAACCTGTGTAGTCTTTCCAGATCCAGTTTCTCCTACAATCAAAACTACTTTATTTTCCTTAATTATTTTAACAATTTCCTCTTGTTTTTCAAACACCGGCAGAGATTGTCTGAAAGAATCAAATTCAGATTCTCCTCTTTTTACTGGAATCTGAGGTATGCCGTTGTTGAGTCGCCCACTTGTCTTGCTCATTTCTCGATTTTCTTTGAAAATGAATAAGAGAATGAAAAAAAAAATGTATATCAACAATACAGTTAAAAACATAAGTAATTAATACCTTCTAAGTGTTTCTTCTCTACTCAGTCAACATAAAATTAACAATACCTCAGCTGCTTTACTCCTACACAATATTCTTAGAACATTTTACACATTTTGATATCAATTAGAAGGCAAATTTCTCAGAAGTATTCCTAGTGTATAATGTTTTAAAATGAACAAAAATCATTAAAAATAAAATCCAATTTTGATATCCTAAAATGATTCTCAAACTTGTTTCTATCGATTAGAACAAAACTTTAGAGAAGGAAACAATATACATTATACTTGTAAGGTCTATTACATGCAGTATGAAAACATGTATGAAAAAGAAAAAACCCTTCTTGAAGTTAGCATGTAAGATTATGTGATCAAACAGAATAACGTGTAAATTTAAGGCCTTAATGCTTAACAAATCTCCTAATTGTGCATTTTAGCCAACATCTATATTTAAGCAGATAGTAATAAAAAAGGCATGATGTGTTTTATATTCTTCACATAAAATATTTTTGTGTGAATGTATTTTTATTAATAAAACTCCTTGATAGCTAGAACCATGCATTTTCTACATTCTGCAAACCTACTTCACAAATAGAAACTCTGTCCCTGGAGATAATAAAAGAAATAAACTTTGGAAAATTATTTTTCCAAACAGTAAAATTACAACTTCACTTTATAACCTAAATATATATATTTATCTACCTCTGAGCAAGTTAATATACTGAAGACTCTGTCCTATCTCTTCCCAGAAGCTGAAGCCCTAATTCAAAATTCCACTCATAGTATATCATGGCAGCATAATATATAATAGTGAAGTCCAGACCTTGGAGTCAAACCCCAGCTCTGCAGTTTACTAGCTGATTGAGTGGCCTTGAACAAATTAACTTCTCTGAGCCCAGTTTCTTCACGTGTGAAATAGGGAAAATTCTTACCTTGGAAGGGTTGCCATGAGGCTCTATATCAAGTTTACTATGCTGTCCAGCACACAATAAGTGCTCAATAAATGGTTAGCTATTACTGTAACATGCAAAAAAAGAAACAAAAACAAAAACCCTGTCTAACTTAATGACATGCCTTAAGACTGCATTTCATTACAAAATTTTTACAAATTCTAATCATTTCAAACAACCTTATTCACAATGAGAAATCTTAATGTTGTTTTAAAATGTTAAAAAAAATTTTTAATGTTAAGTGGAAAAAGAATAGTCATTCAATAAAAGGATACACAAGGAATCTCCCCAGAAAATACATACCAGCTTCAACAGCAAACACATTTCCTCTTTCTGTTTTAGGCAGAAGTTCAGTACGCTCTTTATTGGTGACAGGAAATCTCTGAATTAGGCTCCTAACAGCATGTTTTGTATTATGAGTCAAATTACAGGTCATCATTGCATGAGCTGTTTCTGATCCATCTTTCTTCTTCACAGTTAGGTATCTATTTGCTCCCTTTCTGAATATTAATAAAAATCATTTATTTACTATATAAGTCAATTTGTTCACATATGATGTATGGCTACTTAGAAAACATGTCTCAAGCAAAACATTGAAAAAGATCAAAATGCTTTGAGATAAGATGCTGAAAATCTCCAAAATTTTCAGTAAAGAGGAATTGAGTGCCAAAGAGGCCACAAGACCAGTTTCAATTAAAATTTCAAAATGCTGCAAATCCAATTTTAATCAGCAAAAAAATGCTTACTTACCCTTAAAGTTTGTCTTAGCAGGCTTCACGGGGGATGAAACATCACCAACTAATACATGCTGGGAAATATACAGAGGGAGAAAACCAATTTGAACAACAGAACTAAAAATGATAATGAAAATGCCATGGTGGTCCAGTTATGACAGTGATCCAGACTAATATATCCCACTGAGTGTTTTCCCAGTATGCTGGTAATGTCACACTCCCATGAAAAACCTGTTAAGAAAGCCAAGTTTAGTGGCTAAACTAAAAAAAATCAGCATTACTGATTAGCTTTTTCACATGTATACTGGAAAAAATAAATAAAAAGAAATCTTTCAAAGTTTCCAGCTCCAGCTTTTGATTGTAAGGTAATGATGATTTATAACTGTTCTCAAGTTACTAGATTCTTCAACGAGTCCTAATTATATTTTTGGTGACTTCTGTAGCTTCAAGAGTACTAAGTACAATGTCACACACAAAGGAAGTCCTCAGATGTATCTTGAAGGATTTAATAATACATGCCTATAATCTAGTACAATGTAGTATTGGTAAAGAGCTAAGGCTCTGAAAGCACACAGACTTGGATTTGAATCCTTCCTCTACCACTTACTAGCTGTGGGACCACAAGCAAATTATGTAATAGCTCTGAGCCTAAGATGATGATGATGATGATGATACCTGCCTCAAAGAACTATTTACATGATTAAATAAGATAATGCATAAAGGGCAGTATCTGTTACTGTGTACATACTAAATATAATAAATGAAAGCAATTATTATAGCCAGGAAAAAATATCATTTCTTATACCAAAAAAGTTAACCAAAACTTTATAATAAAATTTTTACAATTTGTTAATGCCAATATCACCTTACAAAAATGAGCAACAAAGCCACAAATACAATGAAAAGTACATGTACAATTTTTCTAATTCTCACTAGATTTAAAATTTTTTCAACAATACCTTCACTATAAAATGACATGAAACCAAAGATTAACCTATAGTTTTAGCTAAGTCTTCTAAGTCTTGGTCTTCAATTTACCAATTTTTAATTTCTGAAAATTCCTCAATGAATCATAACCTTTCTATGCCATCATCTACTCCTGAACAGGTGCTTGAAGGTGAAGGTGAAGTCGCTCAGTCGTGTCCGACTCTTTGCGACCCCGTGGACTGTAACCTACTAGGCTTCTCCGTCCATGGGATTCTCCAGGCAAGAACACTGGAGTGGATTGCCATTTCCTTCTCCAGGGGATCCTCCCGTCCCAGGGATCAAACCCGGGTCTCCTGCATTGGAGGCAGACGCTTTAACCTCTGAGCCACCAGGGAAGCCCATACAAGTGCTTACTGATGCTTAAATGATGACATAAAGATGAACTTATTAAAATTTAATCTTATCTAGAAATTTTAGTCAATTCCATGGTATATCAGAATTATTGGGACGGGGGAGCCTGGTGGGCTGCCGTCTGTGGGGTCACAGAGAGTCAGACACGACTGAGGCGACTTAACAGCAGCAGCAGCAACAGAGATGTTCTTCGTAGCAGGTTCTTTTCCCATCAGTCACTCATTCCCCTTCTCTCCCATTTACTTCATAAAATTTTAACTATAGAAGGCCAGAAGTGTGCTGAAATGAGCACTAGACCAAGAGTCTGGAGGCCTGTGTTCACCTGGTAATAATCTTTCAAGTAACAATGTGATCAAAAATAAATTAATTTACTTCTCTGACACAGTAGAACCATTAATTTTAAAATCTTGAATATGTCTATCAGTTCCAAGATGTTTTAATTTTCTCAAAAATCATCTCAGCGAAGTTTTCCTAGATTTTACTTTTAATTCTCTTTTATTCAATCATTCATCATATACTGAATACCTACTGTATGCCAGGCACTATGCTAGAGGCCAGGATTACAAAGTTGAGAATACACTCTTTCCTCAATAAACTCACAACTAAATTAATAGGTTAGATTGAAACTTTCCTAACATAGATTGCCTAATAATCACACAGAATTAATGTATAAGAATGAGCTTCCCCACTGGCTCAGTGATAAAGAAAGAGGAGACGCAGGAGACGCCACTCTGATCCCTGGGTCAGAAAGATCCCCTGGAGAAGAAAATGACAACCTATTCCAACATTCTTTGCCTTGAAAATTCCATGGACAGAGGAGCCAGGTGGGTTACAGTCCACAGGGTTGCAAAAGACAACAAAACAATGTATAAAAATAACTCATACTAAGCAGTGGGAGTACTTAGCCACTACCATTTAAAATTTACTAAATTCGGTTTGAACACAGATGGTGGACAGAAAGATAATACCAACTTGCTAGTTTTTATGTTTTAGTAAAAAATTCTACTTGTCAATATTAGTGCTGTTCCTACACCATTCAACACCACAGTGGCACTGATATATAATTCAAAAATTAGTGAAATTTTGGCAAAATATTCACTTTGTTATTGTGCAGATGAAAACATTCTATACAGCAGCTGTCCTGGGTAAATTAATACAACGAAATCTCACCATGACTTCATTCCAACGTAACACACTACCATGAAAATCTAGTAGTCCCTTTACAAAGCAAAATTAACTAGAAACTACGTGCAAAATGTGGAAAAGATGCTAGATAAGTGAAGTTCACAAGAAGTTTTAAAAATATAGTAACATGCAAGCCACATAATGTCATATTTAAGTATAAATGGACTGAAAATACAGGCAAGAACATTGTAACTTCTAACTTTCAAAGGGAAAAGTAATCATACATTATAATGAAGTTCTGATATTTCAATAGCTTCTTCCTTTTAAAGAAATGATATAACTAATTATATCAAATGATGATATAACTAATCAATTGCATATAACTAATGCAATTTTAATATTAATACACTGTGGTGACCCAAGGATGAAAGAGCAGATAAAACCAAGGAGGGCCTTGGAATGTAGGAACAGAAAAACCAGACCCTTATTGTCCTTCCCTCCCACATCCATGTTGTAACTATTAACGAATTTCAGGTCCTCCTGAGCAGTATAACCTGCCTCCCCTTCTACCCCATAGGGAGAAGGTATTTGCCTTATTCTTCCCCCACTCAGTATACGGGCCTCATCCAATCAGCTAATTACTTGCAAGACCCCTATTCTGCTCCTTGTGCCCTGGCTATAAAAATAGACCACGGGCCTGTTCAATGTCCGTTCTCCCTTGGGCCAGCCCGCTGTTCTAGCAGCATCCCCCACTCTAATAAACTTTATTTCCCTCTCATTCTGTCTCATGTCTAGAAATTCTTTTCTAACCCGCCCATGGACCATGACATAAATGTTGCATTTACATAGTATGTTACTGAATAATTTACCTTAAATACAACCATACAGCTATTCCCCACTTTACAAACCTGAGAACAGTTTAAAAATCTGCTGAAGAGCCAAAATCTGAAATCACTACTTAAAAGTTCTCAGCCACCAAGGAATTAATGTCTCTATACAAAGATTCAAAGTCTTCCCTCATAGCTCAGTTGGTAAAAAAACCCACCTGCAATGCAAAGAGACCTTGGTTCATTTCCTGGGTTAGGATGATCCCCTGGAGAAAGGATAGGCTACCCACTCCAGTATTCTGGCCTGGAGAATTTTATGGACTGTATAGTCCAGGGGGTCGCAAAGAGTCAGGCACGACTGAGTGATTTTCACTTCACTTCACAAAGATAATACACATTTGTTTAATGTCTAGCAAATACTTGATTTCATTTCCCTTTAATCTGTACTTCCACTAGGCAGATAGAGGGGCTTCCTCAATGGCTCAGCAGGTAAAGAATCCACCTGCAGTGCAGGAGACACAGGAGATGCCAGTTCAATCCCTACGTCAGGAAGATCCCCTGGACTAGAAAATGGCAACCCACTCCTGTATTCTTGCCTGGAAAATCCCATGGACAGAGGAGCCTGGTGGGCTACAGTCCAACGGGTGACAAAGAGTCAGACACTACTGAGCAACTAAGCACAGGCAGACAGATGCAAAGACCTAACTCCAAACCATTTTATCTTCAATACTTCAATACAAATATACAAATTTATTGAAGTTTACACCACACAAATCTATGCTTTTTATGATTAGCTCAGAAATAATAAACCGAGTTAATTTTGTCACTAAACACAATTATTTCCATGTCATGCTCACTATGTTTGTGACCATTTCTTTTTCTTTTTGTGACTTAATGGACTCTAAACAACTTAGAAATGAGCATTATCTAATATTTCTCTCTTAACTACTCATAGTTCCTAAAACATTGCTATGAATTCACTACAAACAATAAAAATTAATTAGCTAAACACTAACTATGTTTGATTGTTGGCTCTCCCGCTTGCTAGCTGTGTGAACTTGGGAAAACTAATATCTCAAAGCTTGACTTGCCTCATCTGTTATATAGAAACCAGGTATTAAAAAAGTAGAGCCTACCATACAAGAATGTTGTGAGGATCAAATGATAATTTACTTAAAGCACCTAATACAATGCCTGTCGCACAAGAGCACTTAATAAATGTTAGCTACTGTTACTATTACTTCTGTACATCACAGGGTTTTAATGGATTTCCAAAACTTCACTAACAGGGTTCCTCACTTTTAACCCAATATTCTTATTTTAGCTAGGGGAAGAGAGGCGGAGTGCAGCATTCAATCTTTTAGGGCAGAAGGTAAGGGAGGCAATAATTCAAATCTGAAAGGGAGGTCTTGTTGTAGGGTACAGCGCCCTGGTCAGGGTGAGAAAAATACTTGCATGCATGCATGCCTGCCTGTGTGCATGCTCAGTCGTTAAATCATGTTGGACTATTGTGACTCCATGTCCCACCAGGCTCCACCATCTAGGGAATTTCTCAGGCAAGAACACTGGAGTGGGTTGTCACTTCCTCCTCCAGGAGATCTTCCCAAGCCAGGGATGGAAACAGCGCCTCCTGTCTATCCTGCGTTGGCAGGCAGACTCTTTACCACTGAGCCATCTGGGAAGCCCAAGTGAAATCCCCTGGATACCTATTAAGCAGCACCTGTGGCAATCACAAGATTACAAACCTGTACTTGGAAAACCTGTTTTCATATACCTTATATCTATTCTCTTTACAAGTTTTTAACGAGTTCACTTTATAAGTTTCATTTTGTCTAACTTGGACTAAGACGAATAGGAAACAATTTTGTTTTATTCATGAACAAATTAAAGACTCAGAAAAGTGTGCTCTTAGAACCAAAACATAGTGATACCAGTTCAGGAAAAATGAAGCAAATTATAAGGAGGTAAAATCTGGGATATGGGAATACTTGACTGGAATTTCTAAGAAAATATAAGGATATAGTAAAGAACACAAAACAAGTGCTATTCTATCAAGAGTATTTTCACCAAAAGGTGAACAGTTATTTAAAAAAAAATCAATTCAAAGTAAATTCAACTCTCTGAAAGGAGATGAAAAACAAAACCCAACACACATAGCTTCATTTCAAAAGAACGGATATAAAAAAAAAGTGATCAGAAAAACAACTGTAAGTTATCACACAGGAATTCTGCAATCTGTTTTTAAAACTCAAGTAAGCAGCTCAAAATAAACTGCAGGATCACAGAATCTCAACTAGCACAAAGAGATTAACTCTTTCATTTATTTAGATTAAAAAAAAAACCAAAAACTGGCATTTAAAGTTAAGGGACATGATCAAACTAAAAAATGAAGCACTGAGAGACTGGGAGTAGAATCCAGGTTTCTTGCCCTTTTCTCCATCTCTCTCAAATAGGTAAAATGGAACCATAATACCAGGCACAAAAGAAAAAGAAAAGAAAAAAGACTAATTTGCTAAATTAACAAAGTTAATTCTAGGAGATTAAAAAAAAAAAGATCTTTACTCAGGAGTGAACATAAATTCTATTCTAATCATCAGCTTTGTGACTTGGTAGGAAAGAAAACAATAAGCATGTGTTCTAAAGCATACCATTATAGTACAGTAGCTTTGAAAGAGATAAGTTCTGTTAATAATTGTATTTATTATTTTAAGGCTATCCATTCTTCAAGAAAAAAAAAAAGAGCTTTGGTTTCTATAAAAAAAAGAAAATACCTTTCTGAATGCAATCAACTTCAACTTTTAAACCATTTTGCTAACATCTTAAAATTGACCTTCTTCTCCCACCCTCTCCCAACCAGGGAAAACAAAAAAACGGGGATAGGAGGAAAAGCAAAGAGTTGAGTTTGGTACAAACATAAATCAGATCTTCTATATACAATATAATTAAGGATGTGAATCTAAAACGGTTTAACTATTTAGTCAAAAACATTTCTCTTTTTCAATAAAGTTTTTTTAATTAAGAAAAGTTATCAGCTTACCCTTTACTTTTAGAAACCAAACCAAGAGACTGACTCAACCGATGAATAAAGGCTCTTTCTGTACTGGTCAAAGAAGAAGGAAATTCCATTTCTACATGGAAAAAAAAAAAAACACAAAGCATCATTTGCTGATAGACAAATTTCTTTCAAAGTATTTCAGTACACATATATTCATAAAATTTGAAAAAAAATCATATATAAGCACATTTACCATATTTTATGTGAAAAGTAGATACAGGTATACCTCAGTGAGATTGTGGGTTTGGTTCCAGACTCTTGCAATAAAACAAATATAATAAATAATAATAAATAATAATAAAGCGAGTCATACAAATTTTTTCAGTTTCCAGGGCCTATGCTGGTTTGTTCCTGGGCCTATTTATGGTTACACTACACTGTAGTCTATTAAATGTGCAATAGCATTATGTATTAAAAAACAATGTATACACAGTAATTTAAAAATACTTTATTGATAAAATATGCTAACCATCATCTGACAAGAGAATCGCCACAAACCTTCAACTGTTTAAAAAAGAAAAAACTATTTAAAAAATCTGCAAAGTAAAATAAAGTGTAATAATCAGATATACCTGTACTAATCACTTAATGTCTACCAGAATTCTGATATCAGTAACACTTAAATCTAAATATGATAAAGGACTCTGATGTTCACCAAAGATTACTACTCTTACTTGTGCTGAAATCTTGAGCTCCTATAAAAACTGACGAAGTTTACTATCTTAACTTACTTCTTGTTTAATTAACAAAATGCTTATTTCCTTCAATGATGAGGTATGCTCAAGAATTATGAACGCTCAGCATCAGATTCCATTGTCTTTGCCTTCAAAACTGCACAGAATTCATATTTTACTGTCTCAGATAGTAAAATGTGGATATGTTGTGTATTTCTGGGGCTTCATATCTTTTTTTTTTTTTTAAGACGCTTTTAATTAAGCTTCCAGAGTAAGGGGCCCTTGTATTTAGACCAGCAAATCAGAATGAGCACTTAATATATACTGTACTGATCACAGGTCGACTGCTGGTTCTGCACTGTGTGACTCAAGCCGGTTTCTAACCTTAAGAGGGGTGGAAGATGCTTTGTCTACCAGGAGTTTAACTCCTTTTTTTTTTTTCTAACTGTTCAATAGAGTGATACTTCCAGGATTTAAGCAAAGGACTACATGTTGCCACTTCATTTATCTGTACAGTTTCCTTCCGCTCCTCTACTTCCTTGCTGCTGCTGCTGCTGCTAATTCACTTCAGTCGTGTCCGACTCTGTGCGACCCCATAGACTGCAGCCCACCAGGCTCCGCCGTCCCTGGGATTCTCCGGGCAAGAACACTGGAGTGCGTTGCCATCTCCTTCTCCAATGCGTGAAAGTGAAAACTGAAAGTGAAGTCACTGAGTCGTGTCCAACTCTCAGCGACCCCATGGACTGCAGCCCACCAGGCTCCTCCATCAAACTAAATCTACCTCGATTTAGAAAAAAGAAAAAAAAAAAAGCAGGGGCTAAACAATACCTAAAAGTTGTGGCAAAGCTACCGGAAGGCCTCTCCCTAGGGAAAGAAATGCCTCCTGCTACGGAGCAACCTGATTTTTTCGCTTTCGGACGCCACGAAGGGTCCCGAAACGCGGCTGGCCCGCAGGACTCTGCGGCTCCTTACATCCCGGGAGAGGGCGACCACGCCGGCCGCCGGCCGCCGCCCCCCGCCCTCCTCGCTGGGCCGGGCCGTCTTCCCTCCCACGCGTGAGGCAGCCCCTGCCCACCGAGGGGCCGGGCTTCCGGGAGGTGGGGCAGCCGGCGGGGTCCCTGTCAGGAACCTCACCTCTCTGGTCCCCATAGCGGAAGCGCTCCAGAGCGATATTGACCGCGATCTTCACCTCCTCGTCTATACGGATGTCCTTCAGCCCCTTGGCACGGCCGCCGCCCCCAGGGCAACAGGGCGCGGGGCCGCCCCCGCCCGCCCCGGGAGCCGGCGGCCGCGGGGAGACGCTGCTCGGCCTAGACATGGCCCTGAGGAGACGGTCTCCCCGCGATAGAGCCGCCAGGCCTGACAGCCAACGACCGTGAGACTGGGCCTCTCGGGCCCTGGCCGGGGCCGGACGGCCTCACAGGCGGCCTGCACTGCGCAGGGCGCACCAGAGAGCCCGCGGTCTCCACAACAGCCGGCGAGGTGCCGGCGCCAGGGAAGCTCCAGCCCGGCAGCCAGCGCGGGCGTGATGACGTCACCGCAGCCGGCGCCCGTGACCTCAGCGCGCAGGCCGCCCAGGCCCGGGGGCGCTCCACCCCAGCCTCCAGCTCGACAGCTGTGTTTCTCCCCGTTGTCTCCGGTCTTCAGCGACACCCTCACCGAGGGGCTCTTATTCGATCGCTCTGTGGTTAAATCCTTTGTCAATTCATTCAGTGTGGGCTCCTACTCTGTGTCCTGGATATATACTGGGAAACCAGACAGAAGGAGTTCCTGCCCTTCAAGGAGTTTGTGTTCTACTGGGGGTAGTGTTGCCAGATTTAGTAAATAAAAATACAAGATGCGCCATTTATTTGAATGTCAGATAAAGAACAAAATTTTAGTATAGGGCTTTCCCATGCAATATTTGGGAGCACGCAGACTAAAGAATTCCCTGCGCTTCCTTAGTGGCTCAGACAGTAAATAATCGACGTGGGATGCAGGGGGTTTGATTTCTGGCTTGGGAAGATACCCTGGGGAAGGGAATGACTACCCACTCCAGTATTCTTGCCTGTAGAATTCCGGGGACAAAGGAGCCTGGCCAGCTACAGTCTTTAGTTGGACACAACTGAGAACACAAGAATACTAGGAGTAAAGAATTAGTATCTGAAATGCAAATTCAACTGAGCGGCCTTATTTGGCAACCCTAGATGGGAAAAACAGGCAATAACCAAAGAAATGATTAAATGATAATTGTAAGTGCTATGTGAGGGAATGGAATAGAAAGATGGAACCTTTAGTCTGCGAAGTGAAGGAAGATTATGAGAATGTCCGTTTGCATTTATACAGTTACACAAACCTAAACCTAGCCACACTGCTTCCACTCTGGTTTTCCTATTATCCATTCTCCAGAAAGCAACTAGAATGATCCTTTTAAAAACACATTAAAAAGATCTTGGTTCTCAGTATCTTTGAGTTCCTTATCCATTGTTTCAACCAAACACTAAACCAAATTTTTTTTTTCAATTCAGAAAGTTCAAAAGAGCAAAACTTGAATTTACTATGCATTGCAACTATGTACACAGTATTTATATCCTATTAGGTATTACATGTGATTTAGAGATGATTCTAAGTATATAACAGGATGTCTATAGGTTATATGCAAATACTACTATTATTTTAAGGGCTTCCCTGATAGCTCAAGTTGGTAAAGAATCTTCCTGCTATGCAGGAGACCCTGGTTTGATTCCTGGGTCCAGAACATCCCCTAAAGAAGGGAAAGGCTACCCACTCCAGTATTCTGACCTGGAGAATTCCAGGACTGTATAATCCATGGGGTCACAAAGAGTCAGACACGACTGAGCGACTTTCACTCAGTGCCATTTTATATGAGGGACTTGGATTTTTGTATCCTCAAGGGGTCCTGGAACCAACTCCCTGCAGACAGAGAGACAACTGTACAAGCCAAGTAGCCAAAGTATTGGAGTTTCAGTTTCAGCATCCATCCTTCCAATGAATATTCAGGACTGATTTCCTTTAGGATGGACTAGTTGGATCTCCTCACAGTCCAAGGGACTCTCAAGAGTCTTCTCCAACACCACAGTTCAAAAGCATCAATTTTTGGCACTCATCTTTATTTATAGTCCAACTCTCACATCCATACATGACTACTGGAAAAACGATAGCCTTGACTAGATGGACCTTTGTTGGCAAAGTTATGTCTCTGCTTTTTAACATGCTGTCTAGGTTGGTCATAACTTTCCTTCCAAGGAGTAAGCGCCTTTTAATTTCATGGCTGCAGTCACCATCTGCAGTGATTTTGGAGCCCTCCAAAATAAAGTCAGCCTCGTTTCCCCATCTATTTGCCATGAAGTGATGGGACCAGATGCCATGATCTTAGTTTTCTGATAGTTGAGCTTTAAGCCAATTTTTTCACTTTCCTCTTTCACTTTCATCAAGAGGCTCTTTAGTTCTTCTTTGCTTTCTGCCATAAGGGTGGTGTCATCTGCATATCTGAGGTTATTGATATTTCTCCTGGCAATCTTGATTCCAGCTTGTGCTACTTCCAGCCCAGCGTTTCTCATGATGTACTCTGCATATAAGTTAAATAAGCAGAGTGACAAGATCCAGCCTTGATGTACTCTTTTCCCTGTTTGGAACCAGTCTGTTGTTCCATGTCCAGTTCTAACTGTTGCTTCCTGACCTACATATAGATTTATCAGGAGGCAGGTCAGGAGGTCTGGTATTCCCATCTCTTTCAAAATTTTCAGTTTGTTGTGATCCACATAGTCAAAGGCTTTGGCACAGTCAATAAAGCAGAAATAAATGTTTTTCTGGAACCCAGCACAATTTTTTTCTAAAACAGTAACAAGCTGATGCTTCATATGGGAATGCACTAAAATATCCAAAACAAATTTAAGTAGAAAAAAGTGTTTGAGGGCTACCACAATCTGATTTACAGACTTATTAAAAAGCTACAATAAGTGATCTTGTGAAAACAAGATAGTGTGATGCTGACATAAATGTGAACAAATAGATCATTGCTACAAAATAGAGTTTAAAAATAAACCCATATATATTTGGACAACTGATTTTTGACAAAGGTAAAAGTTAACACACTGGAGGAAAGCTGAGCTTTTCAACAAATGGTGCTGAAACTGAATGGCCAAATGCAAATAATTCCAAACCTTATCTCACTCCATATAAAAAATTAACTCAGAATGGATTATAGGCATTGCCTAAGTATAAAAACTAAAACTATAGAACTTCTCTAAGGATACATCAAAGAAAATCTTTGTGACCTTGGGTTAGACAAAGATTTTTTTAAGATATAACACCAAAAAGCACAAATCATTAAAGGAAAAAACTGCTAAATTTGATTTTATCCAAGCTAAGAACTTTTGTTCTTTCAAAGACATTTTTAAAAGATAAAACACAGACTGGGGGAAAATATTTACAAATCATATATCTGATAAAAGATATGTCCAGAATATATGAATAACCCTCAAATACCATATAAGAAAACAAACAACCAAATATTTTAAACTGGTCAAAGTTTGAATAGACACTTGACCAAAGAAGTTATACGGGTGGCAAATAAATACAATAAAAATGCTAAATATCATTCATCATTAGAAAAATGCATCTGAAATCCACCAAGGGATGCCACTACATACTGATCAGTATGTCTAAATCTAAAATTAACTGATTTTACAGATTATCAGAGAGCAAGCCAAGGGAGTGGAATTTTCATATTCTAAGATGGGAAACAAACCACTTTGGAACAGTATGGCAGTTTCTTTAAAAAATAAAACACAGGGTTTCCCCGGTGGCTCAGTGGTAAAGAATCTGCCTGCCAACGCAGAGACATGAGTTCGAGCCCGGATCCAGGAAGATCCCACATGCTGCACAGCAGCTAAGCCTGGGTGCCACAGCTGTTGAGCCTGTGCTTTAGAGCCTGAGAGCCGCCAACTCCTGAAGCACCACAATGAGAAGCCTGCATGCCACAGCTAGAGAGGAAGCCCCACTCTCTGCAACTAGAGAAAACCCATAGCAACAAAGACTGAGCATAGCCAGAAATTAATTAACTAGAACACAAAACATATAGCTACCAAAAAATCCAGCCATTCTATTCCTAGGCATTTACCCAAGAAAAACAGAAGCATGTATCTGTACAAAGACAAGAGCACAAATGTTCATAGCAGCTTTGTTCATAATAGCCCAAACACTGGAAAGAATACAAATATTCATCTGCAGGTGTATGGATAAAGAAATGGTGATACAGGCATACGGTGCAATACTGCCCAACTATAAAAAGAATGAGCTATTGTTACACACAGCAACATGGGTGAACATCAAAATAAATATACCAAATAAAAGAAGTCAGACAAAAAGAGTACAGCTATATAATTTCATTCATGCAACACTCTAGAAAGTGTAAACTAATCTACAGTGACAGAAAGCAGATCAGTTGTTGCCTAGGGATAGCGTAGAGAGGAAGGAATTTCAAAGGGACATGAGGAAACTCTGGGGTGATGGATATATTCATTACCTTGATTTGGGTGATGGTTTCACTTATGTATACATATATCAAAACTTTTAACATTATACACTGTCAATATATGTACTATTGTATGTCAATTATACCTCAGTAAGTTTGTTTTTTAAAAAAATAACCTACAAGACTTTGAATGTAATACTATTTTTTCCTACATAATAACAGAAGGCATAGGTATACTGGTTTTCCTTCTTCATAAAAGTCATTCTTGGACCTCCAGATAAACAGAGTTGTTATGTGATTTTTTATGTTTTAAAATGAAATATAATTTCAGTTCAAATTGAATGATCAAATATTCTTTATTAATTAAATAGTCCCTTATACCAGGTACTAACTTGCAGGTCTGTTTGGTTCAGATAATTAATTTATCTCAAGTATATATGTCCAATTTTCCACAAGCAAATAACAGAGATATGGTTACACTGAAAGGGGAAGAACAGCTATCGTTGAGGGTAGAATATTTTAATTCCCAGAAGGTGCATTAAGACTTCATAGGAAATTAGAAAGTAAGCCACAGAAAGTAACTGTCTCCTTCACTAAAGTAGAAAAGACCACACAACTCCTAATACATCCACATAGAATTTGAATTGGCAACCCAGTATCTGTTAAAGAGTAATTATTATTCTACCATGTTAGTCACTTTCTTACAGATTTCACAGGATGTCACAGAGTCACAAATAATGATACTTTAGAAAATAAACCCCAAAACCTAACACAACAAATAGACTTACATACATAAACACTCAGATTTCTATCTGTCTTAGAGATTAAGGTAAAAATATGTGTTCTGAACTGAAACCTTGAGCTACTTATTACACTTAAGTTTTGATGTTTTTCCACTAACTCTATTATTTACTTTTCAAAAATATTCCCTAATAATAATAATAATAAGGCTATGGTTTTTCCAGTGGTCATGTATGGATGTGAGAGTTGGACTCTAAAGAAAGCTGAGTGCTGAAGAATTGATGCTTTTGAACTGTAGTGTTGAAGAAGACTCTTGAGAGTCCCTTGGACTGCAAAGAGATCCAACCAGTCCATCCTAAGGGAGATCAGTCCTCCCTGTTCATTGGAGGGACTGATGCTGATGCTGAAGCTGAATCTCCAATACTTTGGCCACTTCATTCGAAGTGTTGACTCACTGGAAAAGACCCTGATGCTGGGAGGGATTGGGGGCAGGAGGAGAAGGGGCCGACAGAGGGTGAGATGGCTGGATGGCATCACTGACTCGATGGACGTGAGTTTGAGTGAACTCCGGGAGTTGGTGATGGACAGGGAGGCCTGGCGTGCTGTGATTCATGGGGTCGCAAAGAGGCAGACATGACTGAGTGACTGAACTGAATTGAACTGAACAGTAAAATTGTTGTGCTCAGCCCTAATTAGATAACATCATTTAATTGGAATAAATCTAGTGGATCATTAATTTTTACAAATCATTGAGTCTCTCTAGATTAGTCCTTTCCAGACTTTTCCACTTCATAGCACACGTTGAAAATTACAGTATTTGTGTGGCACCATGTATATGGCAAAGAATGTTCATGCTCGTAAGTTTTCACGTTTCTCCTCTTCTTTCTAAGAACACTAGACCATATTTCTCCCATATCCTCTCATGTGTCTGCCTCTATTTTTGTCTTGAAATTGTGAAGCCAAATGGCTAAGTTCTAGCCAGCGGAATGTTTACAGAAGTGATTTAGCTTCTCTCTCCTGTGATTTTCCCTCTTCTCTAATCCGCAGCTGGATTTTGGAAGAAGGAATTACAAATAAGCGGGAAAATCAGAATGAGGTCTGTGGTACTGGATTCAAATTATCAGTATCTGGCTCTTAATATATATACACAGACGGATAGATAGACAAAAATAAGTGTGTATGTGTGAGTGTACCAAAAGAACGCAGGAGACAACCTCAAGGAGCTTGTTCCTAAGAGTTTGTGCTGGTATAATTTGACTGATAAAATAATGATGGTATTAGAATATAACCCATAAAATAAACATCCATGAGCCCAAAGTAATATATAATTGAATATATAAATAAATGAGGGAAAGGATAGCTCTTCCTTACAGGAGTATTCTAATTATAAATGGTGTTGAGAAAACTGGACAACCACAAGCAAAACAAAGAAACTAAATTCCTATCTTATACTATACAGAATAACCAATTCAAAATGGATTAAAGATTTAAACATAAGACATGAAACTATAAACCTCCTGGAATAAAACACATGGACTAATCTCTTTGACATTGGCCTTGGCAATGATTTTTTGAATTAGGTAACAAAAGCAAAAATAATAAAATAAGTGCGACTACATCAATCTAAAAATCTTCTCTGCAAAGGAAACAATCAGTGAAATGAAAAGGCAACCTATGAAATGGGAGAAAATATTTGCAAATCATATATTCCATAAGGGGTTCATATTCAAAATATATAAGAAGCTTACATAACTTACTAGCAAAACAACAAATACCCAAGTAAAAATGGGCAGAAGACCTGAAAAAGCATTTCTTCATTTGTATGAAGACATACAAACGGCCAGCAGGTACATGAATGATGGAAATTTAACCTGGTACAGCCACTGTGGACAACAGATTTGGTGCCTCTCAAAAATTAAAAACAGAAATACCAATTTGGCTTCCCTGGTGGCTCAGATGGTAAAGAATCTGCCTGCAATGCAGGAGACCCAGGTTCAATCCCTGGGTTGGGAAGTTCTCCTGGAGAAAGGAATGGCAACCCACCTCAGTATTCTTGGCTGGACAATTCCACGGACACAGGAGCCTGGCGGGCTACAGTCCATGGGGCTGCAGTCAGACACAGCTGAGCAACTAGCACCTTCACACGCTTTTCACACCATATGATCCAGCAATCCTACTTCTAAGTATAAATGCAAAGGAAAGAAAACTATTACCTGAAAAGGTACCTGTACTCCTGTGTTCACTGTAACATCCTTCATTATAGGAGATAACCTAAATGTTTGTCGATGGATGAATGGATTAAGAAAATATGGTGTATATGTACCTATATATATATACACACATATACATATACAAAATGGGATGTCATTCACATTTTTTAAAAAGTAAGGATATATTTTTTTAAAAAAATAAGGAAATTCTATCATTTGCAACAGCATGGATGAACATGGAGGACGTTATGCTAAGTGAAATAAGCCAGACAGAGAAAGACAAACATTGCTTGTGGAATTATAAGCACTTAAAGGTGATTTTTTTTTAAGATATAAAAAAATAAGGTCAAACTTAATGAAACAGAGAGTGGAAAGGTGGTTGTTAGGGGCTGGGAGGTGCAAGAAATGGGGAGACTTCGGGGAGGAAGAAGTCACATACTAACATGCTAGTGAGTCACTAAAAAGGATCCTGAAGGAATTCCCTGGCATTGCAGTGGTTAGAACTACACGCTTCTACTGCAGCGGGCACAGGCTAATCCTTGGCCTGGGAAGTAAGATCCCGCATGCTGCACAACACGGACAAAAGTATTTTTTTAATTTAAAAAAATAAGAAAGTAAGAAATAAAAAGGATCTTGAGCTCTATCCTCCTAGAGGAGGACAAAACAGAAACTCCATGTGGTCTGGGAGACCCTAGACGAGCCTGCCCTGTGCTCCTTTCTCAGGTGGAGCCCCAGGGAGGCAGCCTGGGAAAGAGTGGTGGTACAGGGTATCTGTATCTGGGCAGGTGGGACTCAATGTGGCACAGCACACCAGATACCTGGTGTCCAAAAGGAGCCCGGAATTGGCAGAGATATACACCAGACCTGCAGGTATTGTGCAGCTCGGAACAAGTAATAAGATGACAAAAGATCAGAAACTGTTCCCACTTTTTCTAATGCCATGACACCCTTTAAGTCCTCCATAGTTTAAAAGCAAGCCTAGGGGTGGAATAGGGGCTACTGAATTAACTGAAATTAAGTTAATTACAAAGAAATTAAGTCCTGCATGTCAAAATCTATGTAATGAAATCTGTCCCCAATACCGAAGTGTTCAGTAATTGTGAAATTTCTTCCAGCTCTATGTATTTACATATACATCAAAAATATTTATTTTGCTAATTCTCTCTATATGTATCTACCTTCCTGCCTACATAGTAATCAGCTTAAAATGTATATCAATAAGTTGGCCACAAGGTGGTACTAGAAAACTATCTTTTGCCCTAGCCCATCCTTGACTATCATTAGTTTCAACATATCAGTACAACTGTGAAGAACTGTAATTGCAGTAATCAGAGCAGAGGCTGAGATAGCAGCCACTGGGTTCATGTGAGGCAATGCTCATATTTAAAAATAAAAAAATAAACTCTCTATGAAAGCTGCTATCAATTATTTTATATTCTTGTTCTTTTTCTTATAAAGTTGATAGCACCTATTTTGTATTCTTCCTCTTTTTCTTATCTACTATCATATCACTGTAGAATATCCCAACTGTTACCTGAAATATCAAACACTATATATTTGGCACTTGGAGGAAAATTGAAATATGCATGGCATTTTAGGTCTCAGAGTGTAAATTTTAAATGAATATTTTACAGGATATTCCTCCAAAATATCTAGGACACCCTTAAACCTCTCCTAAACACTAAAGCTCAGCACCAAAATGTGAACACATTAGGCCAGCAAATGCACTGTATAACTCACACAGCATATGCTATCTCATGCTGAGGATGACTGAGGAGAAGAGGAAGATCACCTCTTCCAGGCTGAGCTTCAGCATCAGGCCTTCCGATGAATATTCAGGACTGATTTCCTTAAGGATGGACTGGTTGGATCTCCTTGCTGTCCAAGGGACTCTCAAGAGTCTTCTCCAATACCAGAGTTCAAAAGCATCAATTCTTCAGCACTCAGCTTTCTTTATGGTCCAACTCTTACATCCATATATGACGACTAGTTTTTTAAGTAGTTGTAATTTTAAAGAGACACACAGTAAAAGGGGAAGAAGAGGTATGGAAAAGCTCACAGGGAAGAACTTTCTAAGCAAAGGAGTGTTGAAGATAAAGTACCATGTCACAACCCTGAAGACTACCCTCTGGGAACAAAGCAAGGCAGTTTGAAGGAAGCAAGGAAGAAAGCAGTGAGCCAAGGGGAGACATATGAGTCCAATCTGTGGTCTTGAAGCAGAGGAAACAGAGTTTACTGGGAAGTAGAAACCCTAATACTGTTTGGAAGATAGAAGTGATAAAAATATGTCCCTTGGCACACATCTTTGTTGAATTTTAAGGAAATGATGCTGTTAGGGGGGGGCAGTAAGAGTAGAATGTAAAAATCAAGCTAGGATTTAGTTGTGATTATAAAAAGAATCAGATAGAATCTATGAGAGAATGCAGTAGGGTGGGGAGAATGAGACTTCCCAGGTGGCTCAGACGGTAAAGCATCTGCCTACAGTGTGGGAGACCCAGGTTCAATCCCTGGATCGAGAAGATCTCCTGGAGAAGGAAATGGCAGCCCACTCCATTATTCTTGCCTGGAAAATCCCATGGACGGAGGAGCCTGGTAGGCTACAGTGCACAGGGTCACAGAGAGTGGGAGAATGAATGCCCCTAGGTTTCTCCCTCAGAAGAGTGTTCAGATGAACTCAGATATGAAGAGAAAGAACCTATCTATTTGTGCAACCCTCTCCTGGAAACCCTCTCCTAGGATCTTCTAAAGAGGAAAAAATATCAAGAACCTACTGACGGAGAAAAGATTTCTTGGGAATTTCCTGGTGACCCAGTGGTTATGCTTCCACACTTTCACTGCTGAGGGTAGGGGACTAAGATCCCTCAAGCTACAGAGTGCAGTTAAAAAAAAAAAAAAAAGATTTATCACTGAATTTTAATGTTTGCATTTTATTAAAGAATCTAAGTTTTTAGAGCTTAGGCCAAATTTACCCTTGCATATAGTTGAAGAAGAATTAGATATATGCTTTTTTCTCTAACTTGATAGTATATTCACATCCCACAAAATACTGAGCTTACTTTCCCCATATCATGCTTAAATATAATATAAACACGATCCTTTGTCACTCATTGGTATTTTTCTTTAAAATCTACAGCAGCAAAATCCTGGTAATCACTGAATTTGGGTAATGGGTATATGGGTTCTCTTTGTACCATTCTCTTTACTTTGGAACATGTTTGAAAATGCTGATTTAAAAAAATAATAATTATAAGTCTTTTCAGTTCCAACAGATATCAAGTTAATAAACCCACTTCACATGTGGGACAGGTTAAGAGAGAAAAGTTTCTTTAAGAAATGTAACCACCATGTTTGAATAGACTATCTGAAAGTAGTCAATGTCAGCAACAGTACCACCAGAAAACTAGCCTGGTAACCTCTGCTTGAGAACATTAGAGAACAATCCTGGACAGTTGTCTTAAAGCTATTTCTTTCATGTGTACTCTGGCAAATTGGTTCATGGCTAACATTGGAAGGGAAAGGGGCTGCATGATTAAAAGGAGATTGTATTAGCTGGCTCATGCTGACAAGACAAAGTAGCACAGACTGAGGCTTTAACTAGAAATTTATTTTCTCATAGTGCTGGAGGCTAGAAAGCCTAGAATCTATATCCAATAGGATCCAGTTCTGGGGAGAGCTGTTTTTGCAGTTTGCAGATATCCACCTTCTCACTGTATGCTTACGTGGCCTTTCCTTGATATGTATGGAGAGAGAGAGAGAGTAAACTGTGTATGGAGGGAGAGAGTAAACTGTTTTAAGTCTCCTAATTTCATCATGAGGGCCCCATCCTACATGGCCTCACTGAACCCAAATGACCTCCCAAAGGCCCCATCTCCAAATACCATAGCATTAGAAGTGAGAGTTTCAATATGCGAATTTCAGGGGACACCAAGATTCAGTCCGTAACAGAAATGAAAGGAATTCGAGAGTCAGGTGCTAAAATTCATGCTGACTCCAGCTGGTTCAAGTCCCCCAAACAACTATCTCACCTTAATTCCCCTATATTCCCTTTCCTATAACAACTAATCCATCCTTCAGAGTAGTGGAGTGCAGGAAGTGTATTGGATTCACACTGGTGTTATTCTTCTTCACCCTTTCCTCTCCTCCTGCCCAAAAGACCGACCTAATAGACTACTCTCATAAAGTTTTAAATCAGTGTTAAGGGCTGAATATTCTTCCAAGTGCATTTCCATTTAGTAACAAACTCTTGAGGAATCGCCAAAGTATAAAGAGACAAATCTAATGTAATATCAGGAAATGCTAGAGATAGTGAGGATTTGCAAACTTCAGATTCCATCTCATTATGCCCTAAATCACCACACAGAAGTAATTATTATTTTCTCTCCTTGTGAGATTGACTCTTATCTGAAATTAACAAGTAGTATAAATCAGCTTACTCCTTGGAAGAAAAGTTATGACCAACCTAGTTAGCATATTCAAAAGCAGAGACATTACTTTGCTGACCAAGGTCTGTCTAGTCAAGGCTATGGTTTTTCCTGTGGTCATGTATGGATGTGAGAGTTGGACTGTGAAGAAGGCAGAGCACTGAAGAATAGATGCTTTTGAACTGTGGTGTTGGGGAAGACTCTTGAGAGTCCCTTGGACTGCAAGGAGATCCAACCAGTCCATTCTAAAGGAGATCGGCCCTGGGATTTCTTTGGAAGGAATGATGCTGAAGCTGAAGCTCCAGTACTTTGGCCACCTCATGCGAAGAGTTGACCCATTGGAAAAGACTCTGATGCTGGGAGGGATTGGGGGCAGGAGGAGAAGGGGACAACAGAGGATGAGATGGCTGGATGGCATCACAGACTCGATGGACGTTAGTCTGAGTGAACTCCGGGAGATGGTGATGGACAGGGAGGCCTGGCGTGCTGCGATTCATGGGGTTGCAAAGAGTTGGACACGACTGAACGACTGACCTGAACTGAACTGATAAATCAACTATACTTCAACAAAAAAAATTAGGTCACACATGAGCAGAGAACGATTTTGCCTTATTGATAATTCACCCATGTAATGGGTGAGTGAAACTTTAACTATGGCAAATGAATCATGGAATTTTAGAAATAAAAGGGACTGTTAAAATACAACCATATTTCCTCCTGAAAGTATAACTTGGCTGAATGGATTGTCCAATAGGGTACAGTTACTAGAAGACCCAAGATTAGAACGCCTTTCTGCTACATCATTCCACATCAGTGCTCCAGTTCCGCTGTGTGTCATTAGGCATCAAGATCGGCCTCTGGCAGCACACCCTCACTCTGGACCTGTTAATGAGGAGGTAGATGAGGGGGACCACTTCCTCACTAGCAAGGCTTTATATTCTTAGTGCTGAGAAAGCAATTCTGCAAGTTTCATGCTGTGTTGGGTCTCAAGGATTAGTTTGTGGCTTCCTGTTAGAGCAAACCACATGTGTTGCGATCCCACCTTCTCTGTCATCATTTACAACATCAGGTACTTGCTAGGTAGCTACAGGTCTTATTGCCTCCTTAATTACCAAGGCACAACAGATATAACAAACACAAGTCTCTTCTTACCTCCACAGACTTCTGGAAAGGTCTGACATTAAAGAGGCCAGTCCAGGTTCCATGCATGAGACAGGGTTCTCAGGGCGGGTGCACTGGAATGACCCTGAGGGATGGGATGGGGAGGGAGGTGGGAGGGGGCGTTCAGGATGGGGGACACATGTACACCCATGGCTGATTCATGTCAATGTATGGCCAAACCAATACAATATTGTAAAGTAATTAGCCTCCAATTAAAATACATAAAGAGATCTGTAGAGTCAATGGAGAAATGCTGGATGTAATAAATTTTTCAGACACAAATCTATTGTCTCTTTTAGATCTCTTCTGATTGTCCAGTGTAAATGTGGTAGCTATGCCTCTCCTGGAGGGCTTTGTCTATCTTGACCTCAGGACTTGGCTGTTGGGAGCAGTTAAGAATGTGGAAAAGTGTAGCCCATTCATTGCTTCCGTGTTGGTTAGAGGTTATGGAGAAAAACATAATATCAGCCCTGGGATGGATTAATAACAAGGAAGACTGCTAACAGCTTTCGAGATATTGTGGAAATTTTCAAACACAAAATAAACAGAATAATATCATGAATCCCCATGTACTCATCACCCAGCCTTTATAATCAACCGTTCTTGACCCATATGCACCACCATACACTTCCCAGGCAGATTCTTTATCATCTGACCCACCAGGGAAGCCCCATACACTTCCCACTCTTATTCAATTTTACGTATATATTTCTGTTGTCATATATATATATGAAGGACGTCTTTACCAGAGGACCTCAAGGTCTAAATTTATTAAGAGGACCTCTTGATGTCTAATTTATTTCTCATGGTCCTCTCCAGAATCATGAGAAGGAAATTTCTCATGCTCTCTCTCTCTCTCTATATATATATATATATATAAATTTGACATATATATATATAAATTTGACATATATATATAAATTTGACATATGTATATAAATTTGACATATATATATAAATTTGACATATGTATATATGACAACAGAAATTTATTTCTCATGGTTCTGGAGGCTGAAAGTTCAAGATCAAGGTACCAGCATGGTCTCCTTCTCTGGTGAAGACCTCCTTCCTGGTTCATAACTGGAGCCTTCTCACCGTACCCTCGCATGGTAGGAGGGATCTATTGTGTTTTTTTTGTTGTTTTTTTTAAGTAAAATGTATATGCATTGAAATGCACAATTAGCTACATAATTTGGAAATGGATATGCCCATGTAACACACACCTCCATCATCTTCTTCTGTTCATATTTAAAATATGTAAATATGTAGATAAGGAAAGAGTTTACAGATTTTTAGTTTTTCTCATTTTCAGATCATGAAGCATTACTATGGCTATTTCTCATTTGGGGAATCTTCCCCTTAACCTCCCCTCTTCTCATTTCAACACTGCAATATCAACCCTTCCTCCTCTACTTTGCTTTAAACACTGTTTGCCTCTGCCCATTGGCTCCAGATTTCTGCCTAGCAACCTAGATTTGAGGATCCAAAGGAAATTTTCTGTACTTTTTTCACTGACGTCATCTATCTCAGGTAAGAAGGCTACCCCAACCCCTTTCCACAACGCAGCAGCCCACCTCACTCTTGATTGCTTCGCCCCAGAGTAGAGAGAAATGGAGCAGTCCAGCCTTCTAGACCTACCTGGGCACTGCCTGAAATTGAGAAGGAACATAGGAGGAACAGAAGAAAATGTTTCCTTCCTTGATTATCCCAAGTAGGATGAACAGAAGATGAATGAAAAGGACAGGATAAATGTCTCAAACCCTTCCTCAAAAAAAGAAAGAAAGAAAGAAAGATAGAAAGAAAAGTAAGGCTTCTGGACTAAGAGTGTCAGGGTAATTGTTTTTATTATAAGTCTCTCCTCCCTAAGGTTGTGTATTTCAACCAGACACACAACCAAATACACACTCTTTCTACATTGTATTCCAGAAAAAGATAATACATGAACAAATGAAAAAGTTTTCTGAAATAGTAAGATTATGTAAGAATAATGTAATATTATTAAGTTACATATGAATACATTCAGATATTTTATATTTCTTTAGCTCATTCAAAGGGAAAAAAGAGCTGGTCACATCCACTTAAATAAATAAAATGATTTTGCATTTTATGGGTTGCAGTCCAAAGCCGCTGCCCCAGGGGCTTTACCTAAGATGCTGGATTGGAGTGCTCCTCTCTGGGGCCGTTGGCCTCACTGTTTCCTTCACGAGGGGCCAGTCTGATCCCTCAACAAATTATGGTTACTCAGCTTAAATCCAAGGTGCCTAGGCTCCTTACAAAAGGTGATATTTAGCTAGGGATTATTTAAAATAAACCAACATTGAGTACATGCCCAATAGAAGGTTTCTCTTCACAGATAGCGGAGGTGGCGGTTGCTGGAGAGCCAGTCATCATCTGGGGTCATGAGAAAATGATGATGTCCAGCCATCCCCACACTCAGCCTGCCCCAAGATTCTATACTGTGTTTGCCATATCCTTTAACGGCAAGACGAAATGCAAGCTTCCTGCATATAGGAGAAGCCGTATATGCAAGGAAAATACCAGACTACTCCAGAGATGTGAATCTAAATACTGTATAGCTAACTCCTTATTGTAAAATTCAGACTTAAATTAAAGAATGTAGGGAAAACCACTAGGCTACTCAGGTATGACCTAAATCAAATACCTTATGATTATACAGTGGAAGTGACAAATAAATTCAAGGGATTAGATCTCTTGGAGTACCTGAAGAACTATGGACAGAGGTTCATAACATTGTACCGGAGGCAGTGATCAAAACCATCCCAAGAAAAAGAACTGCAAAAAAGGCAAAATGTTTGTCTGAGGAAGCCTTCCAAATAGCTGAGAAAAGGAAAGAAGTAAAAATCAAAGGAGAAAAGGAAAGATATGCCCATTTGAATGCAGAGTTCCAAAGAACAGCAAGGAGAGATAAGAAAGCCTTTTTAAATGAACAATGCAAAGAAGTAGAGGAAAAAACAGAATGGGGAAGCCTAGGGATCTCTTCAGGAAAATCAGAGATATCAAGAGAAAATTTCATGCGAAGATGAATAATGACTAATAAAGGACAGAAATGGTATGGACCTAACAGAAGCAGAAGATATTAAGAAGAGGTGGCAAGAATACGCAGAAGAACTATACAAAAAAGATCCTCATGGCCCAGATAACCACCATGGTGTAACCAATCACCTAGAGCCAGACATCCTGAAGTGTGAGCTTAAGTGGGCTTTAGGAAGCATGACTGTGAACAACGCTAGTGGAGGTGATGGAATTCCAGCTGAGCTGTTTCAAATCCTAAAAGATGCTGTTAAAGTGCTGCACTCAATATGTAAGCAAATTTGGAAAACTCAGCAGTAGCCAAAGGACTGGAAAAGGTCAGTTTTCATTTCAGCACCAAAAATGTTCAAACTACTGTACAATTGCACTCATCTCACATGCTATCAAAGTAATCCTCAAAATTCTCCAAGCTAGGCTTCAATAGTACAGGAACCAAGAACTTTCAGATGTTCAAACTGGATTTAGAAAAGGCAGAGGAACCAGAGATCAAATTGTCAACATCTGTTGGATCATCAAAAGAGCAAGAGAGTTCCAGGAAAACATCTACCTCAGCTTCCTTGACTATGCTAAAGACTTTGATTGTGTCAGTTCAGTTCAGTCACTCAGTCGTGTATGACTCTTTGCGAGCTCATGGTCTGCAGCACGCCAGGCCTCCCTGTCCATCACCAACTCCAGGGTTTACCCAAATTCATGTCCATTGAGTCAGTGATGCTATCCCACCATCTCTTCTCTGTCATCCTCTTCTCCTCCTGCCTTCAATCTTTCCCAACATCAGGGTCTTGTCAAATGAGTCAGCTCTTCATTTCAGGTGGCCAAAATATTGGAGTCTCAGCTTCAACATCAGTCCTTCCAATGAACATCTAGGACTGATTTTCTTTAGGATGGACTGGTTGGATCTCCTTGCAGTCCTAGGGACTCTCAAGAGTCTTCTCCAACACCACAGTTCAAAAGCATCAATTCTTCAGTGCTCAGCTTTCTTTATAGTCCAACTCTCACATCCATACATGACCACAGGAAAAACCATAGCCTTGACAAGATGGACCTTTGTTAGTAATGTCTCTGCTTTTTAACATGCTGTTTAGGCTGGTCATAACTTTCCTTCCAAGGAGTAAGCATCTTTTAATTTCATGGCTGCAATCACCATCTGCAGTGATTTTGGAGCTCCAAAAAATAAAGTCAGCCACTGTTTCCACTGTTTCCCCATCTATTTGCCACGAAGAGATGGGACCAGATGCCATGATCTTAGTTTTCTGAATGTTGAGCTTTAAGCCAACTTTTTCACTCTCCTCTTTCACTTTCATCAAGAAGCTCTTTAGTTCTTCTTCACTTTCTGCCATAAGGGTGGTGTCATCTGCATATCTGAGGTTATTGATATTTCTCCCAGCAATCTTGATTCCAGCTTGTGTTTCTTCCAGTCCAGTGTTTCTCATGATGTACTCTGCATAGAAGTTAAATAAGCAGGGTGACAATATACAGCCTTGACGTACTCCTTTTCCTATTCGGAACCAGTCTGTTGTTCCATGTCCAGTTCTAACTGTTGCTTCCTGACCTGCATACAGATTTCTCAAGAGGCAGGTCAGGCGGTCTGGTATTCCCATCTCTTTCAGAATTTTCCAGTTTACTGTGATCCACATAGTCAAAGGCTTTAGCATAGTCAATAAAGCAGAAATAGATGTTTTACTGGAACTCTCTTGCTTTTTCAATGATCCAGCGAATGTTGGCAATTTGATCTCTGGTTCCTCTGCCTTTTCTAAAACCAGCTTGAACATCTGGAAGTACATCACGGTTCACGTACTGCTGAAGCCTGGCTTGGAGAGTTTTGAGCACTGTGTAGATCACAAGGAATGTGGAAAATTCTGAAAGAGATGGTAATACCAGACCACCTAACCTGCCTCTTGAGAAACCTGTATGCAGGTCAGGAAGCAACAGTTAGAACCAGACATGGAACAACATACTGGTTGAAAATTGAGAAAGGAGTATGTCAAGGCTATATATTGTCACCTTGCTTATTTGACAAATATGCAGAGTACATCTTGCAAAATGTTGGGCTGGATAAAGCACAAGCTGAAATCAAGATTCTCAGGAGAAATATCAATAACCTCAGATATGCAGATGACACCACCCTTATGGCAGAAAATGAAGAGGAACTAAAGAGCCTCTGTAAAGTGAAAGAGCAGAGTAAAAAAGCTGACTTAAAACTCAACATTCAAAAAACTAAAATCATAGCATCCAGTCCCATCACTTAATGGTAAATAGATGGGGAAACAATGGAAGCAGGGACAGACTTTATATTGTTGGGCTCCAAAATCACTGCAGATGATGACTGCAGCCGTGGAATTAAATGTTGCTTGCTCTTTGGAAGAAAAGCTATGACCAACCTAGACAGCATATTAAAAAGGAAAGACATTACTTTACTGACAAAAGTCCATCTAGTCAAAGCTATGGTTTTTCTAGTAGTCAAATACAGATGTGAGAACAGACAATAAAAAAAGCTGAGTGACAAAAAACTGATGCCTTCAAACTATGGTGCTGGAGAAGACCCTTGAGATTTCCTTGGACAGCAAGAAGATCAAATCAGTCAGTCATACAGGAAATCAACTCTGAATATTCATTGGTAGGACTGATGCTGAAGCTGAAGCTCCAATACTTTGGCCACCTGATGTGAAGAGCCGACTCATTGGAAAAGACCCTGATACTGGGAAAGATTGAAGGCAGGAGGAGAAGGGGACGAAAGAGGATGAGTTGGTTGTATCGTGTCACTGATTCATGAGTTTGAGCAAACTGCAGGAAACGGTGAAGGACAGGAAAGCCTGGCATGCTGCAGTCCATGGGGTCACAAAGAGTCGGACATGACTGAGAAACTGAACAAAAACAATTCCCTATGTCTAAACTCAGAAAGAAAAATAGAACACATTTTAAAAGGAGAGGGTCTGATGCTAGCTATTCAACAATTACGGTTCTGGAAGCACTATGATGCACAGCCTGATCTAGTTTTCTAATAAAAAATAATAGTTGAGTTTCACTGGACTCTTCCTAGTGATCCATATAATGTGCTTTACTTGAATTATGTCCTAGAAGTTCACAATATCCCTAGGAAATAAGTAACACTGTGACTCCCAGTTTATAGATGAGGAAATTGAAATACGGAACAGTTAATTAATTTATCCAAGATCATCCAGGAAGTAATAAGACAGACAGGATTTGAGTTCAGGCTCTCTGATCCTGTGTGGACACAGAAACGTGCCACCCGATCCCCCTACAAGAGAAGACTTGTCCAGATTCTGGGAGTCTCAGCAGTTGCAGCCTTCAGCTGTCTAACTGTTCAGAGTTTGACTCAGCCTCACAGAAACTCCTTGACAGAATCATGCCTTTCTCAGAGCAGCCTAGACCTGATGACTAATTGAGACGGAGATATGAAGGCCCAGCCATGACAGAACAGCACAGCACAACTCTAAAAGATCATTTTAGCTCCAGAGTTTCTTATCAGATTGCCATCAGGCCCATAACTAGCTGTCCTTCTCCCCCTAATCTTGCTTCCATTCTCTTTTTCCCACAGTCCTTGCAAGGAAATCAAGGAAACTCCCTAATAGATATCCTGCACACCTTCCCTGAGAACCAAAACTGTGGCAAGCCAAAATCTTTCCAATAAGCAAAACTTCAAGGGGTCATCCACTTTGTATAGAGAGAAATGGCCCAAGTTAGAATATATGTGCAACTCGCAGGCAGAGACAAATGGCCCAGCCAGACGGCCAGGAGCATGAAAGCAGGAAGATTAGAAAAACGAGGAGACAAGGAGGACTAGGTGGAGACACAGGAAAGCACAGAAGGGAGTGGGCAAAACAGAGCATTCTAGCACATTGCAAAGTCCACCAAAGGACACAGAAGAGGCACCAGCCACAAAGTAGACACAATGACTCAGCCCAGTAGCACCAGCAAGGCCGTGCCATCAGCCACTCCACTGCCAACACCGCGGACACACGCATGAAGCAGCTGTGAAGACAGACACGGAGGCTTTGCCCGGGCCCAGCCAGCCAGGCACCCCCTCAACAAAGGCTGGCGCTGCTGCCACTGCTGTGTGATGTGCAGCCCGCCATGGACAGAGACTACTGCTTGGACTCCAATATGGCACCATCCTTTGAGGAGGTGAACTGACCATCTGCTAGCAAGTTGATTACATTGGGCCACTTTTAGTCTGAAAGGGCCAGACTAAAATGATCATACTAGACATATATTCCTGGTGTGGGTTGCCTTTCCAACCTGCAGGGCTTCAGCCAGTGTTATTAACCAAGAGCTTGCAGTGTATTTGTTCTATGGACCCAGGAGCGCCATAAAACATTAAGGCAGATCAGCGCACTCGTTGCCTGAAGGGCAGGAAGGGCCCATGACCGCTGATTCACTGGTCTCATCTCATACTCCACACTAAGAAGCTTCTGGGAACAAAGCAGGATAGCCTCCTGAAAGTACAGCTAAAATGCCAGCCTGAGGGTGATACTTCATGAGCATGATGGACCGCCCTCCAGGACACAGGACATATCTGGAATCAAAGGCTATATTTAGTGGGCCATCCTCAGTAGGAAGACTAAAAAGATCTAGCAGCCAAGGGGTAGAAGCCAAAGTGACCACACTTACCTTGACTTCAGTGACCCATTGAGAAATGGGTGCCTCCTGTTCATAAGGCTCTTGGCTTTGCAGGCTTAGAAATCTTGATCTTCAGTGGAAGAACTCTTCCACCAAGGGATCCAGATATCAGCAGGAAAGAAGAGAAGTCACCATCTTGGCTAAAGTAATTGATCCCAGTTTTTCAGAAGAAGCAGGGCTACAAGTATACACCAGGGGCAAAAAATATGTTGAGTGATTCACGTGGGAACCACTTTCATACTCCCTTGTTCAGTTATAACATGAAATGAACAAGTACTTTGATCAAAAAACAGGATCTACCTCGTGCCATGAGGTGAGCCAGGGCTGACAGGGGTCTAGACTTGCTGGTGGGAAGGGAGAAGATGAGTGTCAGTTGGGATCTGCAGGAGTGGTCAGAATTATGCTTTTTCCCACCTCTTATTCTGAAACTCTCCCAGGCAGAAAGACTCACCAGAATCCAAGAGGAGCTGTTCCCAAAGCAGTTGTGAAGAAGTGAATCCAAATGGCTCACAGAGGAACTCTGATGAACTTGGAGATACACCATACAGTTTTTTCTTCAAGAAAGGAGCTTGTTGCCCCAGCTTCTAAGAGTGCTGTCAGCAGACAACCCTGAGCGATCAGCCTGTCAGGAACCAACTCTGCTGCAGAGAGCTCACCCAGGTCACAATCTTCCAATCCTTCCAATGGGTTGGATACAATGGGATGATTGAGACAAAGGTAGAAAGATATAGCCGTTTCAGTTTAGTAAAGATAAGCTGATGGATCATGTGGTAAGCAGAATGATGGCCCTCAAGATATCCACATACTAATCCCCAGAACCTGTGAATATGTCATAGACATGGTGTTGGGGCTCATAGAAGATGGGAAGTGAGGGGCAGAGGGAGGCAAGGATTCTAGGGTTTTGGGCTTGGAAGACTAAGTAAACGATGGGCATGGTAAGAGGAGCCACCCGTGAAGAAAGAATAAATTCAGTTTTAGATGTTTGTGTATTCAAGTGCAGATGTGAAGCTATCCAGGGGGAGGCTAGAGGTATAGATCTAGAACTCCACTGAAAGATATGAGATGAGTTGCTCATATAGATCTGGGAAGTATTCATATATGAAGATACCCAGGGATAATGGGGAAAGCCATCAGAAGGAAGCAGAAAAGAGGATCCTGGGAAGCACCAACATTAAAGAGAAAGGCAAAGCAAAAGGAAGAGCTGGAAACCAGGAGAGAAATCTTCTCAAGTTATGGGATGAAATGATTTTAAGAAAGGAGTGGTTATCTATGTTGAAAGCAATGGTTCTCACTTTGATGAGAAACCTAAACAGCTTTGGAAACTTTCCACAGATCACAGAGCAGAATACTGGGGAAGCCCATTCGTTTCATGTTTTATTCAACTCAGTACACGTTCATTAGACCACTCCTCTGTTCCTAACAGTGTCTTGAGAAAAATATAATCTAGATACAGTTTGTGCTCAAGAAGCTTAAGATCAAAGAGCAGACCCTGAAATCAAATATAAAAATGACTGCAAGAAAAGACAGATATGCTGACTGCATTCTTCAATTTTCATACGAGTATTTATATTTTTAAATAGAGACTTTGCCTCTATTATGTCAAAAATGTGACCAATGAATGGAAAAAATTAGGCTCTGCAATGTCATTTTCTAAAAAAGCAGTTATTTTGGAGTTATATAGATACCGTCATTATATATTCTTATTTGAGATTATACCACAGTTTGATTTGTCACTTCATTATATAGTAGCAGATCTTGCCAACATTTAAATGCTTCCTAATTATATTTATTAAAAAGTTATACATCATGTTACAATTTTGTAAAGGGGCTTTGAAAAATTCTATAAATCAGTCTGTTTCTGCAGGGCCTATTTCTCTAGTACTTAGATTTATCACATTCCTACATTGTACAATGAAGAGCATTCAAACAGTAATCAAAGAACCCCATTTTAACTCAATCACCTATTTGAAGAAATTTCTGAGAACATTTATCAGTATTAGTATAGTGGGGAAGGATTGTCGAATCATGGAAACTGGTTTTTCAGTTCCAATTCAATCATTACTATTTGAATAACTTTGGGCAAGACCCTCAACTGCACTGACTCTAAGTGTCTTTATCTATAAAATGGTAATCAGAGGAGGGTTCCCCTGGTGGTTCAGACAGTAAAGAATCCACCTGCAATGCAAGAGACCTGGGTTCGACCCCTGGGTTGGGAAGATCCCCTGGAGAAGGGCATGGCAACCCACTCCTTTATTCTTGCCTGGATAATCCTCATGGACAGAGGAGCCTGGAGGGCAACAGTTCTTGGGGTTGCAAAGAATCAGACACGGCTAAGCACACATATACACACAATCACAGTAGGATTGTATTCAGGCTGTACCGAGGTACAAAATGCACTATATCAAATATGTATGTAGAGCTTCTTTAAAAACTCTAAATTCCCTTATAAATATTTATTATGTTATCATTATTATTTCCTTGAGAGAAAGGCTAATGTGAACAAATGTTCAAATATGAAATATACTTGAGGCTTACAGATGCATATTTACGTAAATTTAAAAGGTGGATAGAATCATTGCCAAGTTGTAGACAGAATCACCAAATAATCAATCCCTTATGGTAGTAAATGGAATAAGAGTCACTTAGGGCATTTTGCTGATATTAATAACCACATATCACTTTTTGGCACTTGTCATTCATGGTGGATGAAAGAAATCAACTGATACCAAAATCAATTGATTATGTAATTGAGATCTTAGAGTTTCTAAAATCACTTCATACATAGGAGTACATGAATATATGTGATATATATATATATGAATATTTATCCTAGCTTAGGTAGATAGATTGGAGAAGGCAATGGCATCCCACTCAAGTACTCTTGCCTGGAAAATCCCATGGGCGGAGGAGCCTGGTGGGCTGCAGTCCATGAGGTCGCGAAGAGTCAGACACAGCTGAGTGACTTCACTTTCACTTTTCACTTTTATGCATTGGAGAAGGAAATGGCAACCCACTCCAGTGTTCTTGCCCGGAGAATCCCAGGGATGGGGGAGCCTGGTGGGCTGCCGTCTATGGGGTCACACAGAGTCAGACATGACCGAAGCGACTTAGCAGCAGCAGTAGCGGATAGACAGATAGAAATAAGATAGAGATAATATATATTCCTATAGCATAGCTACATCAAATTTCATCAATATTTTTATGAAATCTTTTTATTTAAGAAAGATAAAAACTGAAGACATAAATAGAGCTTTGAACAAGAGAATAAATTTTGAATAATTTTAAATATGTGAGACAATATAAGATAACATATTTACCACAGAATCTTTGAATCTTAGAGTTGGAAGGGATCCTAGATTTTGTATATTCATGCCACCCACTAGATTCCTTATCAGTGCTTTTCTGGCCTCTGCTAGCGCAGGAATACAAGAGTAAATATCCTGCAAGGTACACCATTCGTTTTTTAAAAAAAGTTTTCCTTTTCCACTTTTAAAAAAGACTATTTTAAGAAAATTCTTCTTTATACTGAAATGAGATATCACTCATTCCTCTTAAAAGTTTTTGTTGACATTTTATAGGGCAAGAATATCATTCATTCACTGAACATTAACTGCCAGTTACCAGCTGGCATTCATACAAGTAGAGCCCACTCATAAGCCAAGGTATAGCCAAGTTAGAGATAGGAGTAACTCAATTATAATTGATTTCTTCCAACATCAAGCCCCTTACTTCATTGGAAAACTTCTTTCCCTACAATGAATTTATTTGCCTCTCCTGAAATACTTCCCTCAGTTGATTTTAAAATTGAATCATTATCACATTTTATTGTTACTTCTCCCAACCAAATTTTGAGGTAAAATGGGGGTATCCAGAGTGCAGCAGGCAAACAAAGCAATTCTTACCTTCTAGGTTTTCTCTAGCTCTATATACAATAAAAAGTAAAATGGATAAGCCTGTGGTAATTTTACTTGTCCCTCAAGACATAGTGCTCTGAAAATTTAGGAAGTATATCTTCTCTTTGTTTTCAGTCCCTTTTACTAGAAGGCTATCTGACCAATTGGAAGTTCACCCAACCAGTCAGAAAAAAATTCTACAATTTTAGGGGCCAACGAGGAGAACCACTCAAGAGCAGAGGGAAGAGGAAGGAGGCAGGATTTTCGGGAGACAACAGGTCTGCACAAACTAGCTGTGAGACACTTCTTGCTTCAGTCTTCTCATCTGTAAGGGTGGCAAGTAATAAGGAATATTCCAAGTGCCTTACAGTTTTAAAAAATCTATTATTTCAACTCTTATTTGAATATAATTAAATAAATTTGGGAAAAAGTGCACTTCTAACATTCCAAGTTATGGCAAAGGTTATTAAGAATTTTTCAGCTTGTTAATACCTTGGAGCAGATTTCTTGACACACATTCAAACTAGGTATTACTGGAGAGCGTCATCAAGTGGACGTGACTGTCTGTTGACCTGTAAATTGAACCCAGGTAAATGGAAGCTCCCCATCCCTTCCCCCTCCTTGGAATGTACATTCTGCCCACCCACCGTTCCCACAGCTGGAGCCATTTTCAAGCATGCAGCCCAGAGAGATTATGTGGAAGGTATATGTGACTGTGAGGCCTCCAGGTTGGGAAGTGCACTAGTCTTACAGGCGCCCAAGACCAGCCTCTTCTGTAAGTTTCCTTGCCTACGGAAACTGCCACCACCAATCTTTTTCCTATTCTTCCTTTGTGCTTTTGAGACCGGCTTCTCTCAGCATAATGCTTTCAAAAATTTTCCAAGTTTTTCAATACATCAATAGTTATTTTTTTTCCCTTTTGACTATTCAGTTGTGCTCCATTGTATGGATATACCACAATTTGCTTATGCCTTCATTCATAGAAGGATATGGGATGTTTCCAGCTACTAGTTATTACAAACAAATCTACTGTGAACACTTGTATAGAGGCTTTTGTGAGAACAATATAAGTATTCATTTCTCTAGGGTAAATACTCAGGAGTGGAGTTTCAGGGTCAGTGGTTAGAGTCTGTTTAACTTCATACAAAATCACAAAACTATTTTTCAGAGTGGCTATACCATTTGCATTCTTATCAGCGATGTATGAGACCAATTCCTTGTCACCATTTTTTCTTTCAACCACTCTGATGGGGGATATTGGTGTCTAACTGCTGTTTGTATTGGCATTCGCCTAATGGTAATGATGTTGAGCATTTTTCACATGTTTATATCTGCTATTCTTCTATCCTCTCTGGGAAAGATTCTGTTCAAGTCTTTTGCCCACTTTTTAATGGGTTGTTTGTTATTGTTGAGTTTTGATCTTTTAAAAAATATAGCCTGAACACATGACCTTTATCAGAAAAGTGATTTGCAAACATTTTCTCCCCATTTACAGCTTGTCTCTTTATTTTCTTGGTGGTATCTTAAGCTGAGCAAGTGTTTTAATTGCTGAGGTCTGAATTGCTAATTATTTCTTTTACAGACCCTATGTTGGTGACATTTTTAAGAACCCTTTGTCCAACCCTAGGTCATAAAAGTTTTCCCAAGAAAATAATTTTGAAGAAAGAAAATCCTATATGCCTAATGACATTCTTTATGGCACTATTAGTAAATGGTGAGAAACTGGAAATAATATCATGGTGCCATCACAGAATAATGGGTACATAAACTATGACCCTGTCATACTACAGCCATAAAAAGCATTTATGGAGAGTATATAATAACTTCACAGGGAAACAATTATGACTTTTAAAGTCAGATACAAATGCTGTGTGCCATATGCCACAATTATAGAAAAAAATGAAATATTGCATAGAAAAAGAGATAAAGGAATATGTTTTAAAATATTATCAAAGGCTGCAGTGATTCTGGGTAACTTTTTAAGTTCTGTCTACTTTTCTATATTTGTTTTTCTAGGTAGGTTTATAAAATAAACCAAATAATATAATTTTATGCTTAATAATCCATTCTTGACATTTTGTCTCTGTTGTGAGACTAAGTACTGTCCTCCAGCTTGACTGCTCTGTCCTGGAGGGCTGCACGGCACAGAAAGCTCTTCCTGCCACGTTGGACTAGACGGGGGCTTCCCCGGATCTGGGGCGGAGGTGTGTGGGGGTTGGGCATGAGCAGGAGACCATGTGATCACACATTGAAACAGGGTTGTAGCTACCCCCCACCCACCCAGCAAATCCCGTCTTCATTCTCTCCAGGCCACTGTCTCAATTGGCTACAAGCCAAGAGCTCTGGAAAGAGTCAAGATTTTTTAGGGATCAAAGTGTTTCAGTTACTCTTGAGCTCCCTGTGTCCTGGAATGCTGAGAGGGCGAAGGCACAGCCTCTACCCTGTCGGACCTTGTAATCCAATGGTTCCCACCACCATCCCACACGGGCAAGCCCGCTCGTCACTGCTGCAGCTAAATGAGCTTTTCTTGGCTGGGAAGGGCGGCAGTTTTCAAAATTACCTTTCACTTAATATCTCCCCAAGTAGCCACACCATAAGCCTGTCTTGGTCTCCCGCCCTGAGCTGTAAAATTGTGTCGTGCTTTGTTTCTTAAACATAGTTACCGCATTTCACACTGGGGCATTGATGGCTCCCGAGGAGATAGGTAATCACCACGCTGTTCTCTAGGAGGAAGTCCCCGGTCGTAGCGGGTCAGGAGCACAACCCATAGGCTTTGTGGGCCCGTTTATCCTGATTGCCCCCTTTCCACATGGCAATCTAAGCAAACCGAAAAGCCTCCATCCACCAGGCCTGACAAAGGTAATTTGTTCTGAGTTCACCTTAAAATCCTTAAGAGTCTCTTGAATATTTTACATATTTCACTGCAGGGAGCCACCCACAGGTAGGGGAAACAAAGTGGGAAGGAACGGCATCCCTCTTTTGAGCCAACAGGCAAACAAGCCTGTCACAATAGGTTACAAAGTGACAGCCCTCCCACCAGAGGGAGGCGCTCTTGGACACGACCTGTCTCCACCTTGGCCCCTTTGACCTCAGATAGGGCAGTGCTAATAAAAAAGAGAGAGGCTCATTAGCTTTCTTTCCCATTCATGCTTGTTTTGAAAATATTACATGCCTTGCAGATTACATGGTAATTATACTTAAGGGCTGCCAAGCCGCTTCAGGAATAATTATCGTATGATTTGCAGGTTTTAGAGCTCATGGTAACACTTCAGTGCTGGGAGCCTTCTTTAGTCATTCACAGCAATTACCCTACTTTCACAGTCTTAGATTGTTCCTCGAGCCTGATGAGAAGTCAGGGAGGCTAATTGTTCAGAGAAGGCTGGGAAACTTGGGGGGCGTGCAGGGCCACGGTGGTCCTGACTGGAGGGCCGGTCAAATCAGAGCCTTTCACAGGAGCCACGTGAAGGCCAAGTATTAATAAAAACAGAAACCTGCTCAGGGACCTTTCTGGTAATAGACGCAAAAGGGCCTGCTCCTCCCTCATTATAGGAGCATCGAAATGTGATTAAAAGTAGCAAGTCAGTAATTTTCACCACTCATCTGAAATGGCTGGTGATAAGGTTTGAACAATGACCACCTAAGTGGTAAAGGCCTTTGAGAATTTTGCCTTCTCAGCAGGTGGAGTTTCAGCAGATCAGCCCTCTCCCCTGGGAACCCCTTTCCTCCTCTGGCTCTGTGGACACCATCCTCGCCACCCGCCCCCTCCCCACCCGCACCCACTGCCATATCCACTCCTTTTTAATTTCTCTGTTGATTCCTTCCGTAGTGTGTCCATGTCTGTGTTTGACACATAGTAGGTGCTGGGTAGTTGTTTGCCAAATTGGTAATTGTAGTGAGGAACTGTAGAGAATGTGTGTGCATCGGTGGTTAAGGAGCGGAGTGCGGTGTTACAGCCTCGGGTCTCCCCACGTGCCACTCATTTACTCATCACCCAACATCCACTAACACCTATTAAGTGACGGGCAACAGACTGTTCTCTGGCATCACCACCAGGAACAAAACATAGAAACACGGAATGTCTGCCCTTGGGGAGCCTGGGCTAGTGGGAAATGCTGATGAATAAAAATACGAGGACAATGGAGCCCAGTAAGAGCTGTGTTAGGGCAGTAACGAGCACAATTGCAGCACATGCCTCAACCCCAGGCTTCGAGGGGGAACAGGTGTCTACAGATTTTTAGACTGGGATCTGAAGAATCACTAAGATTTGGAGAAGGTTAGGAGGAAACATGCTTCAGATGAAGAAAACAGTGTATCAAAGAGCCTGGAAGTGAAAGTAAGTTGGAAGATTGGGGAAAATGAAGGATGACCACCAGGAAATAGACAAGTAAGGGACAGATTGATTCAGGGTTTTCTGAATTTAGGAGAATGAACGAGAAGGGTGCAAGCAGTTTGTGCTAAGGACACTCACTTTGCTTTACAGGGAACTGGATTATCAGTATGAGTGAGTGAGTGAAGTCACTCAGTTGTGTCCGACTCTTTGAGACCCCATGGACTGTAGCCCACCAGGCTCCTCCATCTGTGGAATTTTCTAGGCAAGAGTACTGGAGTGGGTTGCCAATTCCTTCTCCAGGGGATCTTCCTGACCCAGGGATTGAACCCAGGTCTCCCTCATTGCGGGCAGACGCTTTACCGTCTGAGCCACCAGGGAATCCCAGGTTATCAGTATAGGAGGCTCTAATAGAATTGAGAAGGCTACCACTGGTAGCTCAGCTGGTAAAGAATCCTCCTGGAATGCAGGAGACCCCAGTTGGATTCCTGGGTTGGGAAGATCCCCTGGAGAAGGGTTGGGCTACCCACTCCACTATTTTTGAACTTCCCTGGTGGCTCAGAAGGTAAAGAATCCGCCTGCAATGCAGGAGACCCTGGTTCGGTCCCTGGGTTGGGAGGATTCCTTGGAGGAAGACATGGCAACCCACTCCAGTATTCTTTCCTGAAGAATCCCATGGACAGAGGAGCCTGGCGGACTACAAGTCCATGGGGTCACAAGGAGTCGGACACAGCTAAATGACTAAACATAGCACAATAGAATTGAGAAATACACCAGTTCAACCACAGCAAGGAGATAGACGAGAGATCAATGCTGGATGAGACTTGGTCTTTGAGACTTTACAGGAAACATTGGAAATCCTCACAATTGTGCCTTGTGTAGGGCAGCGGGATGGGTGGATAGTCCTGTCCCTTGCAAGATAATGAGATTCCCACAAGAGGGCGCCCTTGCAAAAGAAAGTCCTCATCCATTCGCATCCTTTGTGCCTGACACCAGCAAACAGAGGAAGTGAGGACCCTCAGAGAAGCCCCGCAGGAAGACAGATACCCCTGCTGAAGACAGAAATTCCCTGACCCCTTTAAATCCCTGCGCAACTGAAGCACAGGTGTTCCTGAGATCCCCCCAAAACAGATTCCTATTACCACCTCAGACTCTTGACAGTCCCTTGGAGAGCAAGATCAAACCAGTTGATCCTAAAAGAAATCAATCCTGAATATTCATTGGTAGGACTGATGCTGAAGCTGAAACTCCAATACTTTGGCCACCTGATGCGAAGAGCTGACTCATTGGAAAAGACCCTGATGCTGGGAAAGATTGAAGGCAGGAGGAGAAGGGGATGACAGAGGATGGGATGGCATCACCGACTCTATGGACATGAGTCTGAGCAAGCTCCGAAAGTTGGTGATGGACAGGGAGGCCTGGCGTGCTGCAGTCCACGGGTTGCAAAGAGTTGGACACGACTGAGCGACTGAACAACAACGACAAATTTTCACGTTAGGGCTCTACTTTCTTATCACATTCCTCTTCAGGAGGCTCACGCTGTAATAGTGCTAATTAAATTTGTGCTTGTCCTCTAAGCAATGAGCTGCCTGCCTTCGGCATCTAGAAGGACTCAAGATGGACCTTGTGGCTTCTTTCAGGTTTACACCACACACGTCAGTATTGCTACAAGACCAGGAGATTGCGTCTTATTTGCAGTGACACACCATAGTCAGGTAGGCAGCTCTAGAAATAAGCGTGTCACCTTAAAGTCACTTGGTTTCTTAGTGATATTATCTTGGAATTCCAGGCCATTTCCTCAGGAAGTGCTATTAGCAGTACAGGATGTAGAATTTAGTCTAATGAGCAGACAACAATACGGGTGTTTTAAACCCAGGCTACATCTTGGCTGACTGCTTAAATTAGAAAGAATAAACAGACCCTGTTTTTTCTTGCCTAAGGACCCCTCGATGGAAAGGCCCTGCCCCCACAGGTGATGACATAGAAATATATAGCAGGTAGTAAATATCATCTGATATGGCTGCTCACTCGCCAAGACCTTTTCCCAGGCTCTAGAGGGGTCCTAGCAATTTTGTATCATAATCCTGTTTTTTTTTTTTTTCTTAAATGTGGCTTCCCCAATTATATAAACTTCAGGCTGTCCCCACAAAACCTTGATTCCCAGGTGTTGTTTATATGAAGCCGTATCTAGGTCCATCCTTCCAGTGGAAGAACACCTGTCAGTCGCTGCTAGATTGACCACGTCTAGGACAATAGCAATTGTTTCAAGTCTCAAGTATTTCCACCAGCTTTTCTCTCCTGGTTTTTCTTTAAGGGACTATTGTATCAAAGAAAAGGAAGGAAGTGACTCAGAAAAGGAAGTTATGCCTAAGTCATTGGAAAAGTATATTTGTCAAATGACACAATCTTTTCCCAAAGTTGAAGTTTCAGGCGAAGCTAAGGACAGTGTGAATTGAGACATGACTCTTTGAGGAGTTGAACTCCTTTTCTGCCCTGCGCCTACTTTTCTCCCTATGGATTGTCCTTTGAACTTTTACAGATTTTCCCAGGATCCCTTCCATATTCCCAAACACACAGATCATGGTCTGTCTACCTCTCTGTTTCTTTCCCTCTGCCCCCCAAAGATATGTGTGATTAGGAATATATAGGCTTCATTTCCATCTTCAGCTTGTGGGATGTCTGTGATGGCTGCAGACATATTAATTCTGTTTTCCTGGAGCCATTCCCATCCCTGCCCGTCTTAGCTCCCTTCCGCATGATTTTATTCCATCATTCCCCTCAACCGCATTAGCTAGCAAGGCTAATGGCGATAGTGAACTCAGCCTGTTTTGCTGTCCATCTCCGCCATGGGAAATCATTTCCAATGCTGTTGACTCTTCGCAGTGGGAGAGCAGGAAAGAATCTTGTTTTGTGATCCCAAGCCCACAGTGGCAGAGACTTACTGTAAAACTTCCAACTTCAGACAAAGAGAGGAAAGAGTGCAGGGCACATGTAAAATAATGGAGCGCACACATATGCACACATATTTAAACACGTCGTAGGCTTTCACAGTAACTGATAGGCACCTGGATCCAAGACCTCGTCTCCAGCTCTTTCTACAGGTTGGATATGTGTTTGTGAGGGAGCCCCCCTTTTTTCTCTGACATTCAGTTAAGCTAAAAGCAAAAACTGCCATCTGTACTGCTTCTGATACAGTAGATTGCTAAAAGCTGTTCTCTGCCAGACCTCTTCTTTCAACCTTGGTGGGGAGACCTGTATACATATGACACTTCTCTCATCCACACATGAAACACAGATTTCTTCAAGGTCATAGGTCGCTATAAAACCATCAGGCTAAATACAAAATTCTTTCTAACGGCTGACTCGCTTTCCACAGCCACAGCAGAAGGGAAGGTCTTCATTTCACTTCTAGGTATTCTGTGTGTGTGCGTGTGTGTGTGTGTGGTTTTTGCTGCTGAGGGCAGAAACTCTCTCTAGTTCTCAACGGTGTTCCACATTTTCCATTAACACTTGCATTTAAGCAGCTCATTCTAATTCTTTCTGTTGTTCCTGTTCTGCGTGAACTAGCTGCTGGCAGTTGCCATGCCAACCCCAAATCCTGGGGTCCTGCTGCTAGATCACAAGCTGCCATTAGCATATTTTTAATAGCACCTGATTGCCCTCCAAAGACCTTCCAGTAGCTGAACGCCATTAGCTCAGAGAGTCATGAGATTTGACTGCATATTTACAGACTGGATCAGAGAGAGAACAGTCTAAGCTGCATAGCCCATTTCCAGGCTTAATTTCCGCAAGTGCCAGGTTGGTGCCCTGGGTCTCATTCATGGGGAAGATCCTCAGAATTGTGTGGCCCTTGGAGGGATGAGTTCTTGCTTCCTGGAGCTGACTTACCATAATGTGGATGACAACACGACCCTCAAGCTGGTAAAAGATGTCTCTCACTTGTACTGAAAAATAAGCCACTCTCCATTCTGCAGAGACCTGGGCAGGGGTGGTAATGCTAACACCTTGCTCTTTCTAATTTTTACCAAACTGATAGAACAGGCAACGTTGATCATAAATCAGTTTCTCTTAAGAAAAGAATTAGGGAAGGAAGAGTGAATGAGAAGTGTTTCATAACTGAGAGAGTTAAGACAGATTATTTCAAAATATGTAGTTAAGAGCTTTTGAAATTAAGTTGCTTTGAAGTTCTGAAGACTCTCAGCAGCCAATGAGCTAAGTAAGAGAAGGTTGATACCTAAAGTGAAGACAAGAGGAAGTTTAAAGTGGCTACTGAAATCTGAAAAAATCAAAAAGAGTTAGGTGAAACTACAGGTAAAAATAATTTCGTGATGAGGGACCTTGCAAACTCAGATGCTTAGGAGCCAAGACACATAAGGCAAATGAAGTGAGATGCTTGGAGGATGACAGAAGGCAGAGGGCCCTTAACTTCAGTGCTGTGGAAACACGAGGGACATAAAGACTGGAGCCACCGAAGTGCTGACTCCATCCAGAGTGAGTGGTCCTCCTACAGGGAGTCAGGAGACGCCAGTGCTGGCAAATCTTCAGAGAACTGAAGAAAAGCTAGAAATATATATATATATATATATATATATATATATATATAGAGAGAGAGAGAGAGAGAGAGAGAGAGAGAGAAAGAGAGAGAGAGAGGAAAATTCCCAGTTTTAAAATATTGAGTATATAATAATTTGACTTTACTAAAACATTGGACCACCCAACACTGTGCAGGGAAAAAAAAAACACACACCTGACTTCTTGTGTTGAGTATGCTCCATGAGCTGCCAATTTGTAACCCATTCTAAAAGGAAGCTCTGTTTAATCCTAGAACTAAGATTCCTAACTAAGGAATTGTATTTTTATAGAAAGCATGTGTGTGTTGGTCTGTATCCCCAGGTAAATTTTCATGAGCCTTAGTATTTGGTTCATATAATCAACCAATGTTAGAAGAGTGGGAAGAACAATGAGTAGCACAAGAGCTCAAAAGACAAAACAAAACATGTCTGGTGCCATCTTAGAAGGCTTCAAGAAAGAGGCAGGACCTTCTGTGTCTTTCAAGGATGGTTGAATTTGGAAAATCAGAGATGAGGGGAAATTCCTTGGGTAGAAGGTACAGTGGGAACCACAAGTCCAAAAGAAGAAATTATGAGATGCTTTACTCTCCACTGAGCAGACTGGAACATCATAGAGGCAGTGCTGGGTTAAAATATAAATAGTAACTCAAAACAAAGAGGAACTTCCCTGGTAATCCAGTGGTTAAGACTCCATGCTTCCAATGCAAGGGGTGCAGGTTCAATCCCTCGTTGGGGAACTAAGAGCCCACATGCCAAGTGGTGTGGCCAATGAATAAATAAATAGCATTACTGCTCACTTATAGTCCTTAAATTCACATATTAGGTCTGAGAGGCACAGAAAACAGAATTTATCTCGGGGAATGCAGACTCAGGTATTTGCATATGTCTACCTGAAAAGCTGACAATCTGAAAGGCATTGCCTTAGTACTCACAGCATTTACTTAAATTATGTTCAGGTGGATACATTTTCAATTTTCTCCAGAAGACTTGTGTTTCTTCCTTTTTTTTTTTTTTTTCCTGCCACTATATACTGACACTGTATTAATAGATCACAAGCCTAATTTGTAAGCTTGGGATCACAAGCCTGGATTTTCTTCAAGGACTTAAAAAGTTTACTTGTCCATTGAGGTCAATTCTTTGACACTTGCCACCTGTGGTTCTCAAAGAGCTTGATGGTTTCAACATTAATTTGGTTAGTTAATAGACTAAATATTTTGATAGTCTATCTGTTGATGGAGAATGTGGGGCTTTTAAATATAAAGACTCTGGCTTTCTAGTATAATTTGATTACACATGTGTTTGTGCAGAACTGCTTCCTACAGCACTCCCAGGCAGCCAGATGTGGGAGGAACGATGGAATTAGCTCATCTCCAGTCGGGGCTGCTCTGAACAAGAGTCTGCAAGGGTGGGAGGGGGGACTGGAAGGGTGCCAACAGGCACATACATAGGACTATCTGGAGGAAGAAAGTTGATTAAAAGTCCAGTTAAGTCAAGTCAAAAGAATAATATGTCAAAAAGTTCATCAGGATGGAGAGGGACATGAGCCAAAGGATCAAAGTAAGGGTCAGAAACAAAGCCAATGCAGGAACAAAGCCAATGCAGGAACTCACCCTGGGAAAGCTGAGACAATGCTCTGGCATATCTCAGGCACAGATGGGTGAGCCCAGCTGGACAGGACCCTTGTTATGACAGTTTCAGAGCCTGGACGGATCCTCAGAACCTGATGGGAAGAAAACAATGCTGAGAGACAAGTTTGCAAGCACTGGTTTTGGAGCACTGTTTTCCTAGCCTGTCAAACGAGAGATTTGTGCTGGCTGTCTCGCATGCCCACGTGCACGACAGTGTTCTCTGAGACCATCTGGCTAAAGCACCATTAGGCTCCAGCCTCTCCTGGGACCAGCCAGTCCTCCCTGAGCCTTTGCAAACTTATCTGAAGTGAATATGTGGCTCCCAGCACTTGTCCACCTGCAAATAATATCTGAGGAGAGCAAACAGCCAGAGCAGAGCCCCAGAACACTGATCCCTCCTCGGAAAGGGAAGGCACCTTTGTTAGCACCTCCCGCAGGAAGGAAATGCCTTTAGAGACTTCCTTTCCATATATCCCAAGATCAGGGCCAAGAATCTGGGGAAATGCTTGCAATGGGTATGTGCCGTCCTATAAATTCAAGTACACTGATGAGGCTGAAAGAAAGCAAGAACGTGCATGCCAAGTTTGCCTGTGGTCACAGAAGTGAGGCTTTGCTGTTTCCTGAAGATAGGAGCTGGAAGTCTTTTGGGGAAAGCTGCCTGAGCACACACATTTCACCCTTGGCCTACTTTGTTTATCTTGAGGCCACTGAAGCATTCAGTCTAGACCGTACAGTATTTCTGCATCTCCTGTTATTTCTTTCCCAAGCATTTGGTGTTTCTCAGGCCCCACGTGACTCATACTTCCTGGCCTTGTGCTGGGATCCAAGAACCCCTGCAGAATGTCCTTGCTGTGCCTGGGTCACTGCAAACATCTGCTGGGGTCTGGCCTCTGTCCGTAAGGTGGCCTGTCAAACGGTACAGGTTTCAGTTTTCTTTCTGGACAGCGAGTTTGGGGCCTTGGACTAGTACTTTCTCTGGGACTTCAGAACTTGGGAAAGCAAGCAGCCAGGGAGCTCCTGCCCTGGGACTCTGCCTCCGGCCTGGCATCTTGGGGACTTCCGAGGAAGGAGCCCTGAAACTCCTCAGGAGGCCCCAGTTCCTATACAAGTTGGCTTTCACATCGTTCACATTTTTGTGTCATGGTCTTTGTTATTCTGGTTTTTCCTCACTTCTGCAATCCTTAAGAACCCACCCATCAAGCAAGGGTGCCTTGAGTAGCTGCAACATAGCTGTGCTAGGCTAACTGCTGACTTGAGATCAGAAGGCTTCTGGTCTCAAGAAGCATATCCCTGAGGTGAGATAATAAATAATTCATATCAAGGAACACTGGGTAACACAGGCTGTGTGTCACGAAGGTCTTCTTGTGAGTGGCAGACAAGTTCTGTGAAAATAGAGGCTAAAGGGAGAAGAGTGGATGTTTCTGAGTAGAAACAGATTTGTCGTGGGCTGTCTAGAATTAGTAGACATTGAATGGTGGATGGCTACTAAGGCTTTCACACAAGAAAAATTATCTGATTTGATTCAGATAGGTAGAAACAGTGAATTAAGTAAAGCCTCGGAAAACAGACCAGATTGGATTGATTTATCATGTTGCTTCATCGTCATGTATTACCTTTTTATATGATGCAAGATAAAGAATTTCATTTCTTTTTGATACAGATTCAGATAATCTCTAGGCATGTACTTACCTCTCCCTTTGGGTTTAAGGATGACACTCCAAGCTCTCATAAACTTTGGCCAAAACACGATATGCTCTTTCCATTTCACACCATTTTCTTTCAACACATAATTTTGTGTTACTGTGCTGGACGTTGCCTATTTGGGATCAGATCCATTTCTGCCCCAGGCTTTACCCAGTCCTTGACCTCCCACTTTCATATAACCTTTGCTTCTTTTATCTTATGAATGGTCAAGATAAGCTCAAGTTTGTAAATACTTATAAATATTTCTGAATATGTAATTCATATTCATCTTAGATTTCAGAAAGTCTTGATGTCCTTGGATTAGCTGTTCTATCACAGACAGTAAGTGGCCAATAAGTGACACCCAAAGGAGGTATATGTCCCAGCAGCCTCAGGAGACACTGAGGCCAGAAAGAGGCTGGTCTGTTGACTCCACAGTGGAGTCCCTGCTGAGGGTTACCCGGTGAAGACAGGTACCGGGAAAGAAAGCCATGACGGGAGCTATGTGCACGTTTGGAACCAGAGAAAACCAGTGATGTGTTAGATCAGAACTGCAAGGGCTGGCCCGGCAAGTCACAGGGAGTTGACAGCCTGCAGACAGTACACCCAAAGCTTTGCACTTGGACAGCCTACCCTTCACACATCTTCTGAGCTGTACCTGATGGCTCCCAGTTACAATCAAATCTTTATCTCACATAAGTTTGGATGGTAGAGCACTAATGTAAGAGGAATTACATAGATAAGGATGCTATAGCTTCAATATACCCAATGAGGCTGTTTCCAAAATTATAGGAGGGCTTATAGGAAGGTATTTGGAACTCCATTGTAGAGAGTGGAGCAGGATTTGGAGTATGTAGAAGAACCAGAAATTCTGGCCAACAAGTGAGCAGTTTTGTCTCTCACAAGCAAGACCAGTCCCACTGGTATCATTTGTCCTGTGGCTGCTTTAGGAAACACTCCTAAAAAGTGAGCACCTGAATTATTGGGTCGTTTCTGGTACCTTTGTTTTCACAGAAGAGGAAGCATTGTCCCGTGATCAATGCATACAAAGGGCACTGGGTAAAATTTTAAAATGCTGAACCAGACTCTGGCTGTGAGGTGTAAACATTCCTTCGGTGTATACCCTGTTCTATCGCATTAGATGCTTGTAAGGTTTAGAACAAGTGCACCTCTGAAGTGAGACATGTGCACTGTTGAGCATCCTTCTGAGATGTAGCCTAGAGGCTGGAAGTCTTTGCAAGAATGCTATAGAGTTCTGATTGGATGAGTAATACTGCCTTCATTCATTTGCCAGCAACACTGCCAGGGAATGAATAGTAAAGAACATAAGGAAAAGGTACACTTAATTAACCACATCAACAAATTTATTTTGAGTCCTGATACATGGTGAGCACTGTGATGGACACTAAAGATATGGGGATAAATGGCCCTTGCCCTCAAGGGCTTAAAGACTAATGGAGTGGAGAGATAATTCAGACATATACTTGTTTTGATAGATATTTTGATATCTATGGGACTAGATGGAAACACAAGAGGACATTTGAATGGACAGCATGTGGGGGTGATCACATCATAGGACTTAAACCCAAGAAGACATGTCTTTCATTGCCTTCTTTCTCTGTCCTCCAGGGTAGAGACTGGCAAACCATGACATGCAGACAATCTGGCCGACTTCTGCTGTTTGTAAGTAAAGGTTTATAGGGACACAGCTATATATATCTGTGTACATGTTGTCTATGGAGGCTTTAATGCTACAGTGGCTGATATGAGTAGTTTCAACAGAGATTAGAATCCTGGTTAGAGAAAAAGTCTGCCAACCTCTGCATCAGGGTATGGTTCCCATCCACCTGATTGAAGCTGGCAAATAACACATCTACAATCCAGTGAGTAGGACAAAAGAAAAAGAAAGAAGAGCAAATCAATTTTTTAAAGGCTGTAACCCAGAAGTTGACTTATGTGCACTTATCCCTGGCCAGAATTTAGTCACATGTTTTGTAACGAGTTCCCAGACTTCTTCCAGTTTGATACAGAAATACTCACAGAACTCAGCATGCAGTTAAATTCATGGCCAAGATTTACTGTAAGAAAAGAAAAAGAGAAACCAACAAAAGGAAAAGGCCCATTGGGTGAAGTACAGAGGTAACCAGTTACAGGCCTCCAAAAGCCTACTTAATTCCTCCATGAACAAACTGTAGTAACATGTATGAAATGCGCTAGGCCAGGAGAGCTCAGTAGAGACTTGGTCCCAGGGGTTTTTATTGGAACTGGCCATATCACTTTCTACTGGAGAATTCCAGATTCTCCCAAATTCCAGACTCCCAGAAGAAAAGCAAGAGTCAACATAATTTATATATTTCCATACCATTTAGGCATAGGGATCCACTCCTATCAGGGACTGGTGGGAATCCTCATAAAATTCAAGTTTCCAGAGGCCAGCCAAGGATCAGTCTTGCAAGCAGAGCTTTAAGGATAGAACTCTCAGGCCTACTGTGATAACCCTTAACTGCACACAGGTCTACACTTGCAAGGGAAGCTAGGGAATGCAGCCCAGCTAAACTTGGGATGTTTGATGATTAAGATAAAATGAAAATGGAGAATGGATACTGTGAATAATGAGCAATTTCTGCCACACAAGGGAAGGAATGGAAGCAGGGTTCAGTTCAGTTCAGTCACTCAGTCGTGTCCGACTCTTTGCGACCCCATGCATCGCAGCACGCCAGGCCTCCCTGTCCATCACCATCTCCCGGAGTTCACTCAGGCTCATGTCCATCGAGTCAGTGATGCCATCCAGCCATCTCATCCTCTGTTGTTTCCTTCTCCTCCTGCCCCCAATCCCTCCCAGCATCAGTCTTTTCCAGTGAGTCAACTCTTCACATGAGATGGCCAAAGTACTGGAGTTTCAGCTTCAGCATCATTCCCTCCAAAGAAATCCCAGGGCTGATCTCCTTCAGAATGGACTGGTTGGATCTCCTTCCTGTCCAAGGGACTCAGGGTAGGGTTTCTTAATCCTGGAACCTTTGATATTTGGGGCTGAGTTATTCTTCGTTGCAGAGACTGTGCTGTCTACCTGTCAGTAGCACCCCCCTGAGCCCTGACAATCTGGATGTCTCCAGATATTGCCTAGTATGCTCTGGGGGGTCACAGATGGCCCACCTGAGATCCAAGCCAGGGCATGAAGGCTAGAGAGGTTAGTCCTTGTTCAAGAAACTGCAAGTAGTTGGGTACAGTTTGAGTATCAAGTGAGTGTTGAAAATGGCAAGAAATTAGGTGAAGGCATAAGACTGGGGCCAGATTATAAAGCAGTTTGTGTGCCATAATAAGGGAGTTGGGTTTCTAAAAAATACATTTAGACATAGGAGATACTGAAGATGTTTAAGCCCAAGGATCATTTTGTATTTTTTAGAAAGTTAGATTGACCTACAATTGGATAATTAATTGAAGGGCAATAGTCTGGAGTCAGACTAGTTAGAAGGATATGTCATTCATTCAGGTGAGACATTTTGAGGAACAAAATGAAGACAATGGAGGCTGAAAATAAAAAAGGAAGGGTTTGAGGAATATCACATAAGGAGGGAAAAACAGGGCTTGGTGATTGATTGTAGATGGAAATGTCTCCCAGAGTTTAGCTTCAGACATCTGGGTAAGTAGGTTGCCATTCACTGAGATAACAAAGTCAAAAGAAGGAGAATAATATAAGGGAAAAGTCATCAGATCAGTTTTTGACTTGCTAAGTCTGAAGTGACTGTTGGACTGCCATTAGGAGATTGTTGATGTGTGATGAATAATTTGATATGCTGGACACTTGGTGTTAAGTGGGCAGGAGGAAATAAAACATGCACGTACAATCAACGACTGTTCATATTTCTCTCCTTACTGAATTTTTAAAACCCAATAGCTTGGTTTCAAATGTGTATAAATCAACTGTTCTATTAAGCTTTTTAGGTGGAGAGGGTAGTTTCCTCATGCTCCATTTATTCAGATGGGTCTTGAAAGTGAAAGTGAAAGTCACTCAGTCGTGTCCAATTAATTCTTTGTTACCCCATGGACTGTGTAGTTCATGAAATTCTCTAGACCAGAATACTGGAGCGGGTAGCCTTTCCCTTCTCCAGGGCATCTTCCCAACCCAGGGACTGAACCCAGGTCTCCCACATTGCAGGCAGATTCTTTACCAGCTGAGCCGCATTAATACCAGCTACCTACATATTTTCATGTCTTCCTGGACTAGGTGTCATTTTTGGGGCACAATGACTATTTTGGTTTTAGTAACTTTCCCGCTATGAGAACTTAGGATCTACTGGCATTCAGTGTCATCAAGTAGAAATAATCTTTGCAGGAACTGAAGTACAAAAACTTAGGTAATGATACAGACACTACTATTCTGGAGTTAAAATGACTTAAGCAGATGACATTTCATGCTGGTGACTACAGTTTCACCGTCTGCAGGAGAAGGTATCCTGTGTCTAGCAGAGTGGTTAAATTTGCCTCCTGTCAGGCAGGACATACATCATGTGGTTGAATTAGTTGGAGATGTTACTTTTATTAGTAATCAAGGCGCAAGATGTTAAGGCAAAGAGCACTGATTCTGAGCCCTGCATACCTCAATCCATAATAATGAGGGAAAGTGCTTGTATACATTCCTCACTGAGTGTGATATGAGAGTAAAGAGTGGGATAAAATTTAGGATCTCGTCTTTAATGACTCGAACGCAGATGTTGCTGTTGACAGGAAGAGATATGTTGAGTGTTGTTTCTTCATTTGCTTAGCAAGATTTGACATGTGGTGAGCCAGAATAGAAATTTGAAGAGTTGATTCAAGATGTGTTGAGGGAACTTTGGGTGAAAGAAGTGATAAAAGAAGCAGGTCTGGATATACAGCATTGTGCTGCAGACGGGAACTTTCTTTTTTAAAAAACAACTTCCAAGGATGGCTTGTTTTGATTAGCTGGTGGGTAAATTCAGTTACGCTTAGAAAAGAATTTTTAAAATACAGAGCCAAGATACCATAACTCTAAATGATGTCAGTTGTCCATCTATTTGTGTTTGTTTACATAGTGATCGCTGCTTACAGATGGCCCTGAAAGCTCAAGCTGGGGCAAATAAAATAAGGTGGTGGAGTACAGGTTGGGGTTGTATACCAGGTCCCCAAATGCCAAGGCTTCCAAGTTCTTTTGATTCATATTGACTGTACTTCTCATTGCTGGCAAAGGCTAAGGAATGCGCCATAGATCAGTTAACAAGAGGGATGAGCAGATTCTATTAAGATGGGGGTATTGATATTGGTAGGTCTCTTCTTTGAGAAAAGAAAATAGCCATGCTTCACTATGTCTGCTGAGTAATAATACAGACATGGCACCATGCCAAGAACTAGAAATTTGTCCTTAATATCACCCCATCCTAAGCCTGACCTGGCTGACTACCCTTCAGTTCAGTTCAGTCGCTCAGTCATGTCCGACTCTTTGCGACCCCATGAATCACAGCACGCCAGGCCTCCCTGGCCATCACCAACTCCCAGAGTTCACCCAAACTCCTGTCCATTGAGTCGGTGATGCCATCCAGCCATCTCATCCTCTGTCATTCCCTTCTCCTCCCGCCCCCAATCCCTCCCAGCATCAGAGTCTTTTCCAATGAGTCAACTCTTCACATGAGGTGGCCAAAGTATTGGAGCTTCAGCTTTAGCATCATTCCTTCCAAAGAAATCCCAGGGCTGATCTCCTTCAGAATGGACTGGTTGGAGCTCCTTGCAGTCCAAGGGACTCTCAAGAGTCTTCTCCAACACCACAGTTCAAAAGCATCAATTCTTCGGTGCTCAACTTTCTTCACAGTCCAACTCTCACATCCATACATGACTACCCTTGGGCCACCCCAAACAGCCAGGATTTGATATACTACTCTCACATTCTCTTTTCCCACCAGCCACACTTGCTAACTCCAGAAGCTTTAGTCATTATTTTTGAATTGTCTATCAAGTTTTCCCATTCCTTGTAACTGTGTTCACCTATTTCACTTTGGAAAATTTTGAGGGCAGTGAATTTTGATGGTCTCTGGGATCAATCACCTCCCATTTAATGCATTAGGGTAGTATTTGGGCCAGTACCTCCCAAAGCCAGTACTCTGGATCTCATGTCTACCCAAATCCACATCCCATGTTTCCGTAGTACATTTTCAAATTAGCCTATTGGCATTTTTTTTTTAAGTATACAGTCTCTAAGCTACTAATGACTATTGCTCTTGGAGAGGATTATGCCTTTCCATATATACAGATCTTCCTCAATTTATGATGAGGCCACATTCCAATAAACCCATCATAATCTGAAAATACTGTAAGTCAAAATGCTTTTAAGGTAATTCCCTAGAAGTCCAATGGTTAGGACTCCATTCTTTCACTGCTGAGGTCACAGGTTTGATCCCTGGTCAAGGAACTAAGAACCTGTAAACCATGTAGTGTGGCCAGGAAAAAAACAAAACAAAACAAGACAACAAAAATGCTTTTAATATACCTAACCTGAACATCATAGCTTAGCAGCCCAGCCTATCTTAAGTGTGCTCAGAGCACTTATACCAGCCTGCAGTTGGGCAAAACCATCTAAAGCAAATCCCATCTTACAATAAAGTGTTGAATATCTCACTTAATTTATTGAATACTGTATTGAAAGTAAAAATCAGAATATGGATACAGATAATAAGTGTATCAGTTCTTTGCCTTCACAATCTTATGACTGACTGGGAGCTGCCACTGTCCAGCATCATGAGAAGGTATTGTCCCACTTGTTGCTAGACCATTGAAAAGATCAAAATTCAAAGTACAGTTTCTACTGAATGTATATTGCTTTTGTACTATTGTTAAATCAGAAAATCATAAGTTGATCCATCATAAGACAGGACCATCTATATTTTCCTTCATCTGTCCTACAACAAACATTTAATCATCATGCTAGGTATTGGCAATATATGGATTGTGTGTGAGTTCTGAAAGGAAAAGGAAGGCATATTTAGGATGGGTGATTTAAAGGAAATATTAGCACAGGGAACTCTACTCAATAATCTACAATGGCCTACACGGGAAAAGAATAAAAAAAAAAAAAAAACAGAAAGGCCTTATGTATACATATAACTGATTCACTCTGCTATACACCTGAGACTACCACAACATTATAAATCAACTATACTCCAATAAAATTTTTTAAAAAAAGTGACTTTTTACAAACTATCTGTTAGGTGGAGTTAAACCCAGGGAAAGGTCCAGGGATAGTGTAATTTTCTGGAAACACTAGCAGTGGTGGGGAATTCATCAGCAGCACTACAAAGAAAAGTTGAGAGGAGGGGAAATTGAGGCACAGAGCACTGTATGGAGACAGCCAACTGATAAGAAGCTGTGACCTTCAGTTAAAGGAAGCCACCAGCCCTTGATGACCTTGCAGGAAGGGCCTTGGGAAGAAATAAACATCTCAGACCACACTCTTCTCACACCATCTCCTTTTGGTGCTATCAATCAGTCCTTCTAGGATACTGCTGATATCATCAATACGGATCTGCTTCTTAGGACCCAGCAGTGTGAGAATGCAGGGGAATGCATTTCAAGGGGCAAAGGAAGACATTGAACATGCTTTAAGACAGGGTTCCTCCCCATGAGCCTGTGCAGGTCTTCCCACACTTCTGTAGGTGCAAGACTCACATGGAAGGCGTGTTAAAATATAGATTCTCGGGCCTTGCACCACCCCACCTCCAGGAGTTCTGATTCAGTGGCTCTATAGTGATATGGGAAAATTAGCATTTCTAACACACTCCTGCTGTTGCCTCTGCTGCTTGTCTACAGATCACATTTTGTGTTACACTGGTCTGACATTTTGAGATAGGGCAATCCCAAATCCTAAGGAATGGAGATCTAATAGCAGAACATGGTATCTATTACAATAGTTGAAATATTTTTGCCACCTTCTTAGCACAATACCGACAAGCCTGCTTTCAAGACAAGGTAATCTTGACTAGAAGTCACCAAAGAAGAGCTTTGAACTTGCAAGTAAGAATGTTAGGATGGTCATAAATTTAACTTTTCTCCTCCTAAGCAAATCTTCCTCTTTAAAGAAGCTATTGCTTCACTCAGAGGAAGCTGGAGACACTTCGCTTCCTATGTGTACAAAACCTAACCTGTGTGTGTTTAGTCACTCAGTTGTGTCTGACCCTCTGTGACCCCATGGACTGTGGCCCACCAGGCTCCTCTGTCCATGGGATTTCCCAGGCAAGAATACTGGAGTGGGTTGCCATTTCCTACTCCAGGAACAATAAGTTATAGTCTTCACACAGGAAAGCATGGGAACTTCTATCCCAAATATTCCTGGATAAGAACCAAATTCCTTCTTATTTGCTACTCTTCCTTTAGCATTATTCCATGAGGGTAATGTACAGTAGATCAACGATAGTAAGATAAGTGGCTCAGGGATCAAGTCATCAGGGAAGAGGAGCAGGTCTTTGGCTAAAGAGCAAGAGAAAACTAAAGTGTTTTAACTGAAACACCTGCTCAGATCAATCACTTTGTATTCAATACATGTGTAAACTGATGTCTCACTGCAAATGAGCTTATTTCCCATTAGCTATTCCTAATTCTTTCTTTATCAGTAAAGCTTTTCATTCAACTAGATCAAACCAACCGTCCCACTTCCTTATCTGTCATTCATTCATTGTTCATGGATCCCAGCTTCTTCTAAAACTGCATTAGCAAAAGCTGACCTGATTATCTGATCTCTCAGTAGCTTTCGGTACTGTGAACCACTCCATCATTTTGTTGGTTTCTGTGGCATTACTTCCCTTTGGGTGCTACCCATATCCCTAGTAATTCCTTAGAACCCTAGTAAATCTGTTGTGTCATGGAGCTCAGTCTCTACTCAGAGAATTTCCCAAAGATGTTCAGAACAACAACTAAAAGTCATTTAGCCTTACATTAGATTCCTCTACGAATATTAGAGGGAATATAATTCAGCCATATTTATCCAAGATTCCTATAACATTTACCACTTGCCTTAAGCCTCACAGCTGGTCTGGAACCTCTCAAACCAAAATCTCCAAAATTCTCTTTCTGAGCTACAGAGACAAGACTCTTCTTTATACTCCCCCATTCTTCCTCCATCCATCTCTTTATTATGTAGATTTATTTGCCCTTTCTGCCTCTGCTTTCCTTACTAATTTGGAAGAGGGAAGAAGGAAGAAATCAAGGGCCAAAGGCACATTTCTTCTTCAGGCATGGATGAGAAGTGGAGGAAAAGCAACATACAGGGTTGATGACTCACACATAAATACTTTTGTTCCACTACACACTGATGCTCTTTCATTGACCCCTCTTGCTGCCTTCCCCGGATATTTTGGCATCACCTCAAGTTTCCAAGACTGTACTGCCCTGCCGGTTTTTTATCAGCCACTCTTGTGATTCTGCCCTCTCTCTCTCTTTCTCTGAATGAGAATTGTGAATAATTTTCTTTGGCTCAACATGTACTAGAGATTTCCACTTGGATAACCTACAGAAGTCTCAATATTCAATGTTACCCAAATGGCACTTGTCATCTCCATATATACTTCTCCTCCAGTGTTCTTGTAATCGCTCCACATTGCCCAGTGCGGGAAGCTCAGCACCATACTGACCTACTCCACCTTTCATACACCATCTCAAATCAATCACCAAGTCTTGGGTTATTCAGTTCTAAAAATCTCTCCAATTCATTGCTCTTTCCCCATCTCTGTGTTTCTGCTCCAGTGAAGTGAAGTCACTCAGTCGTGTCCGACTCTTTGCGACCCCGTGGACTGTAGCCCACCATGCTCCTATGTCCATGGGATTTTCCAGGCAAGAGTACTGGAATGGGTTGCCATTGCTCTAAGATATACCCTTAATATATCTTCCCTGACAGTCTCTTCAGCAAATGGTGCTGGGAAGTTGGACAGCCACATGCAAGTCAATGAAGTTAGAACACATGCTTGTACCATACACAAAAATAAACTCAAAATGGCTTAAAGACGAAAGTATACGATATGGTACCATAAAACTCTTAGACGAGAACATCAGCAAAACATTCTCCAACAGAAATCACACCAATGGTTTCTTAGGTCAGTTTCCCAAGGCAATAGAAATAAAATAAAAAAATTTTTAAATGGGGACCATGTCAAACTTATAAGCATTTGCACAGCAAAGGAAACCATACACAAAATGAAAAGACAACTCACAGAATGGGAGAAAATATTTGCAGATGAGACTGACAAGGACTTAATTTCCAAAATAGAAAAAAACTTCTACAACTCAATAACAACAAAATAACCCAATGAAAAATGGGCCTAAATAGATACTTCTCCGAAGAAAACATACAGATGGCCAATAGACACATGAAAATATGCTAATTATTAGAGAAATACAAATCAAAACAGCAGTGAGATATTACTTCACACTGGTCAAAATAGCCATTATTTGAGGGGGTTCCATGTTTGGGAATGCATGTACACCCGTGGTGGATTCATGTCAGTGTATGGCAAAACCAATACAGAATTATAAAGTAAAATAAAAAAATAAAAAAATAAATAGAAGTCTACAAATAACAAATATTGGAGAGGGTGTGGAGAAAATGGAATCCTCCTACACCGCTGGAAAGAATATAAATTGGTGCAGTCACTATAGCAAACAGTATGGAGATTCCTCAAAATACTAAAAGTATAGTTGCTGTGTGATTCAACAATCCCACTTCTGGGCATACATCCGGACAAAACTGTAATTCAAAATGATGTATGCAGCCCTGTGTTCATAGCGGCACTAAATAGCCAGGACATGGGAACAACCTAATCGTCCATCAGCAGATGAATAGAGAAGATGTAGTATATGTGTATATATAATGGAATATTCCATTCAGTTCAGTCACTCAGTCGTGTCCGACTCTTTGCAGCCCCATGGACTGCTGCGTGCCAGGCTTCCCCATCCATCACCAACTCCCAGAGCTTGCTCATGTCCTTCGAGTCAGGGATGCCATCCAACCACCTCATCCTCTGTCATCATCCCCTTCTCCTCCCTCCTTCAATCGTTCCCAGCATCAGGGTCATTTCCAATGAGTCAGCTCTTCGCATCAGGTGGCCAAAGTATTGGAGTTTCACCTTTAGCATCAGTCCTTCCATTGAGTATTTAGGACTGATCTTTAGGATGGACTGGTTGGATCTCCTTGCAGTCCAAGGGACTCTCAAGAGTCTTCTCCAACACCACAGTTCAAAAGCATCAGTTCTTCCGCATTCAGTTTTCTTTATGATCCAATTCTCACATCCATACATAACTACTAGAAAAACCAAAGCTTTGACTAGATGTACTTTTGTTGGCAAAGTAACGTCTCTATTTTTTAATATGCTGTCTAGGTTTGTCATAGTTTTTCTTCCAAGGAGCAAGTGTCTTTAAATTTCATGGCTGCAGTCACCATCTGCAGTGATTTTGGAGCCCAAGAAAGTAAAGTCTGTCACTGTTTCCATTGTTTCCCCATCTATTTGCCATGAAGTGATGGGACTGGATGCCATGGTCTTCATTTTGAATGTTGAGTTTTAAGCCAGCTTTTTCACTCCTCTTTCACTTTCATCAAGAGACTCTTTAGCTCCTCTTTGCTTTCTGCCATAAGGGTGGTGTCATCTGCATATCTGAGGTTACTGATATTTCTCCTGTCAATCTTGATTCCAGCTTGTGCTTCATCCAGCCAGGCATTTCACATGATGTACTCTGCATATAAGTTAAATAAGCAGGATGACAAAGGAGCCTTGACGTACCCCTTTCCCAATTTGGAACCAGTCCATGACATTGTTCCATGTCTGGTTCTAACTGTTGCTTCTTGACATGCATACAGGTTTCTCAGGAGGCAGGTAAGGTGTTTTGGTATTCCCATCTCTTTAAGAATTTTCCACAGTTTGTTGTGATAGTGGAATATTACTCAGCCATAAAGAGAATGAAATGGTGCCATTTGCAGCAATGTAGATGGACCTAGAGATGATCATACTAAGTGAAGTCAGTCAGATAAAGACAAATACCATATGATATCACTTACATGTGGAATGTAAAATAAAACACAATGAGCACATCTACAAAACAGAAGCAGACTCATAGATACAGAGAATAGATTTGTTGTTGCCAAGGAGGAGGGGATGAGGAGGGAACGACTGGGAGTTTGGGATTAGCAAATGCAATCTCTTATAGAATGGATAAACAACAAAGTCCTACTGTGCAGCACAGGAAACTATATTCAATATCCTGTGGTAAACCACAATGGAAAAGACTTGAAGAAAATTGTATACATATATATGTATTACTGAGTCACTTCACTGTACAGCAGAAATTAACACAACATTGCAAATCAACTATACTTCAATAAATTTTAAAATATAAATATATTTCCCCTGTAACTACTTCAACATCACCCTAAATGTGACCCTGCCTACAGGTTAGCTCTCAAATCTAACTTCTTCATCACTGACAAAGTGACCTATCTCTAATGTAAATCTTACCCTATTATTCTACACTATGCTATTTAAAGTCCATCAATGTGTGCCTCATTACTTATAAGACGTGAATGCTTCAAGATTTGAGCTCTACCTGCCTCTCACTCTCTGCTACAGCTCTCCAACCTATATACCTTGGCTTGCACTATTCTGTCTCTAAACTGCCCTTGTTTCTCTACTGGGTTAGTGCCAACTCATTTTACCTTCCTAGACTGATCTTAGCGACCCACCTTGGGGTTCCTGCTCCCATAGCATGGGATTTATCATATTGTATTCTCATGTCTTTTTATTGCCTGTCCCTGGGGAGGAATTTCTCACAGGTGTTTTAGGACTTGTCAGAGGTAGAGGCTTACAGCATATAATCATAATCTATCACTCTCTGATTCATCTCTATACCTTCCTATACATTTAGAGAGTACGTTCACTCACGCTCACACTCTACCCTCCCTACCTTCTCCTCATTCCTCTGCTTTCTCTCCTGGGGCCTCATGTAAGATAGTTGTTCTCAACCCTGGTTTCTCTGTGGCACTTTACAAGATACAGATGGTGGGCCTTATTTGAAGGGATTCTGACTTCACTGGTCTAATACAGTACTCCAGCATTTGTATTTTTTAAAAGCCTTCCAGATGATTCTAATGTACAGTCAAGATTAACAACGGTTAACATCAAGCAATAATTTTCAGTTTGACCCCTAGATCAGCAGGATCAGACACACTTGAGAAATTGGTAGAAATGCATATTCTCAGCCTCCAACCCAGGCCTAATGAATGAGAAGCTCCAGTCTCTACAGGTGACTTTGATGCTCTCTAAACCACTGCTTCTCTTTGAACTCTTCCCTCTCAAGCCCATCACATGGGAATTAGAGGCCACTATTACAGTTTCAGGGGCTTCCCTGACAGCTCCAGTGGTGACGAATCTGGCTGCCAGTGCAGGAGACATGGATTTGATCCCTGAATAAGGAAGATCCTTCAGAGAAGGAAATGTCAACCCACTCTAGTATTCTTGCCTGGGAAATCCCATGGACAAAGGAGCCTGGCAGGCTACTCTTTTGTGACCCCATGTGACTCATGGGGTCACAAAAGAGTCATAAATGACTTAGTAACTAAACAGTAACAACAGTTTCAGAGCAATATACTCCTGGTGTTTATAAAGATGTTCATTCAGACGACCAAAATCAGCTTCAAAGTTGTTGTTTATGCAACCCTTCTGTCTTCCAAGGAGGGAGCTTCCTTGACTGGATCAGAGTTAACAGGTTAAAAATATATATTAGGTTAGGGCATAGAATGGAGTGATGGAACTTATCTTGGAGAGCAGTGGGACATATCTCTGGCTGGGATACAGAATAGGAGTGAAAATCAGGCTCAGATGTTGCCAACATGGGCAGGACTCCTGGAAACAGGTCCACTGGGATTGGATACGGGTTGTCTTTTTTTTATCTTATATGAATCTGATTTCCAACCCTTTCTCACAAGTTCTGAGATGAAATATATGGTCCTGGTTGAGGTTACCAATTAGCCAACATCTAGAAAATTGAATATGTGTCCTAATTAGTGTCCTGGGAAACAGAACACTAGTTTTAGAGCATACAGTTTGGCTGTCTGAACTTGCATCAGCCTTGATAATATTTCAGCTTCATAAGAAGTTTGTTTACACCATCCTCTTACCCTCCAAAAAGTGGGGCAGACAATAGCAACATGAAGCGCTTTCCTGACTCTCAACCCATCCTGCCTCCGTGAGAGGCAGTCACTCTCTATGGGGTTTAGAGACAAATTCCAATCCTAATTTTTCCTTTTATTTGTCCAAGAAATATCTCCTCCTTAAATTATGGTGCTCTGGAAATGTATTTATTACGTCATTAAACAAAATGATTCTATTCAAAAGTAATGCGTTCATTTTATACACATCACATTTAAAATTCTATCACTCATTTTAAATTCCACATGTGGAATCTAAAAAACACAACAAACTAGGGGAAATAACAACAAAAAAGAAGCAGACTCACAGATATAGAGAACAAACTAGTGGTTTTCAATGGGGAGATGGGAGGGAGGGGCAGCATAAGAGTAGGAGAATGGGAAGCACAAATTATTGGGCATGAGGCAGGCTCAAGGATGTATTAGTACTGGGAATAGAACAAATGTTCTATAATGACTATAAATGGAAAGTAAGTTTTAAAAACTGTATAAAAGGTTTTTAATAAAAGAAAGGCTATTTAAGTGATGTAGTAAAATTTTTGCTTGAAAGGAAAACTTAATAAATATATTACATAGTTGTTTCTTTGTCTAGCTCCCTTGCTAACTGTAAGCTTTATTAAGATAAGACCATGTCAGCTTGCTTACCATAGTATAGCCAGTACCCAGCATGGGATAGGCACTCACTAAAGAGGAAACGAATGAAACCCTGAATGGTGCTTCAGGTATAATCAAGGGAAGACAAGGGTGCTGTAGGCAGCCATGGTGGCTCACAGCCTATTCCGGTGCAGGTGTAAGAATAGATACAAATTAAGAGGCTCCATTCTCCCTATTGGAAAGAAAGGAAGAGATTTCCAACCTCCCCCCCGCAACCCCTCTTTTTTTTAAGCTCAGAGCATTTGCTATAGAAAACTTGTAGTTGTTAAGTAGTTTCTCCTCTCTTTGAAATATATATAAACCCCTTTGAAAATTAGATAGATGTTTTGTCAGCTTTAGAGAATGTATTTCTGAAAGGCTTGGGAGCTATCTTTTTGAAACATAAGCATCAAGAGACATAGCATGTCTGCCTCCCAGTTTCGAAGGGAGAGTCAGAGCCTCCTTGGGTGGGCATGTTACTCCAAGCTGGAAAACTTGCTCCTGTCATAAAAGTAGAGGTTTGGTTTTCTCCTGGATAAAGCCAATTAGTTAACTCAGATGGTCACTCCAATTACTAGGTAAACTAGGCATGAACTATGTGTAAGAAATGACGTTGTCAAGTCCTCCTGCTCGTAGGTTAGTTAGTATCTGTCTTGAAAACATGTATGTGACGGGCTGCATCTACTTGGCTATAAAAGGGGTGAGGGATTTCTTTCTGTCTTCACCATCTTCTGGTAGATTGCCTGTGATACACATCACATTCTGGTCTCACACTTACTAAATAATAAAGCTGTTTTCTTTCTCTAGTGCCCTTGTGGGAAGGTTTTCTGGGTTGGCAGATTTTGCTTCTCGTTTTATTTCTCCAATACAAGCAAGGGGCAACCACTGGAGAATTTATGGGAGAGCAGAAGTTATTCATGTGAAGAGAGCGGGGCACGCTTGTCATGTGAAAAAGATCAGAGATGTCTGAACGGACTTGATGCAAAAGAGTTGCAGGGATAATCCAGGTAATGAAGAAGCTCTTAAGTTATGTTCAGGGATTTGGATTTTATCCTGAGGGAAACTGAATAATCAAGGTGATATCACAATAGAATTTGCCTTTAGAAAGCATATGTCTTATCGGTATATGCAGAATTGCAGGACTAGAGAATAGTATCAGTGAATATAAGGAGATGTTGTTAGGTGAGAGATTCAGTTATCAAGATGTGCAATAATCATTACAGGAAAAAAAAACATAGCAGTAATAATTGTTTTAACCACAATGAACATTGTCTTGAGCTATATGCTGGGCACACTTCTTAGTCCCCTACATGTATTGTCAGTAATTTTTGCAACAACTTGTGTTATCATATCAATTTATAGATGAGAAAGCTGAAAGATACATCAATTAAATAACTTGCTCAAGAGTAATATAAGAAAGACTTGCAATGTAAACCTGGCCTGAGGGACAGTTCTCTTAACTTCTTTGCTACCTCCTGATGTCAGTTTGGACAAAGGAGGTTGCAAGATGGATATGACAAGGTGGATGGATTAAGAAATATTTAAAAGGTAGAACAGACAGGATCTGAGGATTGAGTGGATGCGGGAAATCGGTAAGAAAAAGACGTTAAGGATGTTGCCCAGTTTCCTATTACAGAATAGTTGAACTATTCACCGGACAGGAGGGCCAAAAACACAGCAATTCTGGAAGGAAAGTTAAAGAATTTGAAAGACACACTGCCCTGAGGGACCAAGGTGGAGATGTCCAGTGAGGCAGCTGCTGTACAGCTCTGGAGCTCAGAAGGGAAGACAGCCTGAACACAAGGATGGTAACTGAGGTTGTAGGAGCAGAGCAAAACCCCAGGAGAGAAAGCACAGTAAAGGGGAGAGTCCTGGACCAAACCCTGGGGGAACATCAAGAAGAGAAGAGTTACTTCCATAGGAGGTTAAGACGACAGTCTAGAAAACATAGAGGGACAGAGTGTGGTATTTGCAAAGCTCGGAGGAAGGAATGTCCCCAAAGGATATGGGGTCAAGAAATGTCAAGGACTGCTATAAAATTTTGCTTATCTCAGAAGGAAGTGAGGCTGTGACTCTCCCTGCCCCCAAATCAATGCGAACATGGATCTCACTCGGTTTCTAATGGAAGTCTAACATGAAAGAACCTCAATTCAAGTTTTGCTTTAAACATTCGGTGTGCCATCATTTCCCCCTTCAACAGTACACCATATTGCTTTCCTTCTGTGAAGCTGAGAATGCAAAATAAGATTGAAAATCCTCCTGCTGCCTCAGGAGGAAAATGTGGAATATGAAGACTGGTGCAGTAAGCAAATTGAGTATTTGTCTCTGTGAAACCAAAACCAACCATTTTCATCATCTTCTCTCAGATTTCAAAGATGGCATTTATTCTGTCTTAGTTTACCCCTCATCTTCCAATTAATCTCATTTCATTCCTTGACATTTTCCTTTGGAAGCAGATTTAGCGTAAGTTAATCATATTTGCAGAGATTTTGTTGTTTTTCTTAAAAAATAAACCTGCTAATGAGATTTTTGCCTAGTTTGGGTAGGTTAATATGAAGCCTATTATTTATGCTTAAAGATTTGGGGGAATGACTAAATGTTTTCATTCTGTGCATCTGGGCAACTTAATTTCATTTTGTCCCCTGACATTTGAAGATAGCTTTAGGGTTTTCTTTTCACTTTCCTTCTATTCATTCTCCTCCAAACTCCCCTCTCTCTTCCCCTATCCTGCCCACTACTGAATTGTTCATCTTTATTGGCTTGGAAACAGGGCTGCAATGTGATTTTCCACTTGGTTTCTAGTAGAATGGAATTTTTAGAAGTTGTTCTATCTTCTGGTTGGATGTGGGTGATGAGGAAAACTGTTTTCATCAAGGCTCAGAAGGTCTAACAATATTTACCTACCAGGAACGGTTGAGGTCTGGCGTCAAAAGTGTCTAAACCAGTCTACAAAACAAGGCCAGCCCTAAAACAACTGAGCAAGTAAGGAACTGATAACAGGTCTTAAGGATCTGGAGATGCTCTCTTCACTCCCTCCTAGTCTTTCTGTCCTGAGTCATGGAAATGAACCAGCAGTGGTTGGAATTCTGTGCAAGGCTCTGCCAATCCTGTTTTAGCCCTTGACGTGGGTAGTGATAGCTTAGGTAAGACGTGAGATAGTGAACATGATAGCTCTGAGGACAGTGCCAGATATATATTTTTTTCTGAAGTTGATAATTTTGAGAACCACCCAAGTCTACTCCCAGCTTCCCTACTGACTTGCTAAACATCCAGCAAATTCTGTTTTTGCTGGCTCCACCTTGAAGTGAGATGAAAGCAGCATCCCCCTCTCACCACAGCACCAGGATGCTTTAGGCTGTGAGGGAAGTGGAAGCAGTTCTGAGTGCAAGTTTAGCACCTGTGATTTCCTGCCTCTGCAGAATTTAAGGTCCTAGCCGCCATCTCCTGCCAAGGATCCCTCTTGCAGGAGTGCAGGGGGTCACTGCTTCTCAATAAGTAACTCTCTAGCATTCCCTTTCAGTTAGAGAAGCATGAAGGATTCTGAGACAGCCAGGAACTCCCTTGCAGAGCTGGCAACAGGGAGAGAAGTAAGACTTTCTGGAGACGAGAGGAATGTGAGCCAGGGTAGGGGTGTCCAGTAGAAGCTGCCAGGCTGCAGGACTTTTACCTTCACTGAATGAGAAGAGGGGAAGGGACCTATGTTTCCTGGGTAACTTGTCCATGCCAAGCACAGTGCTAGCCAATTTTATGCAGGTAATCTGGCTTGGGGACTGCTCAGTAAGGCAGCCGCTACTATATAACTACTTATGATGAAACTGACGCTCAGAAAGGTTGGAAGCTTTGCTGATAAACACCCAGTTAGGAAATGACAAGGATGGCATTTGAAACTGAATCTGTTTGACTTCAAAGTCCGTGTACACTTCCCTGGTAGTCTGCTTCCGGTACCTATTCCCTGTTCTGGCATTACAGGGAAAGGAGGGTCATGGAGGGCCCTCTCCTGCTTTCTCCACGCTCTGGGGATGGAGGGGGCTGACTCTGGCCTTCAGGGGTAAGCACACTACCGTGATTGGTGGGGAGACCACAGTCCTTCCTTGGTCATTATGATTAGAGCAGGGTCAGGCAGGTGGCACACGTAAACCTAATGAGCTTCAACTCCTAGAGCTGGGGACAGGGCTCCTTCTTTCCTTGGGGGTTACTAAGCCTGTGGAAGGTGAGCCTGGAGCTGCCCGCACTTAAGAACAGCCAATGTGAGAAGAAAGGGAACAGAAAGGAAAGCATGGAAGAGAGGTGAATTTCTGGCAAAGTCAGAATCATTTGACCGTCTCTTCTGCTGAGTCTTAAGCTAGACCTACCCCAGAACTTTTAGCTGATGGAGCGTTTTCCACATTAAGAAGATTTTTGCAGTTTTCTCTTACTTACAATCAAAAGAACCCTGGTTAATATAAGGATTAAAAGAGGGAATTTTAAAAGGTATTTATACTCCTTCTAATCTTTGGAAATTAGCAATTTATATTGGGGAAGAGAACCCACATCTGTGAAAGACTTACGTCCCCATCAATTGCTCAGTTAGTTTTCTACAGCTACCATAGCAGATTACCACAAACGTTAAGGCCTTAAAACAAGACACCTCACAGTTCTGTAGTTCGCAAGTTCGATCAAGGTCTCATGAAGCTAAAATCAAGGTGCCAGCAGGGCTACATTCCTTCCTGGAGACTCTAGCGGAGGATCCACGACCTGGCCTTTTCCAGCTTCTAGAAGTCACCCACAGGCTGCAGTTTGTGCCTCCCTTTCTCCACCTTCAAAGCTAACAACATAAGGTTCATCATCGTGCATCTTTCTCTGACACTTCCCTTCTGTTACCTCGTCCATTTTTAAGTACCCTTGCGATTACACCAGGCTTACCTGCATAGCCCAGGAAAACATTCCCATCTTTAAGTCAACTGGTAGCAAACTTAATTTCATCTGCAATCTGAATTCCTCTTTTGCCATGCAAACTAACAACAATTCACTGGTTCCAGGCATTAGGGTATAGTTGAGGGTTGGGGGCGTCCTTACTCTGCCTACCACAACACTTTCTCCTATGATAGCAAGGATATACTTTTTTGTAATTTCATGTTAATTGCCTGCTTCTGCAGTAGACTGTGACCATCTCTTATTTCCAATTTTGTCCCAGTGCCTTCCATAGAACCCGTACCATAATGCCAAAATTAAAAATTTTGGATTTGTTTTCTATAGAAAATAGAGGAAACAACGAGACAAGAGGTCAGAAAAGGCTTTCTGGAAAGTGTTTTCCTATTGCTATATCTTCAGCACCTAACTCTGTAGATTGTCAAAGAATATTTGGGGAGGTAAATAAAAAATGAAGATGGGATTTGAAATGGACCTCTTCAGGTGGGTATTATTTAAGGCTTAGAATAAATGTGCCAGGTATGCCCGGGACTCAGGGAGTAGGAGATGAACGTAGTAACTACATAGAAGGTTCACAAAAGGAAAGTCCAAGTTTTTGAACAGCCAGGTCAGGCTGGGCTATAGCCAGCCTTGGGGGAGCAGCCTAAGGTACAAAGGGCTTTCATTCTCTGTAGACAATGAAAAAATCCCCAGAGACACTGCACACCCATAATGCTCCCAACACTCACTCCCTTGCAATTTCATCCGGATTCATCACTACCATCAATATGATACCTCTCAAATATAGGTATCCAGATATAACCGCTCCTCTGATCTCCACATTCACACATCCAAGTGCTTACTTGACATCGTCACACAGGTATCTAAAAAGCATTTCACACTTCACATGTCCAAAAACAAACTCCTGGTTTTCACTCATTCCCCAATACCAACATCTCAATAAATGGATGCTCCAGCCTTTCACTCACTTAGGTAGAGGGCTCTGGAGTCTGCTCTCTCACCACACATTCAACATGTCAGCAAATTCTAACCACTCTACCTTCAAGCTATTTCCAGAATTCAACTACTTCCTAGCGCCCCTGCCACTAAGCCTTGGTTCAAACCACCATCATTTCTCAACCAGTAAGAATGTAATGGCTTCCTAACTGGGCTTCATCATTTTACCATCTCCCCTTAGCTCTCCATAAAGTAGCCAGAGTATATCTTTTAAAATTCTAATGGGACTGCTGCTCAAACCCTACCCCTAGTGGCTCTATTCCTCACTTAGAATAAAAGCTAAAGTCCTTACAATAACCCACAAGTCATTAAACCAGCTGGCCTTGCCTCCTGCCCGCTTGCAACCCTCATAACCTGCTACTGTCTCACATCGCATTCTGCTCCAGCCAAGCTGGCTTCCTTAACTGCTTCTTGAGCACACCGAGCCTGCCTCTGACTCAGGACTTGGGCACTTAAAGCTCTTGCTCCATTTGTTGTTCACTATCTAAGTCATGTCTGACTCTTTGTGATCCCATGGACTGCAACACGCCAGGCTTCCCTGTCCTTTACCATCTCCTGGAGTTTGTGCAGACTTATGTTCATTGAGTCCCTGATGCCATCCAACCATCTCATCTTCTGCCTCCTCCTCCTCCTGCCTTCCATCTTTCCCAGCATCAGGGTCTTTTCTAATGAGTCAGCTCTTTGCATCAGGTGGCCAAAGTATTGGAGCTTCATCTTCAGCATCAGTCCTTCCAATGAATATTCGGGATTGATTTCCTTTAGGATTGACTGGCTTGATCTCCTTGCTGTTAAAGGGACTCTCAAGAGTCTTCTCCAACACCAGAGCTCAAAAGCGTTCATTCTTCTGCTCTCAACCTTCTTTATGGTCCAACTCCCACATCTGTCATGACTCCTGGAAAAACCATAGCTTTGGCTATACAGACCTTTGTTGGCAAAGTGATGTCTCTGCTTTTTAATATGTTGTCTAGGTTTGTCATAGTTTTTCTTCCAAGGAGTAAGCATCTTTTAATTTCATGGCTGCGTCATGGATGGCTCTTTTCTCAGGGGTTCAAATGACCCATGCACTCATTTACTCACTTTTTTTCAGGTCTCTCCTAAAATAGCACCTTCCCAAAAGCAACTCCTTCACCATCCTGCATATAACAACTCCCTCTCCCTAGCATTTCCTATGCCTCTTGCTAAAGACTTTCCTTTTCCCCTACAGCATTCACCCCTATCTGATTTACTATCCACTTATCTTTTGTTTGCCTTCCACTAGAAATATGAGCTCCAAAATAATAATGACTGCATATCCGTATTTTTACAGTGTGTACTCAATGCCTAGAACAGTACCTAGCACATAATAGGAACTTAATATTTGTTGCTTGAATGATTTAACAATGGAAGATAGATGAAGAAGAATTACTTGGGAGGGGGCTTTGAAGGTATGAGGCAGGTGCAGACTGCAGACTTCAGAATCATCCAGGAGACTGAGCTAGAAGCCCAGGTTCTTGGATTGGGGACTGTGGGAGAGGAGATACAGCAGGTTCCATAGTGGGAACCTCTTAGATAAGGTAGAATGAATATTGGAAATGAAGGTAAAGAAGAGTCAGGTGATGTGATCAGTTTTAGGGAAATGGAAATGTGAGTGCCACTAAGAGAAAGATGCTGCTGTAGAGGACCCCTCTGGAGGAGAATAAGGGCTCAGGGTTTGGTTAGACTGCATTTGATGTGTCTACGAAACACCCACCTGGAGGCTTCTCTCAGGGAAAGATGAGAAACAAAGCCTGTAAGATGGGCTGGCGTCTTGCGTGTTCTCTGGGGCCAGTCTAACACTCAGGTGGGCTGAGCTTCCAGCTTAGTTTAGAGAATAATCAAATGTGGTGTCCTGCTTGAAGCTTGGCGCACTGGGAGAGGGCAGATGTGGGTCCTTCTACTAAAATGCTGAGTGGAGCGGGAGGCAGAGACAACCAACCCAGCAAGGGAGGAGCAACGGCCTATTTTTTTTCATGTTGATGATAATGTCTGGGACTTATCAGGGATTTCTGAAAACAGGAAAATGCCATTTTTATAGACATTCCAGTTCATGAGTGGTGAGACAAGCTGCAGCTTTAAGCTCCCTGATAACTGGAAGGCAGCAGAAACCTTGACTGCCCAGGAATGTGCTACCTCACAAATCTTGCTTAAATACTTATTGCTCTCATGGTAACTTAGCTAGGACTTCACTTCAGCAGTTTCACCAGTTAAATATTGGCAGAGTCTTGTTTTCCCACCACTTGTTGAAGGAGATTGTCTGCATTCTCCAGAGAGCTGGTGATGTGAGTAGAACCTCTCTACATTCCTGGGTGAGACCACGTGGCCCCTACTAGGAAGCCTGCAGTGAGTGAGGAGCAAGAGCTGGCTCTCTAAACCAGTTCCTCACATGCCTTGGGAGGACAAACCATTGAATCAGAGCTGCATCAATTGCCCAGTGAACTTCACTAAAAAGATATCACCCAGGGTGCTGAATTCTCAACAGCTCATTAACTGACTCAGCCAATTCCCATCAGGTAAACTTGGGAAAGTGGCAAAGATTTATCTTTAGCTGGGCACCTCTGAGGCAACAGCTAAGAAGACCAAATTACCCTCTTACTTAAAAATACACACCCATCTGTCCTCACGAAGTGCACTCTGTAAAAGTCACTGGCTCTGATTTTCCTGTAGGACGCCTCACTTCTGCTGTCTCTCTCTCTCCTTTATGCCTGGAGCAGGTGTTTGCTTTGCCCTGAGTGGTTTGAATAGATTCCTAATGGATGTGTCAGTTTGGTCAAATATTTACCCAAATGTGTGATTTTCTTCAGAGAAATGGATGGTTTTCATTTTCACTTGATTTTTGCAACCTCAAGGGGAGATGACAGCATAGTTTACCAAATAAAGCTTTTTTATCCCTACACATCATGGGCACACTGGTATCATCGTGGCCTAAATCTAGTAAGCTCTTAATATTCAACTTTCTGCCCCTGTAACCTGCCCAGGGAGGTGAAACTGCTGGAGCAGGAAAGCCCTGGCCTTCTGAGTCATACTTGGGACCCATCCCTTTGAAGTCTTGATTTCTTCTGTCTTTGCAATACGCTGGACCCATTTCTCCATGGCTCCAGGTCTCATCCTCAGTCTGCTGGAATTTTCCTCTTCAGACCAGGTCTTGGCAAAGTCATTCCCCTTCTCCTCCATCCTGCCAGCCCACCAGCATCAGCTCTTCAACTGGAAGAAATACAGGATATACAGGATATCCAAATATAGGAAGAGCAGCTGCCTTCAAACAACCCAGCTGCAACCTCTGAGACATGGAAATGCAAAACCTGACCACCTGCTTGGCAGAGTGGGAACAGGAAATACACGGAGAATCATTAATTTGCTCTCCCAATGCATTATCCTCACACAGAACAAAATTCACCTCTGCTTGCTAAGCAGTCTCTTATAGTCCGCATCTCTGCTTTTTCTTTTATAAAATGGGGACCCTCCTATTTATGGAGCTAAATATCATAGCTCCTCAAAATGAAGAAATTGGCAATTCATTTTTTCAATATATACTATCGAGTGTCTAATACACAATAAGCCCCAAGGATAAATCAGTATCCTCTTACAAGACTGACATGCTAAGGAGAAGTTGAAGTTTGAGGAGAAAGAAGGAAGCCTCCAATCACAGAGAGTCAGGAGGAAGAGCATTCCTGGGAGAGGGCAGAGCTAATCAAAGGTTCTAAGCTGGAAACAAGTTTTGCGACTCAGGAAACCAGAAAATGGCCAGTGCTGCTGGACTTGTGGGTAAAAGAGAGTGGAAGGGAAGCAGAGCCAGCTAATGTGAAACTTGTAGGACAAGGTATTCAGATTTCTAGTTAAATAGGAAGATTTACATTTTAGAAGATCACAGGGTCTTCTCTACTAGTGGATTGCAAGAGTGGGAGGAGGAAGAGTAGGCTGGAATAAAAGACAGACATAGGAAAGAGAGAATCTGACCTGGACTCTGAACAGAGGACTTTGCACTTCCCAACAGTCAAGTTGAATCTTAACTGGTTTCCAATAGCATCTAAGTGCAGGCCTTCAGAGTAAAGAATCTTTCCTTGTGATCTATGTGAAGAGATCTTCATGACCCCTTTGAAAAGTCCAATTTCCTTAGTCTTTGGATCATATCTAAGTCTGATATTTCTGTGGGTCAACATCAGAGAAGAATAATATTGAGAGGTGGTAAGAGGTCCTGTGGTAACTTCTTGGCCTCTACTTGGCTGCATATGGACCCTTTCACTTCAGATGAATATCTATTCCTTGAAAAAATTTAGTAGCTTTAGTGAAATGAAATTTAAATGCCACACAATTTACCTAAGGTGTAGAAATCAGTGATTTTTATTATATTCACTGAGTTGTGCAACCATCACCATGATCTATTTTTAAAGTATTTTTCCTCACTCCAGAGAGAAGCCTCATGCCCTTTAGTAGCCACTCTCCATTCCCCACCTCCCCCTGTCAACACCTAGGCAAGCACAAACCTATGTTGCTTTCCTGAATCTGCTTATCCTGTACATTTATGTAGGTGCAATCATAAAATACGTGCCCTTATATGGCTGGCTTCTTTCACTTTGCATAAGGTTTTCAAGGTTGATTCCTTTGTAGCGTAGTCACTACTTTATTTTGTTTCTACCGATGGGTAACATTCTATTGAATGGATATACCACATTTTGTTTATCCATTCATCAGCTGATATATATTTGTGTTATTTCTGTTATTTGTACTCTTAAGTCATTATGAGCAATGCTGCCATGAACATTCATGTATGTTTTTCGTGGATGTGTATATCCATTTCTCTTGGAAACATATCTAGGAATGGAATTGATGGATCATACAGTGAGTCTACATTTAATTATTTGAGAAACTGCTGGACTGTTTTCCACATGAGTTTATACTTTTGAAAAATATTGTATGCATAGTTCAGGGTATTTCACCCTGCTTCCTGATTGCACATTTCTTAACTTATCTCTGTGATCATTTTTTTTACAATGAATTTTAAAAAAATTTTATTTTCTATATTTCTATATTGGAAAATTTCCTCCTAATAAAGCAATAATGAGTTATTTAACTTATTTTCTTCCCTTTAGACAATTTCTTATTTCTCATACTCCTTTATACACTCTTTCTTCATTTAAAAATGAACCCGAACATGTTTGGGAACGCATGTACACCCGTGGTGGATTCATGTCAATGTGTGGCAAAACAAATACAGAATTGTAAAGTAAAATAAAAAATAAATTAAAAAAAATAATAATAATAAATAAATAAAAATGAACCCGTGGTGGATTCATGTCAATGTATGGCAAAACCAATACAGAATTGTAAAGTAAATTAAAAAATAAATTAAAAAAAAAAAAAAAAGGATCTGACTAATGCCAGCAATTAAAAAGACTGCTTTCACAGTGACAGTACATATTGCTTTCTTAGTTACAGCTACAATCACTTTGACTATCAGATCTTTTATGTCATATTTGTGTGTACGTAATAAGTGTTAGTTGCTCAGTCATGCCTGACTCTTTGCAACCCCATGAACTGCAGCCCGCCAGGCTCCTCTGTCCATGAGACTTTCCAGGCAAGGGTACTGGAGTGGGTTGCCATTTCCTTCTCCAGGGGATCTTTCCAACCCAGGGATTGAACCCGGGTCTCCTGCACTGCAGGCAGATTCTTTACTGACTGAGTAAGTTGGGTTAATCACTCGCCTATTTTTCCATATTTATGCTCATCACTCTACATGCCAGTCCTTAAACCTGGTGCTTATCTGGCCCCTGCAATAGAGGCCTTCTTGCTCACCATGCATCTCTTACTCATTTCTCCATTTTTATTCCATAGAACCAGTACGTATCTTTCAGAGGCAAAGGGCCTGCTTCTCTGGACTGAGCCTTATCTTAAAGTCTTGGCTCCTGTGGGGCTCTTTGCTTTGAGATGAATGAAGCTGAGTCTTCCTTGCTCCATGTTCAACGTAATAATTCTGCCTGAATCACAGTTCTTTATGAACAAATGCCTCCTGTTTATCCATTCATCCATCCCTCATTCAACAAATTATTAATAGAAGTCAGGCCCTCTTCTAGGTTCTAGGGGACCTGTAGCCAACAGAACAGAGACCCTGTGTTCATAGCTTGTATTTTAATACAGGTTATGTAATTTAAGCATCAACAAGCAGGAGCTTTGAGATCAGGTTATTTGAAAGGGACTTTATATTTTCTGGTGAAGTCCACTCCTTCTCTTTTTTAAAACAATAAAATTTAGAACAGAAGCATCACTTTACTTGCTCATAATCGGTCCCTGTGTGTGAGAAATCACTTCAGTCATGTCTGACTCTGCCACCCTATGGTCTGTAGCCCTGAAAGGCTCCTCTGTCCCTGGGTTTCTCCAGGCAAGAATACTGGAGTGGGTTGCCATGCCCTCCTACAGAGGATTTTCCCGACCCAGGGATTGAACCCGCATCTGTTCTGTCTCTTGCATTGGCAGGTGGGTACTTTAACCACTAGCACCACAAGGGAAGCCCAATCGGTCCCTAAGAAAGCTAATACCCCAGGTCTAATACTCTCAATTTCATTTCCACTAAACTATGCTAACGGAAAAGTTTTCAGAAGTCCTTTGAATTGGCAAGCAAGACATGTAGCTTCTCATATTTATGGAAACACTTTATGAGACACTGCTATCCATCTTGGAATAACAGAACACAAGGTATTTGTAAGAGAATGAAAAGCAAGAACAAGAAAGGGTATTTGAAACATTTTTTTTAAACCAGATCCTCTTACTTGAGTGAACAATTGAAGTCAGACTCCCAAGTTACAGTAAACATTGTGAGCAGACATATACGACTGAGTGTACTTTTCACAGGTTCCTTTTGTTTTCTACAAGGGATGATGAAAGCAGCCTTCAGAGGGCAACTCATGCGGCGATTTTTCCTGTTATAATTTCAAAGTTCAGCACATTATCTTGTGTTCCTGATGGCTTCCTGTTTCTCTTTTCCCTCAGAGGTCAATATTAACCGCAATCTCCATCTTGAAAACAATGCAAACGTTTCACCCCTGTGGATTACAAGGAGGCTAGGGCCCTTGACGTGGATGCACACCTGGGCCTTTATGAAGTAACTTGTCTCTTCTCAAAGGCTTCCCTTAGACTGGACAAAGAAATGGATTTTTCTTCACTGGTTTGGGAAATAATTCCAAAATTGTACTTATTAGAAGCCCATGCTCAGAGTCATACCTTTGAGACCTCTGGTTTTACAGCCTAGAAGAATCACTCTTCATTTTTTTTGTGTGTGTGTGAGGGGCACTGTAATGCAATTCTTTTTTTAAATTTGAATTATAGTTAATTTACAATGTTGTGCTAGCTTCAGGTGTCCAGCAAAGTGATTCATATAAGGCCCAATATATGTACACATATATTCTTTTCCAGATTATTTTCTCTTATAAATCATTACAACACATTGAGCATAGTTCCCTATACTATACAGTAGGTCCTTGTTGATTATATACTTTATATATAGTAGTTGTTCAGTCATGTTCAACTCTTTGCAACCCTGTGGGCTATACCCTACCAGGATCTTCTGTCCGTGGGATTATCCAGGCAAGAGTACTGGAGTGGGTCGCCATTTCCTTCTCCAGGCGATCTTGCCAACCCAGGGATTGAACCTAGGTCTCCTTCATTGCAGGCAGATGCTTTACTGTCTGAGCCACCAGGGAAGCCCATATATAGTAGCGTGTATATGTTAATCTCCAAATCCTAATTTACCCCTTTAGTAGCCATGTTTGTTTTCTGTTTCTGTGGATCTATTTTTCCCTTCTTGAGGTTTGCACTCAGGTTTAATGGCTGAGCATCACAAACTTCCCTCCGCCCCCAAGAGCAGAGATGTCCATGATGATTCTATACTATTGGACCTCTGCCTCTATCTCCATATCTTTTCCATTCTAAAACTTCAGGGAAAGCAATGAGGAACCAATGGAGACAGTAACAGAGAATAAATATGTACCAAGATAATGCAAGAGTTATCCTCTAAGATAGAAAGAAATTAAAGAGGAAGCATCATGGTGGCTTAAAAGTGAAATATTTACAAATTAGAGTCAAATTTGGAACTGTCAAAGACTCTTTAGAAAGAGAGAAGACAAAAATCTGTAGGCGGTCTCTACCCTTCCACCCTTCGCTATAATGCCCTGTTCATGAATCACCTCCCTTTTCCTTCTCCCCCCATACACACACCACATCTCGCCAACAAATGCAATCTGGTAATAAAGTGGCACCAAAGAATTTAATAATTTCCCAAGTGAAGCAAGGGATGATCTGGTCCTTTGTCTCTAATATTTATGATTCATAAAATGTCAAACAGCCTTACGCGCTGTGATGGGAACGATCATGTTTCTTGACAGAAACACCTCTGTCTGCATTTGTTCACTCCGAAATGAGGCTTGTTACACCTGTCAATCCTGTGAATCAAAACCTGCTTTGCAGCTGTCACTCTGCCACCTACGGCTTTTAGCTGGTTCTTCAAACGATATTCATCTTTCTGTGGTCATTGAAATAAAGTGAGACTCTTTGCATTTTCTACTAGCATTTATTAAATACTTACTGTTGTTATTTTTGCATGCAAAGTGGCAAGTTGAAAGAAAATGAGTACTCTATTTTCTAGTTTCAAGTCACTCATATTCTTTTCTTTTTTTTTTTATTTTATTTTTTTTAAATTTTTTATTTATTTATTTATTTATTTTTAATTTTTTACTTTACAATTCTGACTCATATTCTTTTGAAAATGAGCAGAAACAGGGTGAGTATCATGACCTCATGCTCATGGTCTCTACCAAAGCCCACTAATTGGTTAGCACATGGAGTCGTCAAATAGGCGCTGTGTCTTTCACCTGGGACCAAGGGCCACCTCTGATAACTGCTGGATGCCTACAGACCCGGATGGGCTGTTCCCTGACTGGCATAGCCATATAAGACTTTGATGTCTTAGGAACTTCTCAGGGAGGATAGTGACTATGTTTTGCTTAGACTTGCAGGAACCAGGTGGGTTAGAGTAACTTTGACTGTTATATCACAGTAACTATATGACCAACACGTGGAAAGATAATTTATCTGCAAGAACCCAGTTATATCCATTCTGAATCATCAAAGTCCACAAAACATGGAAGATAATAGTGATGGCTGCCTCAGAGTGTGCGTGCGTGCTAAGCTGCTTCCATCATGTCCAACTCTTTGCGACCCTATGGATCACAGCCCACCAGGCTCCTTTGTCCATGGGATTCTCTAGGCAAGAACACTGTAGTGGGTTGCCGCGCCCTCCTCCAGGGGATCTTCCCAACCAAGGGACTGAACTCACATCTCATGTCTACCTGCAGTGGCAGCTATGTTCTTTACCACTAGCACCACCTGGGTAGCCCCACCTCAGAGTGTAAGGAGGGTTAAATGAATCAATACTTTGAAGTTTCTTTAATAATGTCAAGGCCATAGTAAGGGCTTGATAAATACTAGATCTTGTTATTATATTAACTACTTTAAACAGTAGGTTAATTCAGAACAAACTCATGTAATGATAGCCATGTTGAGAACTCAGAGCACAGACACATTAATGAAACATGAGCTGGTTTTAAGGAGGTGGTGACACTCAGCCCAGTTTTGTACACACGTGAGATATATTGGCTATATAAGTTGAGCATTACACATTAAGAGGAGACTGAGGAATATGTGCTACAAGAGTCAAAGGTACAAGATCCTCAGGTGAAAACTAAAGAGAATAAACTCTCACTGTTTAAAATTCCATACAAATTAACTGAGTGATAGTGAAGCAATGTGATAGAATGAATACATTGCATAATGTGAAAAAAACAATTTTAAAGATAGAACTAATTTACACTCGTGCAAGAAAATAAGCACTTTTATTGAACATAAATTGAGAGGCATTATTGTATTGTAAGGAGGACAAAGTATAAATCAGATTTCAAGTTTCCAACAACAGACTTCACTCTATTTTAAGCAGAAAAGAAATTTCTGAAGGAATATAAACCACAGCCCAGGATAGGGAAGGAAAAATGAAAGTGAAAGTCGCTCAGTCATGTCCGACTCTTTGTGACCTCATGGACTATATAGTCTATAGGATTCTATAGGCCAGAATACTGGAGTGGATAGCCTTTCCCTTCTCCAGGGGATCTTCCCAACCCAGGGATTCCCGCATTGCAGGCGGATTCTTTACCAGCTGAGCCTCAGGGAAGCCCTTAGTAGAGTCAGATTACAGAGTTACACAGCCCCAAACAATGCCCAGTTATGCTGGGGCTTCTCTAGCTAAAATTTTCTTTCACCACTGCTCAGCACCTTATCACACTCAGGACCAGTTAACAGAAGAAGCATCACTGCCATCTTTGAAGTCATGGTCTAAATCAGGGGCTGCCAAACTTGTAGGCTGGCCATCAATTTTGTAAGTAATGTTTTATTGGAATGCAGTCATGCCCCCTGGTTTACACAGTGTCTATAGCTGTTTTTGTGCTACAACCACAGAATTTAATTATGGAGACAGAGTCCATGTGGCCCACAAAGCTGAAATATTTATTATCTGTTCTTTTATAGAATTAGCTTGCCAATCCCTGGACTAAAACTAATTTAGCCCTGAGAAGGGAAAAGAAACCAGCCCTAGACCCAAAAAAGAAACCACAACATCTGCCACCAGTCAGCACCTTCTTCTCTCTTACCAGACATGGGATTCAGGAACAGATTCCATAGAAACACAAGTAAAGGTCTCAAGGGGAAAGATGAGGGTGTTACTAATAATCACAAAGCATTGGAAGAAAACTAAGTTCAAAAGATAAAGATACATAGCAGATAAAATAACACATTAAATAATTATCAGAACAAACACAAGAATATCTTAAAGTTAGCATAACTAACATCTATGGAAGCTTAAGAGAAGAAGGTATTGCATTCAGAAAACAAGAAGAGTTGTTACTCTATTAAACCATGGAAATTTTTTAAAATGTGATCTTAAAAAGCAAGAAATGAATATACACTGGTGAAAGAGAGTGAGTAAAAATAAGAAAACACTTCAAAATGACAAATATTTGGGAAGTATGAAAAAAATTAACTGGTATGAAGGATAGATTAAAAGTTCACATTTCCATCCCAAAAGAGAATATAAAGAATAAAACAAAAATGGGAGCCAGGGAAAATCCAAGGGGAAAAGAATTTTTACATTCAATGGTGAGCAGGTTGAGTGCTAAGTAGGATAAATAGTGAAAGTGTCTTCTTTCTATACATTCTGGTGAAATGCAAGAATGATAGAAATGATAAATGATAGAAAATCTTAAAACTCACAGAGGAGAATCTTACAATTTTCTTAGAGTTAGAGCTAGAGTTACCTCAAAGAAATAGGAATCAATTTGGCATAAAATGTTCCACTGACACATTGGATCCTAGAATAACAAAGCAGAAATGAGAAAAAAGATATAATTATAATTGTGGATAAAATTTTTAAATTACAAGAAAATGCTTATGAAAGTTTTATGGGAAAGCATTTTCCAGATTGGCTAAAGAACAGAAAAATACACAAACTTGTGAAAAATAGAAAAGACACTCTAAGATCTATACCATAAAAGGAGACAGTTTCTGCTATTCCATAGATTATAGGGGACAAATTTCTCATGAACACATAATTTGTACACTTTTTAAAGATAGAAAAAAATGGAAGGTTTCTTAATTTGGGCTAAAGCTAGTAAAACCCTTATGTCCAAAGCACAAAAGATTGACATGGAGAAAAGAAGAAGTAAGCAAATCTTACCTTGAACAAGACACAGAAGTCCTAAATAATATATTAAGTCAAATCCAAGTATATGTGAAATGAATAATAACTCATGTTATTAACTCCATTTCCCCTCTTTCATTAGTTTGGAAGTTCTATTCTCTTCTACTCAACAGTTAGCTGTTTGGTGCCTTTAAGTCTAACATTTTATTCTAGCTTTTAGTTATTCTCAGTAGGAAGGTTGGTCAGATTACATAGTCTCGAAATAGAGACTCTGGAACCTACAGTTTTGGGGGAAAAATATTCAGCACCCTCAAATATCATACACAAATATAAGTTATAAATGAAATATACATTAGAGGGAAATATGAATAATTTTTATATCATTATCCTGGCCAATGGTACTGGTTAGGATGAAAGGAGGAGAATTTTTCTTGAAGCAGGATACAAAACCCAGAGGCTATAAAGACAAAAGATTAATATACTTGGCCACATACCAATTTAAACTTTTTAAAATTTAAATTAAATTCATAACAAATTTACAATTGCAAATTTAAATTGACTCGACAAAGAACAACATAAAGAATGTTAAGAAAAAGAAGACAACTTGAGAGAAGATATTTAGGGCCCAAGTAACAAAAAATAATATCTATAATATGAAGGAAGAAGACGTATGAATCAAGAAGAAAATGGCAAGGCACAGGCCCCCTCTCAGATGAGCCAGCCCAAACTTATTAACAAGCAATTCGCAGAACAAAAGACGCAAGTGATGAACACAGTTAAGAATGTAATCAACTTCTAGAATAATCCAGGAGGCGAAACCAGACTACAGAAAACTAGTACTAGCCTATGCTCTCACTGAGAGCAAAACATGTATATACTTTCAGCCAGAATTTTACCTCTGATTCAGTTCAGTTCAGTTGCTCAGTCATGTCCAACTCTTTGTGACCCCATAAGCTGCAGCACACCAGGCCTCCCTGTCCATCACCAACTCCTGGAGTTCACCCAAACTCATGTCCATTGAGTCGGTGATGCCATACAACCATCTTATCCTCTGTTGTCCCCTTCTCCTCCCACCTTCAATCTTTCCCAGCATCAGGGTTTTTTCAAATGAGTCAACTCTTCGCATCAGGTGACCAAAGTATTGGAGTTTCAGCTTCAGCATAAGTCCTTCCAATGAACACCCAGGACTGATCTCCTTTAGGATGGACTGGTTGGATCTCCTTGCAGTCCAAGGGACTCTCAAGAGTCTTCTCCAACACCACAATTCAAAAACATCAATTCTTCAGTGCTCAGCTTTCTTTATAGTCCAACTTAACATCCATATTTGATTACTGGAAAAACCATAGCCTTGACTAGACAGACCTCTGTTGACAAAGTAATGTCTCTGCTTTTTAATATGCTGTCTAGGTTGGTCATAACTTTCCTTCCAAGAAGTAAGTGTCTTTCAATTTCATGACTGCAATCACCATCTGCAGTGATTTTGGAGCTCAAAAAAATAAAGTCAGTCACTGTTTCCATTTTTTCCCTATCTATTTGCCATGAAGTGATGGGACTGGATCCCATGATCTCAGTTTTCTGAATGTTGAGCTTTAGGCCAACTTTTTCACTCTCCCCTTTCACTTTCATCAAGAGGCTCTTTAGTTCTTCACCTTCTGCCATAAGGTAGTGTCATCTGCATATCTGCAGTTATTGATATTTCTCTCAGCCAGCAATCTTGATTCCAGCTTGTGCTTCTTCCAGCCCAGTGTTTCTCACGATGTACTCTGCATGTAAGTTAAATAAGCAGGGTGACAATATACAGCCTTGACATACTCCTTTTCCTATTTGGTTATCTACCTTAAAAGATTCACATATGTTTATAAAGACACTTATTTGAAAATCCCCAATGCTCTTCAGTGACTAAATAAAGGTTAAACATCCAAACTATGAAATGTTATGTAAATATTATAAACACTGGAATAGAGTTATACACACTTTAGGAATATATCACCATGAAAGGGTATTAGGTAAAAGAAGTTTGAGAACTTTTTTCATTTATGTAAAAAAATATCCCATTGTGTATTTGTGCATACATATTTGTAAACGCTAAAACAAAACTAGAAAGATGAACACCAAATTGTTAGCAATGTTTCCAAGTGAGAGGCATTTGAGATTTGCATGTGGGTGAGTGGGGACTTTCACATGTTTTCCTACAAAATAATATATTTCTTAACTGTTTTATAATGAGCTGTATTCATTCATTCCTTATATACTGAAAGAAAGAAGTATGGTGCACAGGCTGTGAGATACAATTAAAGGACCCTGAGTTTTGGAATTAAGCAAACTTGGCTTCTATAATCCTGGCTTTTTCTTGCTGGCTCTGTGAATTTAGGCAAGTTGCTGAGGCTCTCAATCTTCATCTGAATGTAGACACCTTTCAAATGAGGGTAATTAAGTAAAAATGTAAATGTCAACCAATCCTTTGCATGTAGTGGATTTTAAACACAGCTTTCTGTGTTCCTTCTCTCCAGGAAGAGTGAGAAATAAGTAAGGCAGAGATTGGACTGAGACCTCTTCTTCACAACTTTGAAAGTAAGACTCAGAATGACCTAGGTTTCATTTAATAAGCAGACGAGTCACTGTAAAATCTCGAACTGGAGAATGACTTGATCCAAAAGACGTTTTAGGAAGATTAGTTTGACAGTTCTAGAGAGAAAAATGAGTCCTTTTCTGCATAAATGGTGATACTCTAGAATTAGAAATTTTATGACAAAGCTGAAACTCCAATACTTTGGCCACCGGATGTGAAGAACCGACTCACTAGAAAAGACCCTGATGTTGGGAAATATTGAAGGCAGGAGGAGAAGGGGACAACAGAGGATGAGACGGTTGGATGGCATCACCGATGCGATGGACATGAGTTTGAGCAGGATCTGGGAGCTGGTGTTGGACAGGGAAGCCTGGCGTGCTGCAGTCCATGGGGTGGCAAAGAGTCGGATATGACTGAGCAACTGAACTGAGCCGAACGAGGCATCGTTTGTCTCTCATTTTCAGACATGACCAAGCTGAGAATCTGGGCAAAAGAAAGGTCCCCAGGGAAATCCTCTCAAAGTCAGCATCATGGCTACACACAAACAAAATCACTTTCTCTCACTGCTTTTTGACAGGAGGGTCTACTTATCATTCAGCTTTCTAAGCTACCACTGCATAACCAATGGTTTCTTAGTAAGCTAAAGGGTACTTTGAAGACTTGATTTTCTCACAGTACAAAACTTTGTCATTATAAATAATTCCAAAAAAAGATTTCTCAAAGTGAGGATAGATGCTCTGTGTTTCCCTGGGAGGTGATATTCTGGCAGGATATTCTCAGCAGTCTGCCCATACCAGCCTTGCTGAACACCAGGGCTCCCAGCCTCTTCACGCAAGATAACCCTCGTGACCCAACACATGTCTCCCAGAAGGCAACACTTGTCTGTGGTTGACTTAATGATAATAGTAACAATAATGGATAAATCTGCATACTAACATAGAGTTTAAAAATCCTACAAATATCTACCAGTGAGTAAAAGATCATGCTTATTAACAATCTTCCATCTAGGAATCTCTCACCCTTTGTTTTTGATTCATTTTCTCTATACACCATCCTGGCTGAACCTCTAGATTTTGGTGGTAATAACTGCACTCAAGCCTTCTGAAGGTTGGGGATAGATAATAACCTTTTTGATGTTCAGTTATCAAATCATGCCACTGCCAATATTAGTTTTCAAAGATTTAGAAATACAAATATTTGCCATGGATTGCCTGATGTGGATCAAATGTTACAACAGCAACTATTATGCCTCTGGGTGAACCTTGCAAGTCATCCAACAATCTGCTCTGAGAACCACACCTCTGCCTGTGCCTTTATATATGTTCTATATTGTTGCATGAAAACTGAATTTACAGAAAGATCACGCTGGGATGCCCTTAGGTTCTTACTGAGAAGGCAAAGAAGTCAAGATAAGCTTCCAGAGGCTTTAGAAGGAGAAAAGACAGAGTAGAAAAACAAACTGCATAACCCAAGTTTGAGGTCTCTGCCATTGCTTTCATCTTTCTTTTATCTTCCCTAGGATTCATTCTGTCTCCTGTACAATGTCATGAACCTCCATCCATAGTTCATCAGGCACTCTGTCTATCAGATCTAGTCCCTTAAATCTATTTCTCACTTCCACTGTATAATCATAAGGGATTTGATTTAGGTCATACCGGAATGGTCTAGTGATTTTCCCTATTTTCTTCAATTTAAGTCTGAATTTGGCAATAAGGAGTTCATGATCTGAGCCACAGTCCGCTCCTGGTCTTGTTTTTGCTGACTGTATAGAGCTTCTCCATCTTTGGCTGCAAAGAATATAATCAATCCGATTTCGGTGTTGACCATCTGGTGATGTCCATGTGTAGAGTCTTCTCTTGTGTTGTTGGAAGAGGGTGTTTGCTATGACTAGTACATTCTCTTGGCAAAACTCTATTAGCCTTTGCCCTGCTTCATTCCATATTCCAAGGCCAAATTTGCAATGTTTGCATGACATTGTACAGGAGACAGGGATCAAGACCATCCCCATGGAAAAGAAATGCAAAAAAGCAAAAGAAATGTCTGGGGAGGCCTTACAAATAGCTGTGGAAAGAAGAGAAGCGAAAAGCAAAGGAGAAAAGGATAGATATAAGCATCTGAATGCAGAGTTCCAAAGAATAGCAAGGAGAGATAAGAAAGCCTTCCTCAGCGATCAGTGCAAAGAAATAGAGGAAAAGAACAGAATGGGAAAGACTAGAGATCTCTTCAAGAAAATTGGAGATACCAAGGGAACACTTCATGCAAAGATGGGCTCGATAAAGGACAGAAATGGCCTGGACCTAATAGAAGCAGAAGAGATTAAGAAGAGGTGGCAAGAATGAATGAATAAATGAATGAATGATTTCGCTCAGTTGTGTCCGACTCTTTGCGGCCCCATGGACAGTGGCCTACCAGGCTCCGTGGTCCATGGGATTTTCCAGGCAAGAATACTGGAGTGGGCTGCCATTTCATTCTCAGAAGAACTATACAGAAAAGATCTCACAATGGTGTGATCACTCACCTAGAGCCAGACATCCTGGAATGTGAACTCAAGTGGGCCTTAGAAAGCATCACTACAAACAAAGCTAGTGGAGGTGATGAAATTCCAGTTGAGCTGTTTCAAATCCTGAAAGATGATGCTGTGAAAGTGCTGCACTCAATATGCCAGCAAATTTGGAAAACTTAGCAGTGGCCACAGGACTCGAAAAGGTCAGTTTTCATTCCAATTCCAAAGAAAGGCAATGCCAAAGAATGCTCAAACTACCATACAATTGCACTCATCTCACACGCTAGCAAAGTAATGCTCAAAATTCTCCAAGCCAGGCTTCAGCAGTACATGGACCGTGAACTTCCAGATGTTCAAACTGGTTTTAGAAAAGGCAGAGGAACCAGAGATCAATTTGCCAATATCCGCTGGATCATGGAAAAAGCAAGAGTTCCAGAAAAACATCTATTTCTGCTTTATTGACTATGCTAAAGACTTTGACTCTGTGGATCACAATAATCTGGAAAATTCTGAAAGAGATGGGAATACCAGACCGCCTGACCTGCCTCTTGAGAAATCTGTATGCAGGTCAGGAAGCAACAGTTAGAACTGAACATGGAACAACAGACTGGTTCCAAATAGGAAAAGGAGTACATCTAGGCTGTTTATTGTCACCCTGCTTATTTAACTTATATGCAGGATGCATCATGAGAAATGCTTGGCTGGATGAAGCACAAGCTGGAATCAAGATTGCCAGGAGAAATATCAATAACCTCAGAGATGCAGATGACACCATCCTTATGGCAGAAAATGAAGAGGAACTAAAAAGCCTTCTTGATGAAGGTGAGGGAGGAGAGTGAAAAAGTTGGCTTAAAGCTCAACATTCAGAAAGCTAAGATCATGGCATCTGGTCCCATCACTTCATGGGAAATAGATGGGGAAGCAGCGGAAACAGTGTCAGACTTTATTTTGGGGGGGGCTCCAAAATTACTGCAGATGGTGATTGCAGCCATGAAATTAGAAGATGCTTACTCCTTGGAAGGAAAGTTATGACCAACCTAGACAGCATATTCAAAAGCAGAGACATTACTTTGCCAACAAAGGTCTGTCTAGTCAAGGCTATGGTTTTTCCTGTGGTCATGTATGGATGTGTGGTTTGGACTGTGAAGAAAGCTGAACAGTGAAGAATTGATGCTTTTGAACTGTGTTGTTGGAGAAGACTCTTGAGAGTCCCTTGGACTGCAAGGAGATCCAACCAGTCCATCCTAAAGGCGATCAGTCCTGCGTGTTCTTTGGAAGGACTGATGCTAAAGCTGAAACTCCAGTACTTTGGCCACCTCATGCGAAGAGTTGACTCATTGTAAAAGACCCTGATGCTGGGAGGGATTGGGGGCAGGAGGAGAAGGGGACAACAGAGGATGAGATGGCTGGATGGCATCACCAACTTGATATACATGAGTTTGGGTAACTCCGGGAGTTGGTGATGGACAGGGAAGCCTGGAGTGCTGCGATTCATGGGGTCGTAAAGAGTCGGACATGACTGAGTGACTGAACTGAACTGAGAATTCATTCTAACCATTATATCCCTATCTTCCAGCCCTCACTTAATTCTCCTGAAAGACTCAAGTAAAATGTGTGATGCTATTTCCAAGTTCACATTTTGTAGGAGAAAGTACTTGGGGCTACTTTTCTGGATAAGAATCTTGTCTTACAGTTTTCCTCTTTAACTGGCCTGTGTGGTTTGTGGTCTGCTTTTTGCCTTCTCTGTGTCTCAGCAGCTCATCTTATAAAGCTGACTTTAAAAATTTGTATAGAAGTTTAGTTTCTGATCAAGATGGTTTGGCAAGGCATGGATTTATCCTCCTGCTTTGAACAATTCAAAAAATGGGTAGAATATGTGAAAAATGTCTCTCTAGGCATTGAACATAGAGCAACAAACAACAATGATGCCTGAGGAGCAAAATCAAATTAAATGAGCTCTATAGTTGTGCAAATTACTGCCTGGAGAAAGTCTGGGCTGCAGTTCAGCAAGGGCAAACCCAGGCAGAGGTTAGTGGTCTTAACTGTGGAGATGGAGTTGGGTGTTTGAAGGAGCCAATGACTCCAAGCTGGAGTTAATTCAGTTCAGTCGCCCAGTCGTGTCCAACTCTTTGCAAACCCATGAACCGCAGCACTCCAGGCCTCCCTGTCGGTAGGGTACAAAAGCAGAGAGAGATAATCAGAGAGACAAATGCAAGATCGTGAGAGAGTCCCCTTTGAGAATTCAGTTAAGTACTGATCAAATCAGCTATGGAAGAAACGTACCTGAGCCCAGGGAAAGAAACACTAACATGATTCAAGGAAACAATGTCTGGAGCTCATAGAGGGCTACAAATAGTGTTGATTCCTATCAGTCAAAATGGAAAACCTCATAATTCACGTGGCACTGGATAGATCACTAGTGAAGGTCTTGTCTCAGTAGTGAAACATAACTCTTCCTTGACTAAGTGTTACTTGAGTCCCACTTAAAAAGCTTAAAAGCAAGACCCAAATAAACAAAGTGTTTCCAGTAAAGTAATTGTGTCCCAGAACAAAGCTCATGAATATTTTTAGGAAACTAAAGAAAAATTAACAATGTCTGGCATCCAATCTAATGTTACCAGGCATCTTTAGAAGCAGGAAAATACAACCCATTAAGAGGGGAAAAAAAATAAGCCCACTGAAACTAACTCAGAAATGATGGAGATGATGGAATTAGTAGTCAAGGACATTAATAGAGCTACTAAAACACTATTCTACATGGTCAACAGCTAGAGGAAAGTTTGAAGATACTAAGAGAGATATAGTATATATAAAAATAAAAATTCTAGAGATGAAAATTTAAAGGATTGAAGCTAAAAATATACTAGATAAAACTGATTACATTTAACATTGCAGAAGAAAAGACTAAAAGATTAAAGAGAGAAATATAAATTTTCTAAAAGGAAACAGATGAAAGGACTTACAAAAAAGAACAATTGAGGGACAATCTAAACTCCCCAAAGATAAGTATAATTGGAGTCTGCAGGAGAAAATGCGGAAGGGGACAGAAAAAAATTTGAAGTAATAATGGCTAAGAGTTTATAAATTTTTAATATAAATTTATTTATTTTAATTGGAGGTTAATTACTTTACAATATTGTATTGATTTTGCCATACATCAACATGTATCCACCACAGGTATACACGTGTTCCCCATCCTGAATCCCCCTCCCTCCTCCCTCCCCATACCATCCCTCTGGGTCGTTCCAGTGCACCAGCCCCCAAGCATCCAGTATCATGCATTGAACCTGGGCTGGTGACTCATTTCATACATGATATTATACATGCTACAATGCCATTCTCCCAAATCATCCCACCCTCTCCCTCTCCCACAGAGTCCAAAAGACTGTTCTATACATCTGTGTCTCTTTTGCTATTTCGCATACAGGGTTATCATTACCATCTTTCTAAATTCCATATATATGCGTTAGTATACTGTATTGGTGTTTTTCTTTCTGGCTTACTTCACTCTGTATAATCGGCTCCAGTTTCATCCACCTCATTAGAACTGATTCAAATGTATTCTTTTTAATGGCTGAGTAATACTCCATTGTGTATATGTACCACAGCTTTCTTATCCATTCATCTGCTGATGGACATCTAGGTTGCTTTCATGTCCTGGCTATTATAAACAGTGCTGCGATGAACATTGGGGTACACGTGTCTCTACAAAAAACCTCGAATAGCCAAAGCAATCTTGAGAAAGAAGAATGGAACTGGAGGAATCAACCTGCTTGGCTCCAGGCTCTATTACAAAGCCACAGTCATCAAGACAGTATGGTACTGGCACAAAGACAGACATAGATCAATGGAACAAATAGAAAGCCCAGAGATAAATCCACACACCTATGAACACCTTATCTTTGACAAAGGAGGCAAGAATACACAATGGATTAAAGACAATCTCTTTAAGAAATGGTGCTGGGAAAACTGGTCAACCTCTTGTAAAAGAATGAAACTAGAACACTTTCTAACACCATACACAAAAATAAACTCAAAATGGATTAAAGATCTAAAAGTAAGACCAGAAACTATAAAACTCCTAGAAGAGAACATAGGCAAAACACTCTCCAACATACATCACAGCAGGATCCTCTATGACCCACCTCCCAGAATTCTGGAAATAAAAGCAAAAATAAACAAATGGGACCTAATTAAACTTAAAGCTTCTGCACAACAAAGGAAACTATAAGCAAGGTGAAAACACAGCCTTCAGAATGGGAGAAAATAATAGCAAATGAAGCAACTGACAAACAAAAATCTCAAAAATATACAAGCAACTCCTACAGCTCAATTCCAGAAAAATAAATGACCCAATCAAAAAATGGGCCAAAGAACTAAACAGACATTTCTCCAAAGAAGACATACGGATGGCTAACAAACACGTGAAAATATGCTCAACATCACTCATTATCAGAGAAATGCAAATCAAAACCACAATGAGGTACCATTTCACACCAGTCAGAATGGCTGCGATCCAAATGTCTACAAGCAATAAATGCTGGAGAGGGTGTGGAGAAAAGGGAACCCTCTTACACTGTTGGTGGGAATGCAAACTAGTACAGCCACTATGGAGAACAGTGTGGAGATTCCTTAAAAAACTGGAAATAGAACTGCCTTATGACCCAGCAATCCCACTGCTGGGCATACACACCAAGGAAATCAGAATTGAAAGAGTTTACAAATTTGATGAAAACTATAACCCACCGATCTGAGAAGCTCAACAAACTCAAGCACAAGAAACACAAAGAAAACTACACCATGGCAAATGACAGTCAAATGTCTCAACACCAGTGATATAGAAATGTGGTTAGAGGGGAAAGGTGCATTATACACACACCAAGGAACAATGGCAAGGATGGCAGCAGATTTCTTCTTCCAAATCTTATTTGATTTTTTGTCTTTAAGGTAGAAATCAATGGAGCAACACCTTTAGAGTAGTGAAAGAAAAACAGTCAGTCTAGAATTCTTTATTCCACTACAATATCTTATAAAGGCAAAATAAAAGATTTTCATACATCCAAAAGCTGAAATAATTCATTGCCAATAGATAGTACCTGTAAGAAATGTACAAATAAGTCTTTCAAGCAGAAGTAAAATTATACCATATAAAAGCATAAACACAAAATAATAAAATGCACTGGATATGTTTACAGGAAATGAAGGGGATATAGGAATAAATTAAACTACACCATGAGAAGCAATCAGTCAAATATAGAACATTTCTCAGATCTCCTCAGTTAATTTGTTTAAGAAACAAAACAAATGAAAAAACAATGGCTAGAATGTGAACTGATGATTTGAAAATTAGTGATAACCTCCATACACCTACCAGAATGACTAAAATTTTTAAAAACTGAAAATGCAAAATAGTGACAAGAATGTGATTCAACCAAAACTCTCATGCACTGCTGATGAGAATATAAAAAGTACAAATCCTTTGGAAAATGCCTTAATAACTTTATATAATGTATATTTCTGTATATTTTACCATATTATGAACCAGCAATTTCAATGCCAGGTATTTATTTTAGAAAAATGAAAACTTACATCCTTAAAAGGACTTAAAAGAGAATGTTTATAGCACCTTTATTCATATTAATCTCAAACTAGAAACAACCTAATCAATAGGTAAATGGATAAGCAAACCATGATATTCCATGCAGTGTAATAATTTAAAAAATTAGCAATAAAAAGCAATATATAACAAATAGAAGCAAAAATATGGGTGAATGGCAAAAACATTAAGCTGAGCCAAAAAAAAAAGCCAGACACAAAAGGGGTATATACTCTATAATACCATTCATATGAAGTGCTAGAACAGTTAAAGCCAGTCTACAAATGGTGACTGCCTCAGGGGTAGGGGTTAGGAATTGAGTGGGAGGGGATTTAAGAAAACTCTTTGGAGTTGTGGAAATGTTCTGTATCTTGATCAGGGTATGAGTCACACAAATGTATGCATTTGTCAAAAATTAAACTGTACCCTCAAGATTTGTGCTTTTCATTGTACATAAATTATGCCTCAATTTAAAAGAATGGAGATGAAGAGTAAAATACATTATCATTGAATATGTGGACCCTATTTAGACCCTAATAGAAACCAAAATATGGCTGTACAACATTTTTAGACAGAGAAATATGAAAATGGACAGCTAGATGATATAAAAAATTATTGATAATTTTGTCTGGGTAACAAACCTGTCCTGGTTATATAAGAAAATATCTTTGTTTTTATTCCTACCTGGAAAATATTTGGGCAACCTTGCTCAAACATGATGTTAGGATTTGCTTTAAAATGCTAGCAATCAAAAACTCAAAGAAGAGGGAAAGAAGGGCTAGATGAAGTATAGCAAAATGTTAGTATTTGTTGTATCTAGGTAATAGATAAGTAGGAATCCATTAAACTCTTACATAATGTACATATACAAGAAAATCTTTATAATAAATGCAAAATGTGTGCCCCATAAAAACTTCATAAGAATGTTTTCAAAAGTGATTTATATCAAATAGAAACTAAAATATTCTTCACCGGAGATTTTCATGAATTGATATTTGAGTCTCGGCTGATGCCTCCACAAACAGAGATTTTCTTTGGCCCTGGTGTTGCTGGTGTGAAGGCACACTTCAGCCTCTAGGATCCTCATATGGAGCTCAGGAGAAGAGACCCCCTCGCAGCTCTGTTCTTGTTAATAACATGAGTCACCTTCCCACATATGCTATATTTTAGATAGTGGGTATACCTCAAGCTGATGTGAACTGACCTTAAGGGTAATTTCCATAATACATTAGCTACCTTTACACTATTTGATCACTCACTCTTAGAGCTAAAACATGAAGGGTGAGCATTTCATATATATATATGTGTGTGTGTGTGTGTGTGTGTGTGTGTGTATGAAAGTGAAAGTGAAGTCGCTCAGTCGTGTCTGACTCTTTGCGACCCCATAGACTGTAGCCTACCAGGCTCCTCTGTCCCTGGAATTTTCCAGGCAGTAGTACTGGAGTGGATTGCCATTTCCTTCTCCAGGAGATCTTCCCAACCCAGGGCTCAAACCCAGGTCTCCCGCATTGTAGACAGATGCTTTACCGTCTGAACCACCAGTATATATATATATATATATATACATACATATTTATTTATATATTTCACATATCCATGCACACCAGTGTTCTAGTATATTTTGCACATGATAAAACATTGTAAAATTGAAATAAAAATATGAATAAAGGTGGAATAAATATTATTTTAAATTTTCTTTCTAATCTTGATAGCTTCCTGATATCATTCATCTTGAAAAGATAGCAGGAATCTAGCAAAAACAATCAATTAGGGCAAGGATCTTCCCGACTGATAGTACATAGATCTATCTCAGAGTCAGGCAGTCACCTGAGAACTTGCATTTGAGGAAAGCAGAGGCCCTGTGGAGCCACCAGTGGTGACAAGGAGAGCAGGCTGCCCTCTGGCACATAAGTGTGGTCAGAAGCTTCATCTGTACAGACTCCTTCAATGTGCCTCACACAACGGGGTCTGCTCCTCCGGTCTCACTGCCCCAGCTTGCTGGGCATTCATACTTTGCTTTCTCCTCTGGTTCCCAGTCTACAGTGGAATGGACAGCAAAGTATGCTTCAGTTTTCTCAAGGTTCCCTCTGATCCTTGGCGCCTTTATCACCTGGTCTTTGCCTGGAATCCTAGCTTGTCTCTTTCCTCCTTGAATCTTGCTGCCTTGTACTGTCAGATACAACTTTCCAAGATTCCATGTTACCTGTAGAAAAAGTCTCACGTGTTTCTACTTGGCAGGCTACCCTCAGACTCAACTTTATTTCTCGTTGCTTCCTTCTACAATCATTACCTTTCCTGGTCCCTTCACTGTTTCCAAATAATCAAGTCGCATCCCTGCATTCTAGTTTTGTTTAGGCATTTTCCTCCCTCTGAACTGTTCTCTCCTCCCTACCTTCCTTAATAATCGTCAGTTTTAAGTACCAGTTTAGGTTTCAGCTCTCCATAAGACATTGTTAGGCCATTCTGGTCCCTTTAAAATTATTTCCTTTTCTAAAAGCCAAACAAAGACAAAAAACAAAAAACTCTCATATGGTAGTTACTGATGATCTCTCTCATGTTATTAGATCACGATTTATACTCCTTTTATTTTATTTTTGGTCTAATATAGGAATAATGTAGATGCTGAATCAACAAGTGAATGAATGAATGACTTTTTGATCTACTATCCTCTCTGGAGTACTATCTTATTCTGCTGTCTTTCTCTAAAAGGACATATTGCAACTAAACTGCACACATTAGGAAAATCTGCAAGGGTCATCATACTGCCTGAACTATGAATATTATAGCCCAGACTTCGTGGCAACTGATTTCCAGCCTCTCCTTGACCTCGGTCCTTCTGCCAGGCTGTCTTGCCCCATCTGACCTTCCTAATAACACAGCTGATGGCTTTCCTCTCATTCCCCCTGTCTGCTTTCTATCCCAGGGTCAGGGAAGCAGGGCACCTTGGAGGCAGCACTTACCCACCATTTCAGGGTACATCCCCTAAAGAAGGAGGCAGGACTGGAACAGGTTAAAAAAACAATTCTAAAAAATCCAGGATTCAGATTATTGAGTTTAGGAGCAGGGTTACAGAAAAAAATCAGTCACTGATGTGGGAGGAATAATGTCAGGCAAGGTGTGCTTTGGACAGTACGCAGAGGAGAAATCATGAGAGCCATCATGTCACCTGCTGTCTCTCACCTTCCTTCTAGGCCCTGAGAAATGGATCGTTTCCTGCTAGATAGTTTTGCTACAAACTGGATAGTGATCAATATGGGTGTTGAGGGGGCCAAGTAACTGAGTAGTTTTCTTCTAGGTAGGGGAGGAGTAACAACGAGAATACAAAGTCTATCCAACAACTTGCATTTCCATTAAAAACTAAGCTATTTAAAATAAGAGCATTCATATAAAACACTAAATAATAAATAACTAATAAATGTGTTGGGCAGATTTAGTGCCTAACTTAGTGCCCCTAGATTTAGTGCCCCTAAATTCCACTTGGTATTGTCTGTTTGGACAATGTATGCTGTGTACGCTCAGCCATGTCCAACCCTTTGTGACCCCATGGACTGTAGCCCACCAGGCTCCTCTGTCCACGGAATTTTCCAGGCAAGAATACTAGAGTGGGTTGCCGTTTCTTTCTCCAGGTGATCTTCCTGAACCAGGGATCAAACCTGTGTCTCCTGCATTGAAGGTAGATTCTTTACTGTTTTCCATCAGGAAAACATTAACTTACCTTAAATACTTCATCTGATGCTGAATTTCCGAAATACTTATTTTAAACGCTTATTAAGCATAAAACATTGTGTTTAACATTGGTAATATAAAGAACTACTCTTTTGCTAATTATTTTGTTAATTCTACTTCAGTGTTTCTAAATGTAGACCCAAACATGCTCTGTTAAATAGGTAAATATGTGTTTGAAATCTGCTATTTTAAAATAAATATGCACATGAGGGTAAGATAAGGCTGCAAGATGGGAATATATTCCCTAAATCAATATTTTGGCCTGGTGATCTAGAAAGAGAGACAAATTGGAAGAAAGAAGAGGAAGCATTTGAGTGACTGTATCATGAAGCAGAGTAGCTGGAAATTTATCCACCAACTGGAAAATGCAACTTGGCTACAAACACTTGCAGCAGGAAAGAAGTTGTGACTTGAGGGAAAGAGGCACTGCAAGCAGGAAAGGCCTGAGGACTGTTTATGATAAAGACTTGGGCAGAACGTGGGCACAAGTAGTTCATGAACCTTTTAGAGAAGAAGAGAGTTAACATCTTGTGGCATGCCTGACTGATATGGAAACTAGAACTGTGTCAAACAAAGTCACTGTGTATTTACAGCCTGCCTATCTGTGCTACCATGTACATAAACTATTTGTTTTTACTGTTTAAGTATTTAATGTATTCGATTTCTTTTTCCATTAAAAATAGTGTTTGCCCTCTAAACGTCCTGAGCATGGTATATAGGAAACATGGAAACTGCAGAGAATGTGAAAGAAAAGAGAGATTATACACTGAAAAGAGGGCATGAAGCGCTATATGCAGTTTAAAGAATAATTACAAAGTACACGACCACAGAGCCATCTCTCAAGTAAAGACTGTGGACTTTGCTGGGACCCAGAGATTCCCTCAGTGTCCTTGCTTCTCATCATACTCACTCCTGAGCTCAAGAAGGTATTATCTTACATTATTCTAAAAGCTTTATAATTTTGCCTTTTACGTTTAGGATTATAATCACTGCTGAACAGAGTTTTGTGTATGAGATGAGGTACATAGCCAACCTTTTTTTTGTTGTTCACACTTGGATCCTCAATTGCCCCACATTCACAGTCTACTAAAAAGCCTATCTCCAGTGTGCTGCATAAATCAGTTATCTGTCCCTAGGTCCTGAATTTATTATATTTATCTGGCTTTCAAAAGACACTTAACGAATTTGTTAACTGAATTCTCTAATTGTTCTAGCTCCCCATTCTTGAGCCTTTTCTTTTTCTGAGACTCTATTTAACAGCCAATTTTCCTTTAGTCCCCATAATAACCCTATGAGGGTGGTCTTATTGTTATCGAGGCGGTTCAGAGGTCAAGTAACTTGCTCAAGGTCATCTAGCTGGTTTGTCACAAAGCCAACATTCCAAAGTCTACCCTGCCTTCTCCTCTGGAGCCCAAACACCTTCCAGAGTGATGGCCAGCAATCCTGTCTTTGACCATTTTGGCCACAGGTTTAAAGATATCCACCCGAAACCTGCCCTGATGCACCCTGCTCCTAGATACACAGCTTGCTCTCTCTGTCTGCCTGGAGAGTGTCTGCTGATTGGATTTGAATTCTTTGTCTATTTAAAGAATCAAATATCAGTCAGCCTTCAGGCAGCCCCAGCCTCAGGCTCTCTGCCCTGTGCTCTTGCCAAGGGATCTTGTCCATGTCTGGGGTTTTCCCAACAGGGCTTGATACTTGATATTCATTCTTCAGCCTAATTTTCAACCTCTGATGCTTTCCTAAGCCAATACAGGTAGTCAATTGTGCAGCTTTTCCTTTGTGTGCAAGGACTGTTTCGTCATCAGCCCAGGTTTACTCTTCTCAAAGGTATCAGTGAGAGACGGCAGCCTGTGGGAACGGGAGAGCTGATTGGAGGGTTGGAAATGGGTCCTTGCATTGACGTGAGTTGTGTGAGTTGCCAAGCAGGGCTGCATTTTCAAAAGGGATAATTATCCAAGGTCTGTTTCAGAGTTGAAATCTGGTTTATAAAAAATAAAGGGCTAAGGGTAATGCCACTCATTGAATCTGCCAAATCCTTGATCATGAAATATTCTCAGAATGTTGGCAATCACTTCTGGGTAACCCCACTTACACAATAGTTCCCAAAGCTGCCAGACACACTGGTATGAAATGCTTAAGTAAGGTCAATAAACAATGTAGGAGTTCATTGCCTTTCTCTGAAATGTCTTACTGACTCCGAATATGAAAAATTGGGATAATCTTTCCTGCTATGGAGACAGAGGTCAGAGTGTGAACGTTGACACCTTGTCCCCTCCCTTAACACTGGCACAGCTTGACACAGCCCGGTGAGGTTGGATACAACGGAAGTCTTTGTTGTTTAAATGCTTTACACGTCTTTTTCTTAAAGCTCCTCACTTGAGATATGGTGGCTAAGTAGCACTTTGGAAAGAATAGTTCCAGTTTCATTGGAGTCCATTCCATGCCTGGTGGGCCTTCACCACACCCACTTAGGTTTCCTGGCCACCCATCAACAATAAGATGACTTCAGCTCTTAGCGCAGGTGGTACCTTCTGTTAAGAAATGAGGTAGACAGTTTGAAGCCACTGCTTGGGGGTGTCGTGACTTTTCCTTTTTCTAAGACTCAGAAAGATCCTTGTTTTCTTGAGGCATGGAATGTGCCTATACTAACTGACTTTTTGTACTACCAGATTCTATATTACTAGCCTCCAACATGAGGGTGCTTTCAATATATCTCTCACCTTTTCATCCCCATTTGTAAAAAAAAGCTTTTTTCATTGGCTGCTGTCACTACCATTTGTATGGGCTCTAAGAATGATCTCAGATAATTGTGCAAGTATTGATTTACTCATACGAAAGAATAGTATAGACTCCTCATGGCAAAACCCTGAATTGCAGTGATGTCTCCTCTTCAAAATCAGCATCAAGCTAAACGTTTATATCAGAATCTGCTGGCACTGGAGAAAGCTGGAGAATGAGAAAGATTAGTCAGTCAGTTTAACAGGTCCTAAACTTACATACAACTAGTTCCATGCAAAGATATTTCTCAAAGTCTGAATTTTTGCTGAGTACCCAAAACTGCTGACACACATTGGTTCTACTATAAATTGGGCTGAAGAAAATAAGTGAAAACCTGTAATATTGTATTTTGGAAGTGATCCTTCAACATATAGTGACTAAATATATAGCAACTATGTTGGCAGCAAGGAAACTGGCATTGATTACAAAATCTAGGAGAATGCACATTTTAGACAGATAGCTACTAAATTGTTTTTCTCTCGTTTGCTGTTTTGGGGTGAAGGAGATGAGAGTCCTGCTTCTATGCTCATACTTCCAAATAAAAATCTTTCAGGGACCATCAGGAATGGAGAGAAAGACTCTCTGAGGTATTCTAAGATAAACCAAAAGGCACCGTCTGGGAAGCAGATTGGGGTGGTTAGGACGGCTGCTGCCGCTTCCCCCACCCCGAGTCTGTGCCAGCTGAGACATGCAGCAAGGTGGGATCCCGAGGACAGCGCACGAGGCCAGGGCCAGGCTGGCTGAGATGCAGAGCCAGACAGAGGTTCCCACCACCTCAGCCCACCCCACCGCATGCTCATCTGCCAGCGCTCTGGGAAGTCTCTCTCGGCCTTTCCAGAGCAGGTGTGGGGTTGGTACCCTCTGTACACGTTCTCGCCTCTGTTTCTGCATCTTCATTCTTCTGGTCAAACGTGCTGGGGCTGTAAGGCGTATTGTGAGTGCTTCAGTCAAGTCTGTCCTGAAATCTAAGGCTTTAATCAATAACTCTGACGAGGCAAGGAAATTCTAGGAGGTGCAATTTGTACAGAATAATAACGGCATGCTGCTTTCCAGGTGACAAATGGTTTCCATATCTGAGACGGTAATGACTCATCTGTTTGGTCACAATTGGTTACGCCCAACTTAGCCACATCTTGACGCTGAATAGATGCCAATGTTTGTTTAACAATGAACAAAGAAATCTATGATTTCACTTGACATCATAATCATCCATTGACGTAGCTAAGGCTGTTGTCATCCACTCTCATTCAAAGATGAGGAAACTGAGTCTCAATAAAAACGAACTGTTTCCCCAAGAACTCAGGCTGCTAGATCCCTGCACTGGACTGATATGATTTCAAACCCGGTGTTTCTCCTACAATGCCAAAGAAAGAGAAATGGAGAAGAAGGAAGCTAAAGTTAATTTGAGCCAGACTTGTAGGGAAATGGATGAAATTCTAATTTGCTATTGTTGCATAGTTTGGGGTTTCATTCACAGCAAGAATCCAGTAAGGGTCTAGAGAGGACAGTTGGAGAATGTCAGAGGCTACAAGGAGAGGGCCTTCTTTCTTCCTACAGAAAACCAGTTATTGGTTTGGAAGTGATGATGCTAAGAAATAGACTAGCTGTAAAAACTGAAAGCAAATTTGGGAAGAAAGGACTCACAAGGTGAAGGATTCAGGTAGGGCCGAGGGATTAATAATATGCAAGGAGAATGGGCCCTGGGACTGGGGGAATTTTAAGAGTTAGAAGTTTGGGTGCTTTGAGAAGAGCTATAGCTGAGCTAGAACAAAAACTGCAAACCAAAAAACAGAACACAATGGGGACTTGCAGAGAAAAGGTAGCATCTTTAATCAATGTGTCTAAGCAGCAGAACCATGATGCATAGTAACATGCTCTGTATTCCCACACATCCCACATTCTCCTGGGAATTCTAGAAAACGTAAAGTAGCAGAGCCTACAGCTGCTCTTGAGAGTAGGATAGTAAACACCTGTCTTAGCTCCTGAAAGTTGAGCTTGAGATTCCTGAACCAGAGCACGTGACACTCTCCTACTCTTCATCTTACCCTACACACCCCTTGGGGATTTTAGAAGAGGCCTTTTCTATACTCTAAACTAATACAGAATTGTAAAGTAAAATAAAAAATAAATAAATTAATTTAAAAAAATAAAATAAAATAAACTAGGGTTCAGACGGTAAAGCGTCTGTCTACAATGCAGGAGACCTGGGCTCGATCCCTGGGTCGGGAAGATTCCCTGGAAAAGGAAACGGCAACCCACTCCAGTACTCTTGCCTAGAAAATCCCATGGATGGAGGAGCTGGGTGCAGGCTACTGTCCTTGGGGTCACAAATAGTCGGGCACAACTGAGCCACTTCACTTCACTTCACAAACTAACCCAGAGAGACAAGGAAATGCAAGACCACTGGAAGAAAGCTAAGAGACAGAGTCTGAATCCTAGCTTTGCCAATAACTGTGGAACCTTAGACAGATCACTCATACTTACTGGTTTTCACTATCCTCATTCGGAAACATAAAGGTTAACATAGGTTCTGTGTCATAGAAGGCTTCTGAATCTTACAGTCTATGAAACAAAGGATAGACACAGACGCAATGTTCATAAGGAATATTGCTTCTTCATAGGTAGGATTTTCAGAGGCTGTATTTAATGCATGTCAGTTAAATCAGGCTTGTTTCCAGGACCAGATTCATTATGCTGGTGATTTACTAAGCTTACCTAAGTACTATTTTTAAATAAATCAAATGAACCATTTTTTGGTTAATGTAGCCCTCCTAGGAAAAAAGCTGAGTTTTAATAATTTATAAAGTATCACACAGACTGGTTCCAAACAGGAAAAGGAGTATGTCAAGGCTATATATTGTCACTCTGCTTATTTAACTTCTATGCAGAGTACATCATGAGAAATGCTGGACTGGATGAAGCACAAACTGGAATCAAGATTGCCAGGAGAAATATCAATAACCTCAGATATGCAGATGACACCACCCTTATGGCAGAAAGTGAAGAGGAACTAAAGAGCTACTTGATGAAAGTGAAAGAGGAGAGTGACAAAGTTGGCTTAAAGCTCAACATTGAGAAAACTAAGATCATGGCATCTGGTCCCATCACTTCATGGGAAATAGAGGAGAAACAGTGGAAACAGTGTCAGACTTTATTTTTGGGGGCTCCAAAATCACTGCAGATGGTGACTGCAGCCATGAAATTAAAAGATGCTTACTCCTTGGAAGGAAAGTTATAACCAACCTAGACAGCATATTCAAAAGCAGAGACATTACTTTGCCAACAAATGTTCCATCTAGTTAAGGCCATGGTTTTTCCTGTGGTCATGTATGGATGTGAGAGTTGGACTATAAAGAAAGCTCAGAGCCAAAGAATTGATGCTTTTGAACTGTGGTGTTGGAGAAGACTCTTGAGAGTCCCTTGGACTGCAAGGAGATCCAACCAGTCCATCCTAAAGGAAATCAGTCCTGAATATTCATTGGAAGGACTGATGTTGAAGCTGAAACTCCAATATTTTGGCCACCTGATGTGAACAGCTGATTCATTTGAAAAGACCCTGATGCTGGGAAAGATTGAAGGTGTTAGGAGAAGGGGACGACAGAGGATGAGATGGTTGGATGGCATCAGTGACTCAATGGACATGAGTTTGAGTAAACTCCAGGAATTGGTAATGGACAGGAAGGCCTGGCGTGCTGCAGTCCATGGGGTCGCAGAGTCGGACACGACTGAGTGACTGAACTGAACTGACTGAAAGTATCACACTAAGAACAGGAGATTGAAACAAGCAGAGTCAAAGACATTTTATTTTCCTTTGAGAAAAATGATAGAATATTTTGAGTTATTAGCATACAGTGTATAGGAAATTCATTTAAAGAGCAGATAAATGCATTTGGCATGTTCATGCAGCAATACTTGGAGAGGATGGGAGCATTTTCAGAGAATGATAAATACTAACGTTCCTTCAAAGGGCTGAACCTGGAGCAGAGGGGAGGCTGGAGAGAGATACTCATTTGAGGATGACATAAGTCTCAGTGCATGACTCATACTTGCTTTCACTAAGCAAAGTTCCTAAGTGGAATACATGGCCAAAGAGGTTTGCTAATATTCCCTTTAAGAATTATCACCTAACAGCAACTGTTAATCAGATACTAATGCTTCTGCAACTTGAGAAGAGATAGGCTCCATGCAGGATGAGGTCAGGTTTTACTAGAATGTTCTCCAACATGCTTTCCTTGTTTTTATTTGCTTTACTAGAGCGAATGTACGCAATGGTTAGGACCACAGGATCTGAAGTCAGACTACTGGTGATGTATCATTTAGTAGCTGAGTGACCTGACATCATCTCTAGAATAGAATCTCAGAGAGTTATTGGAAAGGATAAATGAGTGAATACAGTGTGTGCGTGCTCAGTCACTCAGTCATGTCTGACTCTTCATGACCCCATGGACTATATAGCCCACCAGGCTCTGCTGTCCATGGAATTTTCCAGGCAAGAATACTGCAGTGGGTTGCCATTTCCTTTTCTGGCAGGCAGACTACCACTGGGCCACCTGGGAAGCTCCAAGTGAATACAGTACATGGCTTTAAAGATGCCTGTTGAGTGCTACTGAACAGCCTACTATGTTACCTAGGATGATTGCTGCTGTTATATTATATTGCTTTGGAATAACCTGGGCACCCAGGCTGAGGTGAGGAGTGGGTATCTGATCAGGGGTGATGACTGGGTAATGATGACTGTTGACATGCCTGGAATGAAAAGATCAAAGCTTAGATATAAAGGCTCTTCTTAACCACAGTTGTCATCACACATAATCAATAGTTGCCTATACCTTGGCTTTCATTCTAATTGGAAATTATCTTTGTCCCCTTTCTAATATTATAATGATCAATCAAGTGGCCTGAGTCATAAAGGTTACATGTGTTCTGCTAGTTCATTCAGAGATATCAGGAACTGGGCTAGAAGTGAATGATCATGAAACAAGCAGCTATTATAATTCAGATGCAGTTCACTCTAGAAAAAGGATATCCCAAGCTCTTTCTGTACTTACTTAGTTCTTTATAGGTTTTGACTCTAACAAAATAATCTTTGCCAATAATACAGCGCCACCATATGCTTGCAATGAGAGAAACACTATTTGGGGACAAATGGACTCAAGAGAATTAACATATTTCAAAGCCTGTCAATATTACCAAGAGGAAGTCAGACATTCTTTATATAGTATCATCGTCTTATACTTTTTAATTAAAATAGATCCACTGATCTACAGAATGCTTCTAATTTCAACTCTACGTAAATAGAAAAGGAGAATTGAGTTGGGCCTATTAAAGAAACAGAGCGTACTTAAGCAAACATATGACTCTTTCTTTACTCACCTTTTTGAAAAGGTGAAATAGCCTCTGTTCTCTGTCTTTTCCTTTCTGACATGCTGTTCAGTTCAGTCCAGTCGCTCAGTCGTGTCTGACTCTTTGCGACCCCATGGACTGCAGCACACCAGGCTTCCCTGTCCATCGCCAATCCCCGGAACTTGCTCAAACTCATGTCCATCGAGTCGGTGATGCCACCCAATCATCTCATCCTCCATCGTCCCCTTCTCCTCCTGCCTTCAATCTTTCCCAGCATCAGCGTCTTTTCCAATGAGTCAGTTCTTCACATCAGGTGGCCAAAGTTTTGGAGTTTCAGTTTCAGCATCAGTCCTTCTAATGAATATTCAGGATTGATTTCCTTTAGGATGGACTGTTTGGATCTCCGTGCAATCCAAGGGAGTCTCAAGAGTCTTCTTCAACACCATAGTTCAAAAGCATCAGCTTTCTTTATGGTCCAATTCTCACATTTGTACATAACTACTGAAAAAACCATAGCTTTGACTAGACGGACCTTTGTTGACAAAGTAATGTCCCTGCTTTTTAATACACTGTCTAGGTAGGTCATAGCTTTTCTTCCAAGGAGCAAGTGTCTTTTAATTTCATGACTGCAGTCATGGTCTGCAGTGATTTTGGAGCCCAAGAAAATAAATTATGCCACTGTTTCCATTTTTTCCCCATCTATCTGCCATGAAGTGATGGGACCAGATGCCATGATCTTAGTTTTCTGAATGTTGACATGCTGGTGACTTTAATATTCAGAATTCAAACAACCATAACTAAGAACAAAGTTTAAAATTTGTTGTATGTGGTTGAAAAACAAGGAAGGGCTCTGCTGCCATTCTTATAATAAACTTTGAATCTGTTGTAATAAACTTTTGGCATTTTGTCTCATGGATTGATTTCTTATTTGAACAAATATTCCTTTCTAGAACTGATTAATTATGCACAAAATCATTAATTCATTTCTTTAGTCCAAGCCCAGGAAACAAACTTTGTGAAAGCTCTCTAATCTTGACTGAGCAGCAAACGATGTAATTTTGCATGTGCTAAGAAGAGAAGTAGGATGGTGTCAGATGGAAATGAGGGGTATAAAGCTACAGAGCCCACATAGCCATGGGCCTTTCTCTTGGGTTATGACTTGAAGAATCTTACACTTGACAGAAAGGCCAAGAAAGAAAATAAGGGTGATGGTTCTGAGGTCTACTTGTTCCTGACTGTTAGAAATTACTGTACAATTTAATCTTAAAATTGGAGTCATGACACTCACTTTTGCCATTTTATCCTTAAAGTCATAGACTGAAAATTATTATTCAGTTCAGTTCAGTTCAGTAGCTCAGTCGTGTCTGACTCTTTGCGATCCCATGAATCGCAGCACGCCAGGCCTCCCTGTCCATCACCATCTCCCAGAGATCATTCAGACTCACGTCCATCGAGTCCGTGATGCCATCCAGCCATCTCATCCTCGGTCGTCCCCTTCTCCTCCTGCCCCCAATCCCTCCCAGCATCAGAGTCTTTTCCAATGAGTCAACTCTTCGCATGAGGTGGCCAAAGTACTGGAGTTTCAGCTTTAGCATCATTCCTTCCAAAGAAATCCCAGGGCTGATCTCCTTCAGAATGGACTGGTTGGATCTCCTTGCAGTCCAAGGGACTCTCAAGAGTCTTCTCCAACACCACAGGTCAAAATTATTATTAAAATTATTATTATGCGTGTCCATGGATCCCTGAATCGATGGTATTAAGTGGATGGGAGATGTTTCTGAGTTAAGATTAGTATCAGCAGTGTATAACAGAAAATCTTACGATGACAGTGACTTAAACAATGTAGATGAGTCTTATTTCTCTCACACACAAAAGAAGTACAAAGGTCTAGGGCTGATGAGATGACTCGACAGAGTCATCAGGAACCCACAATCTTTCCAGGCCTCTGTGTCGTCATCCCTATGATGTGATCCTTGTTCACAAAACCCCCTGCAAGTCTTCTAATTACATCTACCAGACAGCAAATAGAGGAGACCCTCTTAAGGGAATTCTATCCCCAAACTTGACTTAAGAATTACATTATATCTCATTGGCTGAAACTTAATGACACAGCCAAAGTCAGCAGCAAAGGAAAGGCTAAGAAATGTGCCTTTAGCTACGCAGCAACATACCCAACTAAAAATGTGATTTCCTATGGTCAAGAAGCAGAACATATGTAATGGGAAGTGGCTCACAGTTTCTGTGAAAAATATTGCAGTAAGTTAATTCTAGAAGGAAATGTTAGAGAGCTGAAAAGATTCTGTGAAATAATCCCTAACCTTTGAGAAACCTATGCTTGTGTTCTCTAAGTTTTCTGTTTCTATGGATAATGCATGTAATATACACAGGTTACATTATCAAATCCATGTTTTGATAATGCAGGACTTGCAAAAACTGATCATAGAAAGGGAAGGACATATGAGAATTAAGACAAGATGTCAGACCTAGTATTGTTGCCAGACCACTCTTCTGCTGACACTCTACAAGTTACATGTCATTACTGTGGGCATTATGCACATATGATATTTCATATTCCACTACATATTCTACTTTCATATTCCACTACAAACAAAAGACAAGGTTACATGTAAGGGCAAGGTAGTTCCAGGTGCAGGGGAGACGCATCCATCTAACACAACCAAAAAGATGGCGCTAGACCTGCGGTTCAGTTCATGGAAAAACCTATTTCCTAGATAGCTTAAGAGAAAACTTATGTTTAGAATAGCACATCTGTGAAAAGCAGCTTTGGCAAATACCATGATAAAAGTCAAAGAATGCTGAAGAAGCACTGAAAAAAGTCATAAATGAAGGCAGAACTCAGGAGGCAAGGCCTGTGGATTGACAGCACTGAGAGTGTGGTTGAGAGAAGTTTCCAGCCCAGATGCCAAGTGGAGGATTCACACTGGCGGAGGGCACTGCTAGTTCTTCTCTTCTCACAAGGTTAGTTTTGAACCTGTCTCAAGGTTTAGCAGAAAAGACATGCAATCTATTCACCTGTTGCTCCAGAAAAAGTTTAAAGCAAGGATCAGAGTCATATCTGTCCATTCATAAAGGCCAAATGATGAAAATTTAAATAGAAACAAAGGGAAGAATCACAGACACCCACTTGTAGATCTCAAAAAGGACAGCTCTTCATGGTCTTTTGCTCTTCGCTCCAGCTGTAAGGGAATCCCAGGTCAGGTCCACACCGCATGTTGCTGACAGTGGTTCAGTGGCCCTGCGTGCCCTGAGTCTTCTCAGCGATCGCTGTGAAAACTGCAACCTTTTTGACTTTACAGTTTTATTTAGTCTCACTCCAAGGAGTGGATCCCTCTTTCTCACTGACCTGAAACAACCCCTCTGCAGCTGTGGTCTTGAGAAAAATCCTCTGTAAAGTTTCTGACAAAGACAGAAATGGAATCATGAAAGACTCTGAGACCTTCCCTTGCCTGGGATCCCAAAGTCTCCTCAGATGGGTGAGTGAGAGCCAAGAGTGCAGAATGAGGGGTCAGTGTTTGTTCTCAGATCTGAGCCACCCTGCAGCCCCACCTAATGGCTTTACTCCCAATGTACAAAGAGAAGAGTACGAAGATTCAGACCATGTATACCACTAACACTTATAAGATGCTGACCCCCCCCCCAACTTTACCTCTGTATCTTAAACCTTTCCAATACGATTTCTAGTTTCCTAGGCTTTGTCCTACTCTAATAACAAATCTAGGCACAATTAAAGAGGACTGATATGCGATAGCTCTTAAACCACCTGCCTGTGGCAGGCCAAAGACAATACTTACCCATCCTCTTACGGATTCCACCAAGCTGTACTTGGAATACACAGGTAGCCACTTACAGCAAGCTGCCGCAGAGACTAGTAAGTGGAGCTGGGCTTGGCTGTGAGAGCAAATGAAGAAATCAAGCCGACCTTCTAGCTACGTGCAAAACTAAATTCTTATTTGAATGCTGCTGCTGCTGCTAAGTCATTTCAGTTGTGTCCAACTCTGTGCGACCCCATAGACAGCAGCCCACCAGGCTCCCCCGGCCCTGGGATTCTCCAGGCAAGAATACTGGAGTGGGTTGTCATTTCCTTCTCTCTTATTTGAATGACTACAAGGCAAATATGCTCAGAAATACAAAAACTAATGTTTTCATCTGATAGAATACATCTATAATTTGGCCTTGGCACTTGAACTCAGTTATCTCTAAAACATGCAGATATTTCAACCTCCTGTATTATATGCACTCATAGCTTTCTAAGGAAGGCAACAAATACACGCCAATTTTGAGTAGCGAAAGGAAAACATGTTTTCCTGAATCCAGAAACATACTTATTAGCCATTAATGGAAAAGTAAAGCATCCTCCTTTGCTATACAATAGGGTATCAAGCTTCACCTGTTGGAAGAGATGGAATCCATTTACAGCTATGAGCATAATGTAAAAAGAGAATGCACCTAGAGACAAAGACTTTCAGCTATTAATTTATTTAAAAGTTTCTCAATCTGTTCTTCATCAAAATGTAAGCAACTGAGACTCAGAGTTTATAACTTTTTTTCCAACTTCTATTTATCCAGAATGTTTAGAAGGTAAGGTTACTTAGCTAATGATAACGTGACATTATAAAGTTCTTGTATTGCATTATACAATACAATAATCTCCAGACAAAGTTCCTCCTCTTCCTCCTCCTGGTACAATCTAGCCTACATTCCCAGCCACTGTGAAGTGAGTTCACCAGAAGTTTAATGGAACTACTATAGGCTATTTGTAGGTCTGATCCATAAAACTTTCCAACAGGCCATCCTCTGTGCTCTTATCCTTCATCATTAATGAAAATAAGCACAGTGACTTTGAAAATCACACGGTAAAGATGATAGAACCATAAGACACAGAGAGTCTGGGTCTCTGCATCAAGGCTGTTAGGAAAGCAGTCAATCAGCTATGCACAGGTCTGACGGGGTTCACTCTTCATTCCTGGCATGTGGCAATTTTCCTTTTCTGGGCTCTGCTGTGATATAAAAGTTTTGAATTCTACTTCATTCAGCATTTCTATATAACTGCATTAAGAGAACATTACACATTAGTTAGCTCAATCTACCATGTCCCTGGAACAAGAACTATATTAGTATGTGTGTGTTATTAGCGCTCTGGTAAGTAGCACGACTGATAATTGAGGTAGTTTGGGATCTTGCAGTGCCTCTTGTCATAATTATAACATATCATATTTCACTGTATCTATTACAATTGACTCTCTGCTTGATTGTTGGATGACTTGGGTTTCCTACCCTCACAAACATTTGGGAATTGGCCTGATCACAAGAAAGAGTTTGCACTTTGTGTGCCCCTCTTGGGGGAAGAGGATATCTCTACTTGGAGCACAATATATTCAAGTGATCTGTCAAACTCTCTGAGTGGGATGCAATCTTTAAAAATTGTACTATTACTTGTTAACCTGCAAGAGAGAGGGAAATTGCATAAGAAAGAGCGTAGACACATAGAAGAAAGGACAGAATGCATAGTGGTAGAGCAAAAGAATTGTTCTTAAAGGTAGGTGCAATCATAGTATAACTGGAAGTTAGAGATTCACCATCTACTAGCTGTGTAACCATCAGCAAGTTACCAAACTTCTCTAAATATCAGTTTTCATATCAGTGAATACAGAATGATAAAATTAGCTACCTTGTAAATTGTTCTTTGGGTGAAACAACACATGTAAATTACTTTAAATGAGCCTGGAAGAAAACAAGTACTAAATATATGCTAAATATTATCATTTAAAATTATGCTAGAAGTGAAGGGGAGGCAAAATGGCAAAAGTGGTTGGTTGCTGGAAGTACCTAAAAAGGCATCTTTCCAGCCCTCTTTGGCACTCAAGCCTGTTATTATCTAATCATTCACCAGCTCTGACTTAGCTGATTCTGGACTCTCAAGTCCAGTCCTTGCTGTGAAGTTGAGAGCATGAAAACCCACAGGTCATAGGGCAGAACTGGGCCAGCTCTCCCCTCTGAGACCCTCCATAACATGGTGATCACCGGGGCTCACTATCAACCAGCTGCCACCACCACTTTTTGATAGACTCAAAACCCTTATGATTCCATCTCCAGTGCCAGTGGCAAGGCTCACATACTCATAAATGTGCTCCTGAGTTCCTTAGATAACTTACAGAGGCCACTTTGAAAAGATCCAGCCGTTGGCTTTGAAGACCATCTTTTTGTCTTTTAACAGATGCTGTTCTAATGAAACTTGGTCACTGGTACATTTAAGTACAGAGCTGGTCCTCAATAAGTGAGAGCTATTACTAGCACCAATTTCTTTAGTCACTATGCTGTTTACTTCAAGTCTTTATACATTTTCATATGATTTCAAACATCCTGACATTTTGTGTTTGGCCCAAACTCCATGAGGTTTTAAATTTTTAACACAAATGAGATTTATGAGTCAATTTCCGGCAGAATCTGCAGCCTTTAGCATCTCTAGTGTAAGAGAAATGACCCATAACAAGATACAAAAATGAAAAGGAACAAGCAGTCAGTTTCAGAAGAAGCTGCAGAAGTACAATAAATGAAGGAGAAGAGAGTTTCTGGTATTGCAAGAGATGGGGTATTTGGAGAAACGAGATCCTGGGAAAAGAATTACTTATGTCTCAGCAGACATTCTCTGCAATATTATCCTGTGGCCTTGGCTGGCTTCTGTCCTTCCATTAGCCCACTGGGTGGTCTTGGCTTGACAGAGATCATGACCATCTCCCACACACATTTCTTTCTTCTCTTCTCTCTTGGGCAGGCCCATTACATTAGAGAATGCAGAAAAGCAGAGTTGGAATCTGATCTCTGGACTGACAAGAGCCATCTGATCCATCTCATCTTTTTCTATTCCTATTAAATCAATCACAGGCACAAACATTCACCCACAGTCTTTGGAGCTCAAAGACAAGGAGCCAGACCAAAAGGAAATGAGGCCAAGGCCATAGGAAGATATTTTCCCATCTTTTCTCAGTTTTCTTCTCTGGTCTTTGAGTTTTGAGTGTGAGCCATAAAGAGAGATGGATTCTATTTACTCCAATGCCTGAAGGAAGGGCTGTGGATAGGAAGGGGCCTTTGTCAACAAAGGAAACTAGACAAACTCTTCTTCAGTGATCCATCCAAAACTCTGGGATTTGTGACCAGCCTCACCCCATCTCCTTGACTTGATGGTAAGGCAGCTGAGCTCCAGTCAATGACACCCAAATTGCCAGTAATTGGAAGATTCAATTCTACTGCTTAGAAGCTGACAGTACTGAGAAATTATCATCCTAAACATTTCACAGTGACTTCCTGGTATATCATGATTGACATCATGATATGTCTTGACATGACCTAATAGTATGGTATTATCCTCACATCCATATTGATACTTGTGATTCAGTTCTTATTATGAGGTCCCAAGGGATAAAGATATTCTCTTGATTAATAATGCTGGGCTAGGTACCTGACCTTTTCAAATCCACTTTTATTCTAGTCATGGTTGCCGTGATACAGACAGAGGATACCTGGAATAAAACCCACTCTGGCTGAGTGCAAAAAGGTCTTTGATCACATATTTAGTTCTAGTTTGGACAAAGCCATGAAGAAGAAAATAGCCCCCTCTTGTTTCCACCAGCAGTCCCCCACATCACTGCCTTCAACACTGTTTCAAACAAGGGTTTTCCTCCCTTATTTAATTAAGTAGAGCTTCACCAGAGAGGCCAGTACTTTGATTCTGGAACTATTCCTTGAGCTTCTTTCTGTAGCATCCATCCTTGGACAATGAATGAACTAAGATTAATTTCTAGCTTACATAACGTCCCTTGCACAAGAATATGTTTGCACTCTAGAATATTGACACTGGCAAATCAAGCCAGACTTTTGGCAGGTTTCTTGGATAAACACTGCCAAGCTGGCTAACTTCCTATACTAGTCTTTTTTGGAAAATACCTAGAACACTTTCCAAGAAATTAGTTTAGGTCAGTCAGAGTTTATTCTGGATAATACTGTTGGTTGTTGCACAAGAATCTAAGTCAGGATCGACTCCCTTTCAGGCCCAAATCAGTTAATACTGATATATCACAGGAGCTTTTTTGCTCAGAAGGTAATACAAGTTATATTTCTGAGGGACTCAAATTGGCCATGATCTCACTACTAACGCTGAGGCTTTGAGGGGACACCGGTAATAAGAGAAACAGTGCTCTCCAAATAATTTGGAAAGCTAAGGATTTCTCTGTGTCCACCCCTTTTCTGGATGATGGAAGCAAGTATTCTAGTGGGGAAGACCACAAGAGGTCAGTGGCTGAGTTTGAACCTGGTTCTCACAGTTACTAGCTGATTATAGGAGATAGATCAGTGGATACAGTGTTCTGTGGACCAATGTTCATGTCCAATTTCAACAAAGCTAAGGCTACTTGAAACTTCAGTTCATCATAAAATGGATGCTTCTAGTCCAACAACAATTTAATTATTTTGATAATTTTGATATCAAAATTTTTAGTTGACAAAGTTTTTTTAAATTGGACATTATGTTAGAGAATCAATAATTTCCCAGTAATGTCAGTTACTGGACTGATTCTGTGATCATTATGCTGTAAATTTGTAATGGAAAGTAGTCACTTTCCACTTAGGTTAACTGAGGAACAATATTTACAGTTCTGCTAGACTCAGAGACTGCTAATAGTGATGCTGCCATTGAGGATTTAATTTTATTTTTTCTATTTAGCGGTAATTTACTAAGGTAAAGACTTATCATATACCAGAAGATATAATTTTGATAAAGCAATGCTGCAAACTGAAGCTTTGTGCACTGCTTTGAGAAAGCGCTTTCTATTTTTAAAAAACAACTTAAAATTATGCTACATAAAATTAATGATTTTCACAGTCATAATGAGCTATTGCACAGTTTTACAGACTGCTCAAATTTCAACATGTAAACACATAAGTAGATTTTCTCTTTGTGTCTAGGATGCTTTCCTATATTTTGAAAGTGAATATTCAGTTATTGATAGTAAACTCAACTAGTGTGTCTTGTTTGTTTAACTGTCATTACACAGATTAGATATTAACACAGATTAGATATTATATACCTTGATGGTTCATATTATTATCAGAAATATTTTCAGAAATTTTAAAAACTTTGAAGGTCTTCCAAAGGCTAAGGTTGAAGACCAACTCAAAGAGAAAATGTTGGCCAAATCTTTAGATTGAAATTAAGCTATGGAAGGCTGGGCAGGTTTTTTATCTTTTGAAGCTTTCTCTGAGAAAGTGCCCCATCTGAGAAAGTGGCACATCACTTCTTCTCTCCACTTCTTGCTTGACTGTTGTAAAGATAAGTAAGTAAGTTTAGTCACTCAGTTGTGTCCAACTCTTTGTGACCCCATGGACTGTAGCCCATCAGGCTCCTCTGTCAATGGAATTCTCCGGCAAGAATACTGGAGTGGGCTGCCATTTCCTTCTCCACAGGATCTTCCCAACCCAGGGATGGAACCCTGATCTCCTGCATTGCAGGCAGATTCTTTACTCTCTGAGCCACCAGGGCAGCCCTGGTGCTAGACAGTAAATGTATAAGTTCTTATAAATTAAAAGTAAGTGCTAGACAATGAATGTCTAAGTCCTTAAGTAAATGTTTATGTATACAAAATGTCCTATTCTGATTTATTTCAGAAACGCCAGCACATCTCTGTTACACGAGCATGAGAACAAGGGCTGCGTGTTGGTGTAATTGATGCTTGTAGATGCTTCTTTCCTCAAAATCTCCTCGCCAGGAACCCATCATTAAGCCACTTTTCCTAGGGCCGAGTGTGTCACTTTCTTCCCCAGACACAACCCACTTCCGGCTCTGACTGCTTCATGCTGCCTCTGTATAATTAACCTCAGTGGCGCTCTGTCTCGGGGCCACTCTTTACCATTCTGTCCAGAACACCCGGGCCAGGTTCATCTCCCAGCAGATTTTTATCGCATCACCTTAAACGCAAATTCTGCTCCCCACTGCTTACTATTAATAGGTAAAGGCTGAACTCTCTTCAAAGTCCTTCCTAATTTGGTTCCAGCCTACACATAGAATCTTACTACTTCTTTCCTGGTCGGTATGAGCCAATCAGATAGTTTGCTTCCCCTTCACATGATTTTTTGCTTTTCTGAGTCAACATCTCTCTTTATACTGTGTCTTTGACATAAAATGCCCTTTCTCCTTTCCCCTGAACAGAAATCTTGCCAGTCAATTCACCTCACTCACGGAGCTTGTATTTATATATAACCCTTGTGGGTATTCATATGTGTGCAAGTACATATCTATAAATTTCACTTCATTCCAACTACATAAACAATACAGGCTCTTTTTAAAAATTAATATATAAAGCTATGAGGAAAAAAAATACAAATTTATTGGACTCAATCTTAAGACAACCACTATGAACATTCCAGTGACTTTCTTATACTTCTATATGTACAAATATACGTATATATTTGCAAAGATAGTGAAGTTGCTCAGTCATGTCCGACTCTTCCCAACCCCGTGGACTGTAGTCTGCCAGGCTCCTTCGTCCAGTGGGATTCTCCAGGCAGGAATACTGGAGTGGGTTGCCATCTTCTCCAGGAGATCTTCCCGACCCAGGGATCAAACCTGGGTCTCCTACATTGCAGGCAGACTCTTTACTCTCTGAGCCACAAGGGAAGCCTAATATATATTTGGCTCAGTATATAATGAGATAAGATTATACCTGCTTATCATATTCACTTTTAGATGTAAATAAAGATTTGTTTTTGTTTTATTGCATAGCTTCCTCCTTATCCTCTTTTTCCACCATTTCCTCTAATAAACTCAGCTCAGGTTACTGATGTTAAAAACTTGCTGTATATTATCCCATATGTTACTAGGTTTATATCATCATATGCATACTGTATGTTATCAGTCAATGTTTAAAGTAGTCTCATAAATGTATAATGGAAATTCTTCCACTTAACACAGAACTAATGCATTTAAGCGAATATCTATTTTCTTTGTTCACATAGCCACAAATAAATATAATCTTATATAAATGCATGCTTATTCTCATAGTTACCCTTTTTTTTACCATCTTTATTTGCTTTTTGTTCCTTTCTTTTTTTCTTTAGCTTCCTTTTTTTGAGGGGTGGGCATTCATTCTCTTCCTCTAATTCATCCTTTTTGATGGCTGCGTAATATTACATATACACATATCTATCTCTATTTTACTAGCTACCTATCGAAGGCTATCCATTTTGTTTCCAATTTTTTGTGCCAAGATAATACTACAGTGAGCATGTATGCATATGGTTTGTGTGTAGTGTGTGTGAATTCTTGATTTTAATTTGATGTATTAGATTTCCAAGTCAAAGGAAATACATATTTCTGCCTTTAATTGATATTAACAAGTTGCTTTCCAAAAGGCTGCAGAATTCATATTTTCATTAGCAATGCATCTTTATACATTTATCTGAGTCTTATCAGAGAATTAATGTGATTCTTTCACTGCCATTTTAATTTACATTTTCACAACTACTATAGACTTCCCCTTTAGTGAACTGCCTATTTCTTTCATTTGCTCACATTTAAATTCCGTTGTCTTTTTCTAACTAGTATGTAAAAGCAGTTTGTATATTACTGTAGAAGGCAGCCTTCCAGAAAGGATCCCAATGACTTTGCATGCTAGTATTCATGCTCTTATGTAATCCCGTCCTCTGAGTGTGGGCTCTATCTAGTGATTTACTTCTAAAGAGTAGTATATAGCAAAAGTGACAGGATACCACTTCTGTGATTATGTCACAGAGACCATGGCTTCCATTTTGCTCATACTCTTTCTGTGGCTCTTCTCATGTGCTGTCTCTGATGGAGAGGGCCACCTGGCATAGAACTAAGGTGGCCTACAGCCAAAGACCCGTGAGAAGCTGAGGCCCTTATTCCAATATTCCTCAAGAAAATAAATGCTGCAAACATTAATATAAGCTTGGCAGCAGATTCTTCCCCATTCAAGCCTGCAAATGAGACTGCAGCCTGGCTAACATCTTGACTGCAATCTTGTGAGGGACCCTAAAGCCGAGGACACCATTCATTTGTGCCTGGATTCCTGACCCACAGGTTTCCCTGATAGCTCAGCTGGTAAAGAATCCACCTGCAATGCAGGAGACCATGGTTTGATTCCTGGGTCAGGAAGATCCACTGGAGAAGGGATAGGCTACACATTCTACTATTCCTGGGCTTCCCTTGTGGCTCAGCTGGTAAAGAATCCCCCTGCAATGCAGGAGACTTGGGTTTGATCCCTGGGTTGGAAAGATCCCCTGGAGAAGGGAATGGCTACACACTCTAGTATTCTGACCTGGAGAATTCCAAGGACTATATAGTCTGTGGGGTTGCAAAGAGTCAGACATGACAGAGTGACTTTCACTTTCACTTCCTGATCCACAGAAACTGTGAGTAACAAAGGTGTACTGTTTTAAGCTGCTAAGTTTGGGGGGTTTTATTGTGCAGAATTAGATAACTAATACAATTATATATGCTAAATTTGAGGGGCTATCTATTGCAAATATGTTTCCTGATCTTTTGTTTGTTGATTTTGTTTATGACATCATTTTCTTAAACATCTATTTTTTTCTTTTGACATCTATTAAGTTAATACAGGATTAAACTTTTTACATAATTTATTATGCTATTCTTTTCTTGGCTTTTAAACTTGGTAGAGTATTAGGATTGGAATAGGATTAGATTTAGGGTTATTAGGTCACTCCAACTCTCTAAGGATGGAAATAAACATGTTAGCTATAGATTTTCTTTAAAATATGTTTTACAGTTCTTTCTTCTAGATTTTATGTTGGCAAAAAGTTTCCCAGTTATTCTCTAGTTCTTGCTTTCTACTGTAATTTTTTAAAAATAAGGTAACATCTTTAGGTACAATTATTAGGTAATAAATCATTCTCTCGGAAAACAATATTATTTCCTGTGCTGTAGGCGATCACAGCAAATATTGGGGGTTAAGTTGTAAAGTCAAAGAGGAAAGTGATAGTCATGTTTTTTCAAAGTAATTCTAGAGAATTTCTTAAATAGAACATAGACTAGAATATACGTGGTTTGGCATAAAAGTTCCTCTAACGTAAAACACACAATACTGTAGAGGATATAACACAGTGTAAACATGCAAAATATAATCCTACAGGGTATTAAATTATGGTATAGCAAGATAAGAAGAAGGATGCATTTAACAAAGCAGGAGAAACAATGATGGTGAATACTCACCATGCATCCTGGGTATTCTTGCCCAGCTCTGATAGTAATAATGTTGACCACCATGATGACTGATGCTGACAAGAAAGACGAGATCACTGTCTGTGAGATGAGATTTGAGATGATAAAGATGGGTGTAGTACACACTCCAGGATTCATTTTCTTCCTCCTAGACAACACTATTGTAGGTCACATGAGCAGTGAAGAGACTGGCAGGCAGAATTGCTCATAATATTTAAATTGTTATTTTCTCAGCTCTCACTTTTCTTCTTGCTCTCTCTTTAGTAGCTCGTCTATCATTAATTTCATGGAAGTCAAACACACATTTATGCTTTTCCCCTGTATGTGGTATAAGCAGTTCAGCTGACTCCAAACGATAGTCAGTTGACAGACTTCAGTGTCGGTGGCAACATCCTGCAAAATGGAAGATCACAAGAAAAAAGTTCATCTGTGGTGCTCACACTTGGAGGAGAATTTGCTCGTTTTATTTTGTTTGGTTTCAATTTCTATTCAGTAGGAGGAAAACCAATTTGTACTTTATGGTTATAATACATGGAAACCTGGATTAACTGATATGATATTTCTACAGCAACTTACTCCAGGGATGTTTTTTCACTTCTTACAAATTGACATGCTAGGTTGCTGCTCGGGTGAACTGAGGTTGGGGAAATGGTCAGTGTAAATTCTCTGAGATGCTGAGACATGATGTGAAAGATAAAACCTATACAACATCTGACCTTTCATAGGAGGAGGGTCTCCTTTTCAAATGCAAGGTGCAAAGTAGGAAAGGGATGTGAATAAGATAATCTGTACCATTTTTCTAGACCACATAAAATGCATTAATATACAACATTTGTTTTTCTCTTTCGGACCTACTTTATGATGCTCTCTAAGTCCATCCACATCTCTACAAGTGATCCAGTTTCATTCTTTTTTATGGCTGAGTAATATTCCATGTGTATATGCCTCACATCTCTTTATCCATTCCTCTGTTGATGGACATTTAAGTTGCTTCTGTGTCCTGGCTATTGTAAATAGCGCTGCAGCGAAAGAGAAAACAAACATATGAACACCAAGGGCGGGAAGGGGCAGGGTGTGATGGACTGGGACGTACTGGGATTGACATATGTACACTGTTGATATTATGGATAAAGCAGATAACTAATGAGAACCTCCTGTCTAGCTCAGGGAACTCTACTCAATGCTCTGTGGAGAACTAAATGGGAAGAAAATCCCCTAAATGGGAAGGAAATCCAAAAAAGAGGGGATATATATATATATATATATATACACATATATATGTATAGCTGATTCACTTTGCCATTCAGCAGAAACACTGTAAAGCAACTACACTCCGATTAAAAAATAATTTTTTAAAAAGGGAAAGGGATGTGAGAGCAAGTCAGTGTAGAGATTTGGAGAGTTCCAATTTGATGAGATAGGTAAGGGAGTCAGCATTTGGGGGGGGCGAGTTTTGAGGGGGAAATCAGAATATGAGTTGACTAGGGAAACAGAGAAGATTGACAGGCTGTTCCACTCCAAGCTCCCAGCTGAAGATAAGGACCCTATTTCCATGGAGACTATCATCTGCCCAGCTGGGGGGACTTTCTCTAGAAGTGTAGCAGCCTGGATTTAGGACTGGGAAGGCCTTCATTTCAGGAAAAATATTTAGGAAGGACAATATCAGAAACCTGAAGAGAGAACAAACTTGCAAATACTAAGGTGTTAATCCACAAAGATAATGTTGACTAAGAAGTGAGAATCATGTGTGCCTAAGGCAGTGGGGCCAGGCCCCCGTGCTGAGCCCTGGGGATCCTGACTGCGTGGAGCCCCAGGGATCATGAAGCTGCAAGTATCAGTGTCACCAATGAAAACCTAATGTGGAGTCAACGGTCCTTACAGTCTCTTGTCAACATTCTATTGGAAATGTTGGTAATGAATTTTTATGGTCCCACATAGGAGTTCCTGTTCTACTTTTTGCACACAGGGAAGGCTAAGCTACAAGTTGACTTGATGAGAAAGAGTCCTATTTCCTCATGGGAATAGAGGGGCCTCTAATAGTGGTCCACTTCCACTTTCCGCAGATTTTTAACAGGTTAAGTCAAGCTTCAAGCAAATTCTCAGGGAACAGAGCCATAGTTGTGTGACTCACCCAAGAAAAATCTTATGCCAGGCATGCTAGAGCAGATGTCTTACCCCAGCCAACGGGCAGTATATTTTCAGTCAAGATTTAGAAAAGACATGCGAAGAAGACCTCTGCTTCCCTGGGTCACAGAACACAAAGGTCAATAAACATCTTTGCTTTTAATAGACGGCATGGGAGAACAGGAAACCAAGCAGGCTTTAGTTTTTGACATTTACTTTCTATGGGATTTCCAGGAAATTCCTTCACTTAGAGCCTGAATGTTGCAACGACTTTCTTAGAGTCTAAAGTCTCTCTCCCAGAAATAATAGCGCTGGTTGTAGACAATGAGATAGTCTTTCCTAAGACATGGTGCTTGTCTTTCCTAAGATACAGTGCTTGGCACATAATAACATTCAGTAAAAGCTGACTCTTGCATGGGCCTGTTTATCTTCTATAAAATACAGTTCTTAGGCTCATATCTTTTCCACCTCTGGAATTCTAAGATTCTGCAATGGAAACCACTTTTGGTGATTGTACCATAGCTAGGATGAGCAATCATTTTCTGGAAAAATGTAGGTAGTAATAGTTTAGGCTTTGCATGCCAGACAGCCTTCATCGTGACTACCCACTCTGGCACTACAACTGGAAAACAGCCACAGACAACACTTAAAGGAACAGGCATGGCTGTCTTCCAGTGAAACATTATTCACAAAACTAGAGCCACGGCCTAGATTTGGCCCACAGGAAATAATGTGCTGACCTCTGTTTCACAGAATAAAAAATGTGGACTAAAGAAGTGAAAAGCAATTTTTGATAGAAAAAAAGTACACGGGAAATCACGTACTGCAAAATTGTATAAGCTTATGGTACATTTAACTCAAAAACTTCTTTTTTGTAATAAGCATATGAAAGAAAGCAGGTGTTCTACAACAAAGGTAGATAATGGAAATACAATCAACAGAGCCGGACACGACTTAGCAACTAAACCACCAAACAGCTTTCACAAACTTAAAGACTTATAAATATTTTCCTGGCATAAATATGGAAAATAAATGAAATGGAAAACAATGGCCCAGAAATTCCCTTTTGCTACAAGTTGAAAGAAGGCAAGAAGATAGCAATCATGCAAATAGCATGAGAAGCCCAGATTGTAGCTAAAAGCTAATGTTGCGTTTGACTCCATAATTAAGGAGACAGTTATGCATTAAACTGGCTCAGACCCTTGCAGGGTGATTGCTCAACCTTCTAATCACATTCAATCTGATCTGGTCATCTGAATATTACAATGACCGGATTGTAGGCTGTTTTCCTTACGAACTTGGGTCAGTGACTAGCAACCAGTCCTTCATGGTATCTGGAAACCTTAACAAGGAATATCAAACGGTATGGTAAGCCCAACTTGAAGTTATGTCAAGGAAAGAAAAAGAAGAAAAATGCAATGAATAAAGAAAAAGAGACAAGCAAGGTACAAAGGAAGAAATACTAGTGGAGCAGCAGCGAAGAGTAGAGTCCAGATGCCTCATAGAGACATTCAGTGCAGGGATATTGTGAGAAATCACTGCCTGTAGCAACCACCATGCCTCTCCCTGGCCCTGCTACACAACTGCCTTTTCCTCCCTGCCAGGTGTCCCCTAGGTGGTTCTCTTAACTAGAGTTTATTCATCTAAAAAAGAGCAAACAGGATAATATTTGAGCAAATAATTGACTCACAGTATTTTTCCATCTTCTCATTTCAAGCCTTCTAACACTTTGCTTGCATCAGGGATTTTGCACACCAGAAAACTTGACATCAAAGGCCTTTTTGGCTTTTTGTGAAAGCTCAACCCCTCTGAAGAAATTGTGCCAGGTGTCCCAGAGAGGAAAGAGAGACAAGATGGTGACTTTCAAGAGAAAGAGAGATTTCCCAAAATGGTAAGGATGAGGGTCAGCACCTCTCTAATGTGGGGCTCAGCTGCTGCTCCTCGACAGAAGCCTGGGGGGAGAACAGGCCCAAGGATGATAGTGGGCAGCATCTGGGAAAGGTGGCCCTCGGCAGAAGGGGCTCCTTCCCTGGCTCCAGGGCGAACCCAAGGATGGCCTCAGGGGCCAATGGCCCCAGCTGGGCTGAAACAACACGCATCAGACCAGCAGCCAGCAAGGAACTGGCCCACGACCAGAGGGACCAACCTGTGTCCTTGAGCAATACATTAAGTTCCTTTGCCCAGGTCCTGAAAGCAGGGAGTCCCAATAATGAGTGAAATTCTATTTCCCTCCAGCCTTAATGGAGGAGGGCTCAGGGCAGATTTAAGCTGATTTAAAGATATGAAGAAACATAATGATTCCTGCAAAATATCATCTGTGGGCTGATATTCATATACCAGCAAATGTTTGGGAATGGGGGGAGGTGGGAAAGAAGAGGGGCTTATGTTCCACTTGGCACAGTCTCTGATCCAGAACTAGCAAGCTCCCTGGGGTACTTATTAGGTGTGTGGAGGCAGTGTGACCGCAGTGGCTGGGAAAGAGCAGAGGGCTGCTTTATAAATCCTTCAGCGGGTAAATGAATGCCCAGAAAAACAGAGAGTGGGTGGAGTAACATAATTGAAAACAGCTGAACTGCGAAGTGGGCCTAATTTTTTTCTGAACTAAGAATGAGTAAAATGTCTTTTCAAGAACTGGGTATAAAAATGGAACCAGGAGATAAAGAAAACCCACTATATTTAGTTGTTCACACACACGGCTAATATAGTAGCGCGACGATGCATTAAGAAAATCTCCTCCTGTACTTGTCATAGCTTGCCTAGTTGTGTGATGATCCAGCCCTTGGAGATGGCGGAACAAAAGGCCTCCTGACCCAAGAGCCTGAGGGCCCGTCTGATGGGAAAACATAACCCCTCAGGGGGCTCAACAAGGGTTTCTGGCTGCAAAGGCTGTGCCTTTTGGAGAAAAGTACATGGAGTGGAGGGGAGGAGGGGGCCACTGCCCCAGCAGGCCAGGTTGGCCGGTGCAGCCCTGGGCTAGGCTTGTGCTGTGAGCTAGTCTCACGCCTCCTTTCTCATCCACCTCTTCTTTCAGGGAGATCAAAGGGATACAGGTAGTGAGTCACCAGGTTAATCAACAATTGGTGTTATCGTCAACATTGTTATAAAATACGCCACTCATACTCTGAGTAAGAAGTAATTCCTGCCAAGCAAGTGGTACAGCAGTCATTCAAATTCTGGATCCAGAACTCACTGACTCACCTGCTCTTTGTTTCATGGCTTTCTACAAGCACAGCAATGATAGCTCTCACCTGCACTCCTTGGATGTGGCACCAGCTGTGTGCCACGGTGGTCTGTCAATGACCATGCAGGGCCAATGATAATTCATTTTTAAATGTCACATAAAGAAAGGGGAGAAATCACATAAAGGAGAAAAATAGTTCCTCTAGAAACAACAGTTACGAAGGTCTGATACTTGTTGTTATGTTAATATACCCATTCTTAAGGCCCAGTTCTGGGAGGGGGAGTCCAGTAAGTTGGGCAGGCTTTGAAAAGAGGGATCCAGACAAAGCTATTGATTCACTTTTATAAAATTACTTGAATTAAATAATAATAGGAGAAAACAGCCATAAAGATGATAAAACAACAAAATGTGTTTTTTTTCTATTTGAAAAATTACAATTAGTACATAAGAATTAGCCACTATCTGCAAATACTGTTATTACATTTTCTCTTTCCTTATGCACACATTCTAATTTTTTTCCCTGCAGAAATTGATTGCCATGGATGTGGTCTTGAAATCACTGTGGTCTCTGAAATCTTATTCAGAAGAAGCAATACATTTTCCTATTGGTGCAGTCTGAGCCAAGCAAAAACAGAGGAACTAAGTCAAATTATTCCATTTCCTTTTTTATAAAATATACTGGAAAATTAGCAAAATGCCATAGACATGGTCTACCCTTTGTTCACTGGTTTAATCACTCAGTCAATAAGCATTTAACAAGCGTCTAATACATTTTAGGCTCTGGGAAAGCAGAAGTCAATCAAACATTGGTCCCTGCCCACATGAAGCTGAATTTAGTACAGTTGGTGGACAGATCAACAAAGAATTGGAATAATATTTTGAAACACTATGAGAAGTCTTTTTCTTTCTCAGAAAATCTTTTTTTTTACCTTGTGACTCTTTCACCATTTATCCAGACCAAGAGATGAAGGTTGACTGCCCCTAAAGAAAAGGCACAAAAGGATCCAGTCAGAACAGAGCCCAATTCCTGGCTGAGAATATAAAAAGCAAGCCTTGAAAGCTTTCAGTTCTGAGAGCCTGGCGCTTAGGGGAGGAGAGAAGCTGGGGGGTAGCTTTTGTTGTATTTATTTATTTATTTTTGAATGCTAAAACCTTGGTTCTGACTCAATAGAGTAAAGCCCGAAAAACTAGCCAGTTTTTTTCCAAAAGCCAGAGAGTGGGACAAAGTGCATGATGACGAAAGAACAACTTTCCAGCCTCAGAGGAGACAAGGCCTTTTCTAAGAAGGAGCTTTGAAAGGATCCAGAAAAGAGAACTACCCTGTTGAGATGTAAATGCGGGGTCTGCTAAAACCACTGCACGGGGTGGAGGCTGTGGGATGGAGCCCTTAGGGGACTGCCCCACATTTTTCCTGCTGGCCTTCTCTTTGATCATTGCTCATGCTCAACTACTTGTTAAGTCTTTTTAATATTGCCCTTACACTGAAGAATTTGGGTGGTTTTATTCAGGAGTGTTAGAGAATATGACCCACAGTTTTGAAAGAACTCCAGTGAGGATGATAGAGTAAGGACAGGAGGAGAAAAGACCAGAGATGTGCAGAGATGCTTAGAGGCCACTGCCAGGGTACCAGGAGGGAGCAGGGGTCCAGAAGGCCGGCAGCACCGCCCTGCTTTCCGCCGTCCCCTTCCGAAGGAGGCGAGGGAGGGGGAGGATTAGGGCTGTGCCCAGGGTTCCCGCACAAGGCTGGGTGGTGCCATCAACCAGTGGACTATGAAGGAGCAGGAGTGGGTCAAGGTATTCCGTTTTCATCCAAGCAGGTCATGAAATCTCAAGACATCCTTGAGAACTCAGAGAACTGTGAACTGGTTGATAGAATGGTAAGGGAGGAAGACCTGAAGCTAGTCTTCAGGAATAAATGGACCCACTTTGCCTAGTAATGAATTGTGATGCTCCTCGGGGAGGTGTCTCTGGGGTTCCACTGGAGGCTCTGCCCTTGGCCCATATTTTTCAAGAACTTGGATGCAGACACCGAAGACGTACGCATCCAGGGAGTGTAGGAGGCAAATTCTGAAGAAATAGCTATTATGATAAATGATAGAATGAAAAATTCAGAAGGCTGAAGCAAGTGTCTGCAAATAACAGGATGACACTGAACAGAATAAATACAAAGTCCTGCATTTAGGTTTAAAGTAGAGTGATGGGTCCACTTAGAAAACGTGAAGCCCGGCTTGGCAGCGTTTGCTCTGAACAATGACAGGAGGGTTTTAGCTGTCCTCGAGATGTTGTGAAGAAACAGCAAGATGCTGCCACTTAAAGGCAGCATCTCTATGTGTGATGAGTTGCGGAAGATCTGCTTAGCCAGATGCCTCTGTTGTCCCAAACTAACACCTATTTTTAGAAGTTTAAAAGCGTATCAAATTAAAAACTGAGGTTTTTGGCCACCTGTTCCAAAAATGGGAGGCAGGGAACAGCTCTCCACTTGGTAATTTTATGTCCCTGGTTGAGTCATCCAGAGACAGCTGGTGGCGGTGGTTTAGTCCCCAAGTCACGTCCGTCTCTTTTGAGACCCCATGGTCTGTAGTCAGGCTCTTCTGTCCGTGGGATGTTCCACCCAAGGATACTGGCGTGGGTTGCCATTTCCATCTCCAGGGGATCTTCCCGACCCTGGGATCGAACCCCCGTCTCCCGCATTGGCAGGTGGGGTTTTACCCCTGAGTCACCGGGGAAGCCAGAGACAGCTAGTGCTCACTGGCTGTTCATGTGCTCTCTGACACTTTCCAGGGGACTTTCACGTGAGCCGGAGACTTGTCACTGAGTTCTGCTAGTTAAGAATGAGGGCAGAAGGGATACGGCACTTCTGACCTAGGATCTGAGCAGTCAGTGTGCGTTCTCCATCCGTCTCCTCCCCTGCAGGATGCCCCTGGAGTCTCATAGTGAGATGTTCGCAGCCCAAGATGGAGAGAGCCTGGACTATTTCACATGACCAAAACATAAACCTTTGTGTTTGTCAGACTCCTGAGATTTAGGAGTGAGCCCACTGCTGAGACCAGCATAACCTAATCCTAATAGTGTTTACTCTTGAGCATCCCTGGTCTCTGCCTAAGCGTGTCAGTGGTGTAGAGCCATTATGCTCCTCTTCAGGGAACCTTCGGGAACCTCACCCTGGAGTCCAGTTCAGAGCCCTTTGATAGATAAATGCTGTAGTCACATACAAAAGGAATGGGAAATGTGGCTGAGGAAACCATTTTTTAATCTATATAATGTATATTTCAAGGAAAATTTCAGTTTATTCTAAGACATAAAGACATTCATTCATGAAATTCAGAATATCTCTTGACTTTTCTCATCTAACATTTTTATACAGGCTAAGAGTTTTGACTAGATGCCAGCCTGGGTCCCTTTCAGTTCTATGAAGTAAAGCTGAAATAATGTAAGAACTAGAGGAAATCTAGGAGTCTATCTAACTGTACTAATGCCAGATTTTATAGATGAGGAAACTGAGCCCAAGGAAGGTTAAGATATTTGTTCCAGATCCCTTAGATCTCTGGATTTCATTTTCAGTGCTCTTTCTAGTACATTGCCTTAAAAGTATGGTACTTTAAAATGAACAAGCCAACAATAACAAAAAGCTCTCCTGATCCTTTTTACCTTAAAGGTGAACTAATTCCTTTATCTGGGGTCCGTTTAATCTATATGACTCCATGAATGAGGGAAGGAAATGTTTCCTTAGGATCAAAGAGAAGGAATAGAGACTGGCAGATGGAAGAAGGGAACTGTGAGCATAATGCCCTTATTTCAGGAACTACACATACCTTTCTTGGCCTCAAACTCCTGACCTTTTTTTTTTTTTTTCCGCAAGCCCTCCTCCTCCTCCAAGGAGACACATACTGCAAAATCAGCATAGAACAGAGTCCTTACCTTTTTCTCCTTCCACTTTAAGTTTATCTAGTGCAGTGATTTTTTAAGTCCAATTCAATTACAAAAATTATACTTATCATTTCAACCTGAAAATATTCTTATTTCAAGTTTCTTTCCATATTCTCCACCACCTAGTTTTAACCTTCTGGTGAGAAGCTGAAAACAAAGGGAATCTGCCAACATATTAGAATAATTACTCCTAGCATGAGAGCATCCAGGAGCTGGTATTGACAGTTGCTGAAGTCTACACCCCTCAGGGCCTCTGGTCAGCTCCATCATGGACGGCTGGGGCCTAGCCTGTCCTTATTATGCTGGGGATTACATTGCTCAGTGGCATTCTCTTCCTCTCATCTTGTAAATACTCGTCACTTCAATTGGAAATCCCATGAAATGACCAGGGAGTCGCTGTGTTCCCTTCTTCCTCACTTGGCCTAGGTTTAGGAAGGCTGAAGATCTCAGGATTCACCTTGGCTTGATTTCATGAGGAATCAGGGGAATGGTCTTGCCTTTTTACCATTCCCATCCCTTCTCTGATTCTCCCTATAGACCCCTTCCCCACTCCAGTAACACTGCCTGTAACCACCCAGGGGGAAGGAAATTTCAGGCTCTTTAGGTCACTTGCCCACATTTCACCAGAAAAGACATCGAAGACTTGAGTACAGTTCAGGCAGTCACTCAGTCATGTTTGACTCTTTGCGACCCCATGGACTGAAGCACACCAGGCCTCCTTGTCTATCACCAATTCCCAGAGTTTACTCAAACTCATGTCCATTGAGTCAGTGGTGCCATCCAGCCATCTCATCCTCTGTTGTCCCCTTCTCCTAACACCTTCAATCTTTCCCAGCATCACGGTCTTTTCAAATGAATCCGTTCTTCGCATCAGGTGGCCAAAGTATTGGAGTTTCAGCTTCAGCACCAATCCTTCCAATGAATATTCAGGACTGATTTCCTTTAGGATGGACTGGTTAGATCTCCTTGCAGTCCAAGGGACTCTCAAGAGTCTTCTCCAACACCACAGTTCAAAAGCGTCAATTCTTCAGTGCTCAGCTTTCTTTATAGTCCTACTCTCACATCCATACATGACTACTGGAAAAACCATAGCCTTGACTAGATGGACCTTTGTCGGCAAAGTAATGATTCTGCTTTTTAATATGCTGTCTAGGTTAGTCATAACTTTTCTTCCAAGGAATAAGCATCTTTTAATTTCATGGCTGCAAAAATGGAGACATGGAGCCCCCAAAAATAAAGTCAGTCACTGTTTCCCCATCTATTTGCCATAAAGTGATGGGACCAGATGTCATCATCTTAGTTTTCTGAATGTTGAGCTTTAAGCCAACTTTTTTACTCTCCTCTTTCACTTTCATCAAAAGCCTCTTTAGTTCTTCACTTTCTGCCATAAGGGTGGTATCATCTGCTTATCTGAGGTTATTGATATTTCTCCCAGCAATCTTGATTCCAGCTTGTGCTTCATCCAGTCCAGCGTTGCTCATGATGTACTCTGCATATATGTTAAATAAGCAGGGTGACAATATACAGCCTTGACGTACTCATTTTCCTATTTGGAACCAGTCCATTGTTTCATGTCCAGTTCTAATTGTTGCTTCCTGACTTGCATACAGATTTCTCAGGAGACAGGTCAGGTGGTCTGGTATTTCCATCTCTTTAAGAATTTTCCACAGTTTTTGTGGTAATTCACACAGTCAAAGGCTTTGGCATAGTCAATAAAGCAGAAATAGAAGACTTCAGCCTTTGGGTAAGCAGATATGAGCTGAAATCCCCCTCTTTACACACTAGATTTCTGACCACTTCAGTAATAAAATCTACTATCACCTACTGTTTGCCAACTGCTTTTCAAATACTCTACATACTTGACCTCAGAAGACTCTAATGAGGTAGGAATTCTAAAGAAGGTGACTTCCTGTTGTTTTACAGACTGAGATGGCAGTGTGGGGAATGCTGCTTGAGGTTCTGCTGAGGTGTGTCATCTTACCATCAGGAGTGGGGGTGGAGGAGGCAGTGTCACTTTCTTTGGTTCTCAGTTGAGAACTGTCTCCACAATTGCCCATTACTGCCAGTCAGCAATCTTGAAAAAACAGCCAAGGGTTTTGCTCTATATACCACATTCTTATGCTACAACTAGCGCGCTGCTTACCATAGGAGAGTAATAGGAACGCATCTGTATCTGCGTGTGAATGCATGTGTTCACATCACTTCACTGTGCTTTCTAACTAAGAGAGTAACAGAAACTATAGCATCAAATTCAAGAAACACAGAAATGTAACAATTTTCTTTTAGTTAATCGCCTCATCCCCTGACATCTAATCACTTTCATTAGTTTGTGGTGTGTATGTTGTATGTCTCCTATGTATACACTTTTTTTTATACTGTATATGCAAACACAGATAAAATATTTGCTTTGATTTTCATAAAATAGGATTATACTATATATGTACATATATACTATGTATTTTATATATATAATAAATATGTAATATATTTCTGAGTGCTTTTTTCAGTTTAACATACAATATGTCTATACATTCAGATACAACTCATCTTTTTGGTGGTCCTGGAATATTAATTGGTATGAATGTTCTATGATTTATTTGTCCACTTCTCTATTTCTAGCATTTAGTTTAGCTCCAGTTTTTGGCTGTTACAGTATGTGTACACACACACACACACACACAGACACACACACACAGACACACACACACAGACACA
>NW_024070210.1:98422113-98448645 GCF_014754425.2 Oryx dammah
ACACACAGACACACACACACAGACACACACACACAGACACACACACAGACACACACACACACACAGACACACACACACACACACAGACACACACACACACACACACACACACACACCTCTTTCCCTCCAGAGGCAGAGATTTTCTGAAACAGAATCTTGTAAGTGGGACTGCTTGGTTGGAAAATGTGTTCATCTTAAATTTTATAAATTCTACCAAATCCTCTTTTGAAACAGTCACACCTATTAATAAAATATAAAGGGCTTTATCTTCTTATTCTATATATCATCAAAAACTTACTCATTTTTTGCCAACTTAACCAGAAAAAAAAAGAACTATTGTTTTAATTTCAATTACTATAACTGTTAGTGAGTTTGGGCATATTTCAAATGATACTGTCTCTTTGTAATTTCTTCTCTAAAATGCCTCTTCTCATTTGTTCATTTTTTCCCCCCTTTCATCTTTCTATATACTGTTTTGGAGGAGCTTTTTAGCTCTGATGGATGTTAACTCTTTGTCTTTTCTATGTGTTGCAAATATTTTCCCACAGTCTTCATTTGACTTAAATTTGTTCATGTGAGCTGATTTTGCCAAGTAGAAGTTCTGACTTTTTAACTATTCCAATCTGTCAACCTTTTCCTTTATGGTTTCCGGGCCTCCTGTGGGCCTCAGAAAGCTCTCCCACTCCCCATCAGTGAAAATACGGAGAATGTGCTTACTTAGAGCACGAGATGGTCCAACTCAGAGGCAACAGCCACAGAATTGATAGCATGCCAAGGAAAATCACCCTGAGCCCTGTGAGGAATCTGCCGAGCCCACACTTCCCCTCCACTGTACTTTTCCAGCCTGTGGTTATTTGTTCTGCCTCTAGGCAGCCCTGACTTTCCACCAAGTTCGCCCCCTTCCTCCCTCATTCCTTTGCAGAAAGCTGTTTGGTTTTCTGTCTTTGCTCTTGTTTTCCAGACTGTTCTCTAAAGTAAGTGGGGCTCCATTTACCTGTAGGTCTCCCCACTCGGGACTGGATGCAACATTACCAACATTTGCATCTTTCTGCACCTTCTTCTCGCTTACCCCCTGCCCCCTTCCTTGAGTGAGCGAGAAAAGCAGCCAAAAGCAGATGCTTGACACATCTGCCCTGGGTTGGCTAATTTCCAGTGGGAAAGTTTGATGTTGCAAGCTTTTAATAGCCACTCCATTTCCCTGACTTACAATCACACAGGCTTCCTTGACTTCCTTCTAATTCATTAAGGACAAAGAAAGCAAGCTGAGTTTGCGGCTGCTTGGGTCCTGGGGGAACCAGCCCCAGGCCAGCAGATGACGTAAGAGCCTTTGTCCTGGGCCCCTTTTTCTGCCGCAACTGCCTCTTCCTGCCTCCCAGCTACCTTTTCTCTCTTGGCTCACTGGGCACAAGTGCTATTAAGTTTCTCTCCCTTGTGGGGTCAACCACAAGACAACATCAAAGGTTATCATAGGAGGATTTTTGCCCCATCGCAGTCTCTGTCAGAATCCAACATCAGTTATATCCGTTTTTAAAATATTCTCTGAGTAATGTAGTATGCCTGTGTGCAAATGCAGCTTCTAAGACAAGCTCCCCAGCTGTCCATCACAAATACATCTTAGCCTGCCATACCTGAACTCCTCCTGTGCAGATATCTGGCACCCTGGCCCTCTCCTTAACTTTTCCAGGTTGGGGTGGGGGGTGGGGGCGCAGGCAGTGAGGATGAGTGCAGGGACAGAGGATTCAGTTCAAGGGCTAGGATTCCAAGTTTCAGTCCTCAAAGCCTGGGAGGCATACAGCCCACAGGGACCTCTGGACCCACTGCATGGGAGGGCACCTCTTCCTGGCCTCTGCCCCAGAGGAACACCGCTTCCTCAGGGACACTGCTGGTGAACAATGCAGAGCAAGAGATGGAAGGTGCTTTCAGCTCTTCCTTTTGTCTTGATTATTCAATTTTCTGACTTTTTCCTCCTGAAATTCTAAACATTGTTTCTAATAAAATACAGTTTTACTCTAAATTCAAAAATATATTATCTTCAGAGAAGTTCTCAAAACTTCCAGGAAGACTTTAAAGGAAGCTACAGAAATATTCTTTGGCATTACCTTTCTTTGGAATTGGAATGAAAACTGACCTTTTCCAGTCCTGTGGCCACTGCTGAGTTTTCCAAATTTGCTGGCATATTGAGTGCAGCACTTTCACAGCATCATCTTTCAGGATTTGGAATAACTCAACTGGAATTCCATCACTTCCACTAGCTTTGTTCGTAGTGATGCTTTCTAAAGCCACTTGACTTCACTTTCCAGGATGTCTGGCTCTAGGTGAGTGATCACACCATCATGATTATCTTGGTCGTGAAGATCTTTTTCGTACAGTTCTTCTGTGTATTCTTGCCACCTCTTCTTAATATCTTCTGCTTCTGTTAGGTCCATACCATTTCTGTCCTTTATCGAGCCCATCTTTGCATGAAATGTTCCCTTGGTATCTCTAATTTTCTTGAAGAGATCTCTAGTCTTTCCCATTCTGTTCTTTTCCTCTATTTCTTTGCATTGATCGCTGAGGAAGGCTTTCTTATCTCTTCTTGCTATTCTTTGGAACTCTGCATTCAGATGCTTATATCTTTCCTTTTCTCCTTTGCTTTTCGCTTCTCTTCTTTTCACAGCTATTTGTAAGGCCTCCCCAGACAGCCATTTTGCTTTTTTGCATTTCTTTTCCATGGGGATGGTCTTGATCCCTATCTCCTGTAGAATGTCACGAACCTCAGTCCATAGTTCATCAGGCACTCTGTCTATCAGATCTAGGCCCTTAAATCTATTTCTCACTTCCACTGTATAATCATAAGGGATTTGGTTTAGGTCATACCTGAATGGTCTAGTGGTTTTCCCTACTTTCTTCAATTTAAGTCTGAATTTGGCAATAAGGAGCTCATGATCTGAGCCACAGTCAGCTCCTGGTCTTGTTTTTGTTAACTGTATAGAGCTTCTCCATCTTTAGCTGCAAAGAATATAATCAATCTGGTTTCGGTGTTGACCATCTGGTGATGTCCATGTGTAGAGTCTTGTGTTGTTGGAAGAGGGTGTTTGCTATGACCAGTGCATTTTCTTGGCAAAACTCTATTAGTCTTTGCCCTGCTTCATTCTGTATTCCAAGGCCAAATTTGCCTGTTACTCCAGGTGTTTCTCGACTTCCTACTTTTGCATTCCAGTCCCCTATAATGAAAAGGACATCTTTTTTGGATGTTAGTTCTAAAAGGTCTTGTAGGTCTTCATAGAACTGTTCAACTTCGGCTTCTTCAGTGTTACTGGATGGGGCATAGACTTGGATTACTGTGATACTGAATGGTTCGCCTTGGAAATGAAGAGAGATCATTCTGTCATTTTTGAGATTGCATTCAAGTACTGCATTTTGGACTCTTTTGACCATGATGGCTACTCCATTTCTTCTAAGGGATTCCTATCTGCAGTAGTAGATATAACGGTCATTTGAGTTCAAACTACTGCACAATTGCATTCATCTCACATGCTAGTAAAATAATGCTCAAAATTCTCCAAGCCAGGCTTCAGCAATATACGAACCGTAAACTTCCAGATGTTCAAGCTGGTTTTAGAAAAGGCAGAGGAACCAGAGATCAAACTGCCAACATCCGCTGGATCATGGAAAAAGCAAGAGAGTTCCAGAAAAACATCTATTTCTGCTTTATTGACTATGCCAAAGCCTTTGACTGTGTGGATCACAATAAACTGTGGAAAATTCTGAAAGAGATGGGAATACCAGACCACCTGACCTGCCTCTTGAGAAAGCTATATACAGGTCAGGAAGCAACAGTTAGAACTGGACATGAAACAACAGACTGGTTCCAAATAGGAAAAGGAGTACATCAAGGCTGTATATTGTAACCCTACTTATATATGCAGAGTACATCATGAGAAACGCTGGGCTGGAGGAAACACAAGCTGGAATCAAGACTGCCGGGAAAAATATCAATAACCTCAGATATGCAGATGAAACCACCTTTATGGCAGACAGTGAAGAGGAACTAAAAAGCTTCTTGATGAAAGTGAAAGTGGAGAGTGAAAAAGTTGGCTTAAAGCTCAACATTCAGAAAATGAAGATCATGGCATCCGGTCCCATCACTTCATGGGAAATAGATGGGGAAACAGTGGAAACAGTGTCAGACTTTATTTTTGGGGGCTCCAAAATCACTGCAGATGGTGACTGCAGCCATGAAATTAAAAGACACTTACTCCTTAGAAAAAAAGTTATGACCAACCTAGATAGCATATTCAAAAGCAGAGACATTACTTTGCCAACAAAGGTCCATCTAGTCAAGGCTATGGTTTTTCCAGTAGTCATATACGGATGTGAAAGTTGGACTGTGAAGAAGGCTGAGTGCTGAAGAATTGATGCTTTTGAAATGTAGTGTTGGATAAGACTCTTGAGAGTCCCTTGGACTGCAAGGAGATCCAACCAGTCCATTCTGAAGGAGATCAGCCCTGGGATTTCTTTGGAAGCAATGATGCTAAAGCTGAAAGTCCAGTACTTTGGCCACCTCAGGCGAAGAGTTGATTCATTGGAAAAGAGTGTGATGCTGGGAGGGATTGGGGGCAGGAGGAGAAGGGGACGGCAGAGGATGAGATGGCTGGGTGGCATTACTGACTCGATGGACTTGAGTCTGAGTGAACTCCGGGAGTTGGTGATGGACAGGGAGGCCTGGTGTGCTGTGATTCATGGGTTGCAAAGAGTTGGACATGACTGAGCGACTGAACTGAAATGACACGGACATTTAAATGAGTTAGCAAGTCCTCCAACACATAGGAAGTTCTGGCTAAATGTCAGAGCTTGACAACAACTGTTATCATTTTCAGTATTATTATTACTACTATTATCCTGGAAAAGCAATATTTTTAGGGTAAGAGGAGGGTTAACATTGACTTAGGAACACACAGCTGATTCTAGGGTTAGGGGTGCTTCTCAGGGACCATGAAATCTGTTCAAGTTTGCACATTTATGTTTGGGAGCCATATGAATTTTTTACCTAGTAAGTTTTCAAGCAGCATGGATTCTGATATCTTGATGTTTTTCCCTGTGGCCTGGGTTATAGACAAATAATTCAGGGGGAGAAAAAAGAATCTTTCTAAACATAAAACACTGGAGAGAGACTAGAAAAATCAAGAGAGAACTGGGAAGAGACCAGAAGACTGACTTCCCAGCTGATACTGAGGCGCAAAAAAAAAAAAAAAACAAACGATCATTGGTCTATTGACTCCTGAGAGGCAGGCTTACCATCCATAATTCTGATTTTAGATGTTCTGTCCTTTACTTCAAGAAATACAGTCAAAGGTTCTGATATTTACATTAGAAAACACGACCCTCGCACACCTCCTTAAACACCAGGAAACTTCCAAAGGACGCATGATTTCTTCTGTTCAACAATGCATTGTAAATCTATACACCCCAATCTTTTGAAGTTTCCTTTCACCAAAAGGAGGAGAGAAGCAGCATTCAATGGCACACAAGTTGTTGAAAATGCATTTCAACCAGAGGATGCCATTGCCGCTGTGGTTTCATGCCTCAAGCTCACACACAGGGCTTCTGCTGTTTGGGGTGCCAGAAACCCTGCTAGGGATCCAAGTTTTCAAGGCTAATGAAGATGATTTAGATGTGATGTCTGAAAAAACCATGTGGCATAAAGCCTTTCCTGTATGAAATCCTGGCACAGCTGCTCAGTAAAATGTGAGTGGGTGGGGATGAGGGGGTGTGAGAAGGCACGATGCCATCAGGCAGAGCTGGCCATAAAGAAGGAGTCTGAGAGTCCAACTCCCTTTTTTGTCTTAGCTTTATCAATCTCATCTTTTTTTCCTAAAGCTCTATTTAAAAAACTTGGCGATTCATACAATAAAGCATGCCTCTATGCCGAAGTAGTAATATTTACTTTTAAAATGTGGAATTTAAGATAACAGTATTAACAAGAAAACATAATTAATGGAACAAATGGCTGTTGATCACCTAGTTAATCAAATAAACTTGAACCTTGGGAGAAAAATTGGTGGACTGTGATCCATTCCTTCTTTTCATGAAGTACCAAAAAAAACCTGAATAATTCCTGAGGGAACATTTGAGAGTATACACATTCATTGGTCATGAGTTTAATGTAAATATTTATCAGCCATGAGGAACCCAGAATCTACCAAAAGAAAATGATGTATAGCCTTTTACCTTACAATCTTTGCTCTTAAACCTAACCTTTCAAACCCCCTCAGGACAGGCAAGCCCACTACAATCTCCAGTGCCTCACTAAGCCTGGTGGTCTGAGGGCCTGACCTCACCGGTGAGCTCCTCATGCTTAATGATTTCTTTCGGCTTCTTTTTTGCAGAGGGAGCATGCCAAGGCTCTGAGGTAACAAGAAGCATGACTGTATCCCCATCAGGTTGATTTCTAAGGTTAAGGCAGCAGTTGTAAAACATGCTGTATTTTCCTAATGGTTATATTAATGCTCTTTTCAAAGTTAAAACAGTGATATGGACTGATATAAACTTTTGGAAGCTTGATGCATTTTCAGGAAAGCCTGTAAGGACATGTTCAGAGTAGGAAGAGCATTGCTACCTTTAGTATTCACTAAGAGGACCGGTAGTGAGAACCCCATGTCTTAGCCCATCCTGTCAACAGCAAGGGCTGAGCACTGGACGGCACGGGAGCAAAACATGCCCTATTCTAAGGAGACTTCAGACACAGGAGAGTTTATACTTGGAATTGTTGTTGTTCAGTTGCCGAGTCATATCCGACTCTTTGCAACCCCATGGACCGCAGCACGCCAGGCCTCCCTATCTCTCACCATCTCCCGAACTTTGCCCAAGTTCATACCCACTGCATGGTGATGCCGTCTAGGTATCTCATCTTCTGACTCCCTCTTCTCCTTCTGCCCTCAATCTTTCCCAGCATCAGGGACTTTTCCAATGGCTGTTTGCATGAGAAGACCAAAATACTGGCGCTTCAGCATCAGTCCTTCCAATGAGTATTCGGGTTTGATTTACCTTGAGGTTGACTGGTTTGATCTTGCTGTCCAAGAAACTTTCAAAAAGTCTTCTCCAGCACCACAGTTCGAAGGCATCAATTCTTTGGCATTCTGCCTTCTTTATGGTCCAGCTCTCACAACCGTACATGACCACTGGGAGTATCATCACCTTGACTATATGGACCTTTGTCTGCATGCTTGGAGTTAGGACCATAAGTTCCCTGCATATTACTGCATATTAGTGATTTTCTATAAAGGGTCACTTTCTAGATTTTTTTAAAAAATCTAAGTTTATACGAAGTGCTTTATTATGCATGAAGCATTACATATGTATTTTATTTTTTCCTCCTCATAAAACTCCTATTGGTCAGTTTTACTATTGTCCTTATATTATAGATGAGAAAGTGAGGCATAGAGAGGTTAACTAGATTTTCCAAAGTCACACAGCAATAAATGGCAACAGTGAGAATCAAAGATAGCAATGTCCATGCTCCTCTGAGACTCTTTTTCAGGGTCTAATTTACAAAGAACTTTCTCACATGTAATCCCAGGTAAACATGGAAACAGTCCTGTACATTAAATATTATTGTCCTCATCTTGAAACTAGTAAGGTTATAACATATTTAGGTCCATTAGCTTTTTAAGTAAATCATTTTAAAATGCCAAACAGTTGCATGACCATTAAAAACTCTTAAATATACTATTTTTCATATAGTATATTTTAAATATTCATCACCTAAGAAAATGTTAATGTTCAATTTTAACATGAAATTTTGCCAACTGCTTTTCTGAATAAGTTGCCAGATTTAACAAATAAAAATACAGAATGCCTAGTTAAATTTGAATTTTGGATAAACAGCAAACGATTTGCATGGGGCATACTTGTACTAAAAAAGTATTCATTATTTATTTGAAATTCAAATTTAATTGGGCATCCTGAATTTTATCTGGCAATCCTTTTTCTGTGAAGACATATTTAGTGTGCCATAAATACGGAAATTTTAAGCCAATTGAAAAAAGATTAAAAACTATTCTTTTGTCATCAGCAACATTTGTGTTAAGGATATTATCTGTATTAAGGATATTACCTGCCTACCTACTATACAATTGTGTGGTCTGGTTTCTGTCCTCCAGAAGTTTACACTCCAAATAGTCATTACAATGTAAAAACAGTAGTGTCAATGACTCTTTCATATGAGTTTAGTTCTAGCTACTAAAAATAATGGGAAGTGCCATTTGTATAGTTTTTGATGATTAGTACTAATTTAAGATTCATAAAATCTTATGAGGGCTGTGGGTATTCCCATTTCACAGTTAGATAAAAAGAGACTAAAATGTTATTTGTCTAAGGAAACAAAGGCAATAAGGAGCAGAACTGGGGTTTAAGTCTCTTGATTTCAGACTTGCTCATCTTTCCTCTACATCCTACAGGACCACGCTTCTCAGAGCAGCGGGCCAGCTATGGAGGGAAACACACGGAGGTGAAGCCAGATAACCATGAGTGCCTGGTCTTTCTGGGTACTTTGATGATAATGCCAGATCCTGGTGCCCCAGATAGCAGTAAAGGGAGATGATTCTTCAAGAAGAGTCTTCAGGTTGGCCTCAAGCCCTGCAGACTCTGTTAATGGAGGTATCAGGGCCAGTTCTGGTGAACAGCCTGGAAAGCAAATTTGTTGGGGCAAAAACTAAGTAATTCAGGAAAAGCTCAGGTCCTTTAGAGGTGATCTGACCTCCATCTAGGTCACATTTTTCTAAGTGGATATGATTGTTGCCTTCATGTGTCAACTTGAGTGGGTCATAAGTTTCACAGATGCTTGGTCAAACATTATTCTGAGTGTTTCTGTGACAGTGATTTTGGATGTGTTTAATATTTAAATCAATAAACTTAGTGAAGCAAACTGCCCTTCTTAGTGTGTGGACCTCAAATCACGTGAAGGCCTGAGTAGAAGGAAAGACTGATACTCTTCAAATAGGAAAGGACTCCTCCTTCCTGACTGGCTTCAAGCTGGAAAATCCATTTTTTCCTGCCATTGCTGCTGCTGCTGCTGCTGCTAAGTCACATCAGTCGTGTCTGATTCTGTGCGACCCCATAGATGGCAGCCCACCAGGTCCTGTCCCCGGGATTCTTCAGGCAAAAACACTGGAGTGGGTTGTCATTTCCTTCCCCTGCCTTTGCACCTCAAGTGAAACAGTGACTTTCTTGGATGTCAAGCCTGTTGGCCTTTGCATTGGAACCATACCAGTAGCTTTCCTGGAGCTCCAGCTTGCTAACTGCGGATCTGGGGACTTGTGAGCCTCCATAATCGCATGAGTCAACTCCTTACAACAAATACATATATATGTATATATATAAAGCAAAAGTGAAAGTCGCTCAGTCGTGTCCAACTCTTTGCAACCTCATGGACTGCAGCCCACCAGGCTCCTCTGTCAATTGAATTCTCCAGGCAAGAATACTAAAGTGGGTAGCCATTCCCTCCTCTAGGGGACCTTCTCAACCCTGGGATTGAACCCAGATCTTCCATATTACAGGCAGATTCTTTACGATCTGGGCCACCAGGGAAGCCCATGTATTTGTATGTGTGTGTGTGTGCATGTGTGTGTGTGTGTGCATATGTGTGTGTGTGTGTACCTTTGTATACATATATATGTGTGTATATATATATATATATACACACATATATATATATAAAATTCTGTTTCTTTGGAGAACCATAACACAGTGGATAGATTTCCACATAATCTTCCTATGTGAATGTCCGCCTTACCATCTCTACATTTGACAAGCAAAGCAAATGGGTCTTCCCTTTCTCAAAAATGCAGGAAGCCTTTATTCCATAGGAGCTCCCCCTGTCCTATCCAGACTGCAGTTTAAAAACCTATTATTTCAGGATCATTCAAGGAGCCAGGTCAGAGATTTTTAAACATTAAATTTATATCAAATCTATTTTTAAGCTTATAAAGAATCTCAGTATAAAAGTGGATAAAAAGGTTAACTGGAGTGAGGTTGGCAGCCCAGGGGCAGAGTGGGGTTGCCTGGAGTTCCTCTCCAGTACTGGTAGCTCCTTGCTCAGGGCCTCTGTAGGTTTTATTTCCATCATATGGAGCAGAACTTTATTCTACCTACTTTCTAATGTAACTTTTCTTCTTGAAAAAGAAACTTACTGTACAAGTTACACATGCTTACTGTAGAAGATACAAATGTGCCTTCATAAAAAGATACAAATTTTTCCTTCATAAAAGGAAAAATTACCCATTATCTAAAATTCTACCAATCAGAGAAAACTAATATTGTCCTGTTTCTGAATTGTTTGCACATATACACACATGCATATTCACACTATATTTGCATAATACACATAGACCAAAGCCTTTTTGAAATAATTCATTTCAGAACAACTAATCATATAGAATTATAATGTATCCTTTCATCAGGAAATGGTAGAGTACAATTTATCTTGACTAAAAAACAATTTCATCTATTTCAGCTGACTTTCGATCATACAAACCAGAGCCTTTACATACAGATGAATTCTATCTTCTTCCTAACAGTTAACTAGCAAGACTATAAATTCTGTAATGCTGAAAATATTTTCTTTCAGATTGTCTAGAGTCCTTAGTTCATTTCTCTGAGTATTTCTAATTTCGGTAAACCTTTATTCTTTAGGAGTGAATCAAATGTCTGAAAATAGATATCCAGAGAATAAGAAGAAGGAAGGAACAAGTTGGAGAGTGCAGATGGATAGCCCATTTGGGGTTGCAAACCCCAAGGTTTGCAAGGATGAATCTGTTTGTATTTTTTTTAACTTTCTTTGAGGTCAATCATACAGAGAAGGATAAAAAAATTTTCACCTGGCAGCATTTTTATACATATCACCTTCGAGGTACATTTTGGAAGAAGACTGAGGCCCTTCAATCTTCTTCAATTTTCCTTCTGGGCTACCTCGCCAATCTTCCTTCCCACATGTTTTCAATCCTGATTCCCTAACAGCTCATCTGAGTTTCATGAGTCCATGCTCTTGAATCCACTCATCTTCATCTGTAGAAAACATACTCCTATTCTGAGCCAGGGTCTCTCAAACATCAGTGTGCATCAGAAGCACCGGGTGAGTTTGTTACAGCACAGTCAGTGGGGTCCAATCCCCCAAATGATTGACTCAGTGGGTCAGGAATAGGAATGAAAATTTGCATTTTCAACACATTCCTAGTGATACTGACCTGTGGCCCACACTTGGAGGACAACTGCTTTGCAGTGCTTCTTGGACTTTGCTGCATCTGCCATCACCTGAGCTGAGCATTTTACTAAAAGGAGAGCCTGATCCAGTAGTTCTGGGGTGGATCCCAAGGTTCTATTTTTCTAACAAGCTCCCATTTTGAGCAGTGTGGTTGTATGGCTCAGCTCAGAATACTGTGTTGTTTTTTTTTTTTAAGAGGAAGACGGCTACCCGCCTCCTTCGTATCAGTGGTTGCCAAACTTGTGTGCGCGTTGGAATCACATAGCAATCTTCAAAATATACTGGTGCCTAAGTCTCATGTCAGATTATGGCTGGTCTGAGGTACATCCTGGCCTTGGGAGTTTTAAAAGATCCTCGGGTGATTTTCAGGGGATCCTCAGGTGGTACGTATGGCATCACTGACTCGATGGATGTGAGTTTGAGCAAGCTCCGGAAGTTGGTGATGGACAGGGAAGAGCAGCGCGCTGCATGCAGTCCATGGGGTTGCAAAGTCAGACACGACCGAGCCACTGAACTGAACAGGTGATTCTAATAATGCAAACAAGCTTAAGAGCCACTGTTCTAAATCCTCAAACTACCTGCCATCCTCCATTTTATTTTCACTACAGCTATTGGCAGCGTGTTGTGTTTTGTCTTCGCTTTCACCCAATCTGCCCTTTCATCCAATCTGCCCTACTGCACTGAAATGGCAAGTCCTTGTGCCTAAGGCACAGTGAGGCCAAACAATACCAAAGCATTAGAGTTTGGAACAGAGAAAGGTTTATTGAGGGCCATGCAAAGAGACAGGAGGTTCATGCCTGAAAAAGCCCCAAATCCCCCAAAGCTCTTAGCAAAACCCTTTCCTTGCAAAGTTTTGGGAGAGATCTGGTTAGTTGTTGCAGACTTCTTGGTGTCAGAGCCTTTGTTCTAGAGGTCAAGTCAGGTTCAGGTAATGATGTTCCTGTTAAATCTCCAGCTAATGAATGTTATCCTCTGTCCTGACAAGAAAGGGTAAGGTCTGGAGGCACAGCTTTCCCCTCAGAGGTCCTGGTCCTGGCTAAAAGGAGGCAGGGCTCAGCTGGTGGCTTCCTCAAGGCCGGGTCCCAAGACCCTGCCCAGCTCTCATCGCTGACGGAACCAGGCACCCAGGACTCAACTGGCCCTCGGGCTCCTGAGGCTGCCCATATGGTGGAGAACAGGACCCACAGGCTGCGTCCCATGCAGACGGTGCTGCCATTAGGCCGCAGAGACAGAAATGGTGGGGGAGGTTCACTGTTGCCTCAAGGACTGGACCCCGCCAGTGGGCGGCTGTGGTGAGAGCTCTGGAGCCCTGCAGGACACAGCCCCCAGCCTGTTCTCTGGGCCCCCCAGCTCACAGGCTGGTCTGAGGCAGGGTGAACTGGAGGGTCTTGAGGAGAAGGCTGGTATCTGCTTCTTACCTCACTCTCCACCTGATGACCACCACCGTTGGCTGAATGGAACCACTAACAGCTGCTAGCTCACTGATGGTTGTTTGTGGGAGGGCCCCAGTGTCAACCAATGGCTGAACAGGGCCACTAATGGTCACTCAATGACAGCCACTTGGGGGACGGGCCCACTAGCACTGATCCATGGCTGAACAGGACCGCTAATCTCCCTGGGTAATTAACCACTAATTTCCCAGTAATTGGAGGAGGTGGGGAGAAATGCTGCACCGCCATAGGCAGGGCCACGTTCTGTTCCACTACCAGCTCATTCACCCTCCTGAATGTAGGAATGTGGTCTTTCAGTGACTACACACTTGTTCAGTCACTACGTCATGGCCGACTCTGTGCAACCCCGTGAACTGCAGCATGGCAGTCTTCCCTGTCCTTCACCATCTCCTGGAGTTTGCTCACACTCAGGTGCATTGATTTGGTGATGCCATCCAACCATCTCATTCTCTGTCACCCTCCCTCTCCTCCTGCCCTCAATCTTTCCCATCATCAGGGTCTTTTCCAATGAGTCAGGTCTTTGCATCCGGTGGCCAAAGTATTGGAGCTTCAGCATCAGTCACACACTAGCAGTGAATAAATGTTTGTTGAATAAAAAAGTGACAAAAATATTATAAATAAAAATGAATTTGTAAAAGATATTACCCTGGTCGCCAGCCCCTGGTATAGCAGGGTCTTCCCAAAGTATTTTATCTAAAGATAAATTGTCTGACTTTCTCATAATAGACTCACAGGGACTACTGCTCTTCACATCTTCAAATTCTAACTCATGAATTCTAACTCTTCTAACCCTATGAATTCCAGCAAGAAACTTTTCTCATACAGCTTTTATTTCCCATAGTTGAGTTTTTCACTTGCTACTACAGACTTGCTAAGGCACCCAGCTCAACCCCAGGATCCAGGAACACATTACTGCCTGCTTCTAGGATTATGAAAGAACAGGAACGTAGCCTACCTCAAGTTTGTCCACTGACCTTCTCCAGCAGAGATCTCTGCCTTTCTGTATAGGCCCTGGGGCTTTTTACCCCAGTGCCAAAAGGTCCTTACTGGCAGCCAAATGTCACTGACAAAATGGAGTTCATTCTCTTTTCCATTATACTTTTCCCTTTCAGACCCCTCAGTAACTGCAGACGTAATCACTGAGTGTAGGCAGCTGAAGCCTGGATCTCGAGGTCCCATGTGTCATGATTAATTGAAGGCTTCTGTGGGTTTGTTAAGTAAGTATGGTTTCTTAGGGTCCATCAGCTTTGTAATCACACCTGGAAAGGGCAAAACTTCTTCATTCTGTATTTTTTCTCAGAGAACTAGTAAGTCTTGTAGTCACTCTCTGTGCCAGTAGATATTACACATGTTTCCAGGTCCTCAGGCTGCTTCCTGACTTTGGAACAGGTTTGTGTAAAGTCCTGACATTGCACTTACCACTGAGAACGGTGCTGAGGCCCTGCAGCACAAAAAGCCAAATCCCCACCAGTTTAAAAAAGTAGGATTTATCTTCCTGACCACCCCTTTTATCTAACAAGACGTATGTTTAACGCGGCAACTCAGAGTGCCCTTAGAAGCGAGACTTCTTCTATTTTCTGCTCTTAGTTCAGTTTAGTTCATTCAGTCACTTAGTCGTGTCTGACTCTTTTGCGACCCCATGAATCGCAGCACACCAGGCCTCCCTGTCCATCATCAACTCCCGGAGATCACTCAGATTCACGTCCATCGAGTCCGTGATGCCATCCAGCCATCTCATCCTGGGTCGTCCCCTTCTCCTCCTGCCCCCAATCCCTCCCAGCATCACACTCTTTTCCAATGAATCAACTCTTCACATGAGGTGGCCAAAGTACTGGAGCTTCAGCTTTAGCATCATTCCTTCTAAAGAAATCCCAGGGTTGATCTCCTTCAGAATGGACTGGTTAGATCTCCTTGCAGTCCAAGGGACTCTCAAGAGTCTTCTCCAACACCACAGTTCAAAAGCATCAATTCTTCGGCGCTCAGCCTTCTTAACAGTCCAACTCTCACATCCATACATGACCACTGGAAAAACTATAGCCTTGACTAGACAGACCTTAGTCAGCAAAGTAATGTCTCTGCTTTTGAATATACTATCTAGGTTGGTCATAACTTTTCTTCCAAGGAGTAAGCGTCTTTTAATTTCATGGCTGCAATCACCATCTGCAGTGATTTTGGAGCCCCCCAAAATAAAGTCTGACACTGTTTCTACTGTTTCCCCATCTATTTCCCATGAAGTGATGGGACCAGATGCCATGATCTTCATTTTCTGAATGTTGAGCTTTAAGCCAACTTTTTCACTCTCCTCTTTTACTTTCATCCAGAGGCTTTTTAGCTCCTCTTCACTTTCTGCCATAAGAGTAGTGTCATCTGCATATCTGAGGTTATTGATATTTCTCCCAGCAATCTTGATTCCAGCTTGTGTTTCTTCCAGTCCAGCATTTCTCATTATGTACTCTGCATATAAGTTAAATAAGCAGGGTGATAATATACAGCCTTGACATACTCCTTTTCCTATTTGGAACCAGTCTGTTGTTCCATGTCCAGTTCTAACTGTTGCTTCCTGATCTGCATACAGATTTCTCAAGAGGCAGGTGAGGTGGTCTGGTATTCCCATCTCTTTCAGAATTTTCCACAGTTTATTGTGATCCACACAGTCCAAGGCTTTGGCATAGTCAATAAAGCAGAAATAGATGTTTTTCTTGAACTCGCTTGCTTTTTCCATGATCCAGCAGATGTTGGCAATTTGATTTCTGGTTCCTCTGCCTTTTCTAAAACCAGCTTGAACATCAGGGAGTTCACGGTTCACGTATTGCTGAAGCCTGGCTTGGAGAATTTTGAGCATTACTTTGCTAGCGTGTGAGATGAGTGCAATTGTGCGGTAGTTTGAGCATTCTTTTGCATTGCCTTTCTTTGGAATTGGAATGAAAACTGACCTTTTCCAGTCCTGTAGAAAACATTATCATCTCCTTGTTACGAGATGGCTGCTGTATCTGTGGGTTTCACATCCTTAATTCTAGGCAGAAAGAATAAGGAAGAGGGAAGCATCACCCCTTCCAGAATTTCCAAGAAACTCTGAGCTGAGGTCACAAGGCTATATTCAGCTGCAAAAGAGTCAGGTAAAGAGTATTTTCAGTTGGGCATGGGGCCGACCTATCCATTTAGGCACAGTGCCTAGAGCTCATCATATTAATACTTTTAGGATCCTCCAAAAATGTCATTTTACTTTCTTTTAAAATCAGAAGGGAAAAAGACTATACTGAATATGAATATACAGCAATGAATCTAGACTAAATTGTGTTTGTCTTTATACCAATGAAGTTGTGAAATTCAATTTTAACTTTTAAATAGAGAAGGGGTCCACAAAGGCCAAAGCATCTAAGGATGATGAGAATCACAGCACAGCCATGACTGGGATGACTGCATTGGATTCCAAACTGGAATGATGCCACACTAGCATGCTACTGTCTTTTTTTTCGCTCACCCAGAAAGCAGATTTCATAAGACTATGAGCTTTACAAAATTAATACACATAAATAATAACATCATTCTCACCAGAGAGATATTGCCCACTACAAGCATTGACTAGTGACTATCAGTTTTTCTGAATGGTATATAAGTAATTTTTCTTTCAAAATAAGATGCTATTGTGCAATGTTACATTTCTTGACCTCATTTTCTAAACCAAGAAATTTTAATAGCTTCACCCTTTGGCTGCCCATGGTTTATCATTGCCCAATCTGCTAATTCCTTTCCTTGGTGTTTTGCCAGTAAGTTGGGGATTACTTAGACGAGTGACTGCTGCAGAGTATGTGCTTTCTAGTTACCTGACTACCTGCACAGCCTGTCACCTTGGCCCTTCCCCAAAAGACCATGTAAGGAGGAGTTGTTTTTAGCAATTACTGTATTTTCATTTGTGGTTAGAAAAGAGTGGGCTTTTCTCTTCTCCACAAACATTTGGCCACCAATTGCCAAGAGTATCACTTGTGAGTCATTTGGAAGAGCTGTTGGCCCTTAATTGTTTCCAGATGACATTTGAAATGGATGATGTGGTGGAATTCATTTCCTATTCTCAGAGCACCAAGAATAAGCTTAGCACCTCAAAGCATTCTACTTGAAACCTTTTACAGAGAGCGTGTGCCCCATACAGCCCGTGTACAGGGAATTTATTCCTAAAGAGGTGGCTTCTGTTGGCAGTACTACTGCAGACTCCTTGAAGCAGAGACAGTCTCTCGTTCAACTTGGTCCTCTCATGGCGGTGCCGTGGTCATATTGGCCTCTTTAGCTTCTCACTGAATCTTAATCCAAATTAATTAAATTGCCCACCTTAAAACCATTTTATGTTTCCAAAATCAATTTAGGATAATAGGTTTTTCCTGGGGAAAAAAAACAAACTATCATTAGGTATGATCCTGGCTAAGAGGAATGCCAGTATCCATATAAGAAAGATACGGTCAGCATCATGTTCTCTTAGACAAAAGGAGAGCCCTGGAATCAGCTTAGGAAGGAAAAGTAAAGAGAGTATCAGTTAAAAAAGAAAACAACTCTTTCTGAGAGGTGAGGTTAATGGATAAATTGTTTCACTTTCTAAACAGTTTCTTCACCTAAAAAATGAAGGTAGCATTGCCTGTGTGTGCTTGGTTGCTCAGTTGCGTCCAGCTCTTTGCTACCCCATGGACTGCATGTAGCCTGCCAGGCTCCTCTGTCCATGGGGATCCTCCAGGCAAGAATACTGGAGTGGGTCACCATGCCCTCCTCCAGGGGAACTTCCCAACCCAGGTCACCTGCATTGCAGGTGGATTCTTTACAGTCTGAGCCACCAGGGAAGTCTACTTCAGAATAAATTGTGATGAAGACCAATCAAGATAATTTTTGTAAAGCAAGAGGATAATTTTTGTAAAGCAAGAGGGCAATTTTTGTAAAGCAATAGATGGTGTCTATATCTTTATTGGGCTCCCCTGATAGCTCAGTTGGTAAAGAATCCCCTGTAATGCAGGAGATCCTGGTTCGATTCCTGGGTCGGGAAGATCTGATGGAGAAGGGGTAGGCTACCCACTCCAGTATTCTTGGGCTTCCCTTGTGGCTCAGCTGGTAAACTGCCTGCAATACGAGAGACCTGGATTCGATCCCTGGGTTGGGAAGATCCCCTGGAGAAGGGAATGGCTCCAATATTCTGGCCTGGAGAATTCCATGGACTGTATAATCCATGGGGTCGCAAAGAGTGGCCTCTTTAGCCACAGACTGAGGAACTTTCACTTATATCTTTACTACTTTTATAGATATTGCTGTCATTATTTTTGCAGTGAAGTGGAATTATCAGTCTAGCTTAGGAGGCCTATTTTATGGTTGTAATCATTATGGTAGGGGTGCCGCAAGATTACAATTGGGAAAGAAGAATATGAGAAAAGCATATACTTTTGAGTGACGTCTCTCTATCCCTAAATGTTCTTTTTTCATGGGGAAACATTTCTTATTTGTTTACAGCCAACATGAAGAAACCCTCTGGGAAAGCAATACTCTAAGGCATGTTTCTTTCACCCTCTACTAAACCCAGGAATGGAGTCTCTTATACATCAGACATTTTGTGATTTTTTTTTTTTTAAGATTCATTTTGAATTAATGAATCTCATATACCGTCTCCTATCTAACTACTCCTTTCAGTTACACAACTATATGCCAGAATTTGGGAAATGAAGCACAGAGTCATGCAATTGCCTTGCTGTGAGGGTGGGGGTGTCACACCCTGGGAGTGGGTGTGAGGCTGTCCTCTAAAGGGTGGGATTTTCCTCTGTCGACCGTACACCCAGGGAGAAAATAAATCATGCTTTGATCCCACCTTTATAAAGAAGAACTATTCCCTTTTCTTTGGGATTGAGCTGAGGTTACAGGTCTCCATTCTGGCTAAAGGAGAATAAGCTCAGTCATGTGCGTAGAGGTCAGGGGATCCCTTCGTGACAGGGTATAGGGAGCTCAGGACCAAGACCGCCTAGGGAAGCCCCTAGGATGAGATTCCAGAAGACATCCTGTCTAGAAACCAGTTTTAAATTTTCTCTTTTTTGCATCATCATTGCCTCCTCTTACATCTAATATCTCAATCAGCCTTTGTTAAACACTGACACAGACTCCCTGATACTTGGAGGAACTATTCATGCCCATTTTGGAGCCTAAGAAAATAGAGGTGGCTCAGATGGCAAAGAATATGCCTGCAATGCGGGAGACCTGAGTTTGATCCCTGGGTTGGGAAGATCCCCTGGAGAAGAGAAAGGCTACCCCCTCCAGTATTCTTGTCTGGAGAATTCCATAGACAGAGGAGCCCGGTGGGCTACAGTCTGTAGGGTCATAAAGAGTCAGACATGACTGAGCAAATTTCACTTCACAAGTTACGAGATAGCAAAAGATGAATGATTAGTAAAAAAGGAATATCAGTCAGAGCAAGAAAACCAGCTGAAGGGTACGGCTGCTGCTACTGCTAAGTCGCTTCAGTCGTGTCCGACTCTGTGCAACCCCATAGATGGCAGCCCACCAGGCTCCCCCGTCCCTGGGATTCTCCAGGCAAGAACACTGGAGTGGGTTGCCATTTCCTTCTCCAATGCATGAAAGTGAAAAGTGAAAGTTAAGTCGCTCGGTCATATCCGACTCTTCGCGACCTCATGGACTGCAGCCTACCAGGCTCCTCAGTCCATGGGATTTTCCAGGCAAGAGTACTGGAGTGGGGTGCCATTGCCTTCTCCGGCTGAAGGGTACAGGGGAGACCAATTCATTTAATGGAAAAGAAAAGTCATTTCTAAGCAAATTCTCAAAATTCACCAGAGTGGTGAGGGGTCGAGAATATGAGAACACTAGATCTCCACAAGGCACAGGATAGGATTTCAGACTATCATTTATATATATATATATAATAATGAATAAATATATATATATATGAAGGGGGGGGTTGTTTGTTTTCTGTCATTGTTGTTTGAATTAAAAGGAAAAATTACCCCCAAAGCTACAGAGTTTGCCAACACTGGAGCTGTCTTCATTTGCTAGGACCACCATAAAATAATACTACAGACTGCATGACTTAAACAAAATGCATTTTTCTTCCAGTCTGGAGGCTAGAAGTCTGAAGTCAAGGTGTCAGCAGGACTGGTTTCTTCTGAGACCTCTTTCCTTTGCTTGCAGACAGCCACCTGAAGACCTAGGAAGACCTTCTCACCTTCTCACATGGCTGTCTGTGCTCACACATCCCTGGTGTCTCTCCAGCCTCTTGTAAGGACACCAGTCATGTAAGCCCCATGAGGAAACCTTAATAACCTCACAATCACCTCTTTAAAATTATCTCCAAATACAGTTGTATTATGAGCTCCTGGAGCCTAGGGCTTCAACTTATGAATTTGGGAGGAACACAATTTAGGGGTTAATATAGATATCAAAATGCAATTAACATCTAGGCCCTGAAGTCTCGAAAAATAAAAGAGGGAGATACAGGTGACATCACATTAGGGTAACAGCCTTTCTCCTCTTTATTCTGATCCTCTCTCTTGTCTGCAAACACCTCATTAGTTTTCAATGACTGTCTTTCTGAAAATCCTAGACTGTCTCCTTGATGCTAACTTCCTTGAAGATTTCCATAGAGAGGCTTCAATTAGGGTTTGGTGGAATGGTGTGGTGGAAAGGACTGCAGGGTTAAAAACAGAAAATGAAGGAAGCCTCTGGTAGGCCCAGCAGGAAGAACATGGCTGAGAGATGACTGGTTTGCTACACAGAAATCTGCTTTCTGCACTTGACTTCCCAACTGCCTCTGGGACATCAACCACTCATCCAAACACACTCAAGGCAAAGCACTCCAACATCACTGATCATTTCTCTGGCAGCTTTCCAGTGCTTCATTCTTTGTGTTAATAGTGGCCGAGAAAATTACACAAAGTATCCAGTTTTTCACATCATTTCAGTTCACTTTAGTCGCTCAGTCCTGTCCAACTCTTTGCGACCCCATGCACGCCAGGCCTCCCTGTCCATCACCAACTCCCAGAGTTTACTCAAACTCATGTCCATTGAGTCGGTGATGCCATCCAACCATCTCATCCTCTGTCGTCCCCTTCTCCTCCCACCTTCAATCTTTCCCAGCATTAGGGTCTTTTCCAGTGAGTCAGTTCTTTGCATCAGATAGCCAAAGTATTGGAGTTTCAGCTTCAACATCAGTCATTTCAATGAATATTCAGGACTGATTTCCTTTAGGATGGACTGGTTGGATCTCCTTGCAGTCCAAGGGACTTTCAAGAATCTTCTCCAACACCACGGTTCAAAAGCATCATTTCTTCAGTGCTCAGCTTTCTATAAAGAAACTATAGTCCAACTCTCGCACCCATACATGACTACTGGAAAAACCATAGCCTTGACTAGATGGACCTTTGTTGGCAAAATCATGTCTCTGCTTTTTAATATGCTGTCTAGGTTAGTCATAACTTTCCTTCCAAGGAGTAAGGATCTTAATTTCATGGCTGCAATCACCATCTACAGTGATTTTGGAGCCCCCCCAAATAAAGTCAGCCACTGTTTCCACTGTTACCCCATCTATTTGCCATGAAATGATGGGACCAGATGCCATGATCTTAGTTTTCTGAATGTTGAGCTTTAGGCCAACTTCTTCACTCTCTTCTTTCACTTTCATCAAGAGGCCCTTTAGTTCTTCACTTTCAGCCATAAGGGTGGTGTCATCTTCATATCTGAGGTTATCGATATTTCTCCTGGCAATCTTGATTCCAGCTTGTGCTTCCTCCAGCCCAGTGCTTCTCATGATGTACTCTGCATGTAAGTTAAATAAGTGGGGTGACAATATACAGCCTTGACATATTCCTTTTCTTATTTGGGATCAGTCTGTTTTTCCATGTCCAGTTCTAACTGTTGCTTCCTGACCTGCATACAAGTTTCTCAAGAGGCAGGTCATGTGGTCTGGTATTCCCATCTCTTTCAGAATTTTCCATGTCAGAATGTTGACATACTATTTCCTTTACCATCTACTTCAAAGTTCCTCAGAGTTCTCTGAATTTTACTTTCAAGAACAAATATTCTTGGCATAAGCATAAAGGATGTCCATGCAGTTATTTTTAATGGCAGCAGAAAGCAAGTTCTGGATGTTCAGGTCAGAAGCAAGCTGTCGTTTAGCAATGAACAATTAATGGCTATGTAGTAATAACTTTGGTTGGCACAGGCTTATTTCTTCAATTCACTGATACATAACAATAACCACAATGTATTAAAAAATGATCTTGTTTGTATTACGTGATCTCCCTTTGCTCTTGTTCTTATGCTACAACTTACCTGGCGTTGCCCTAGGTTCACCTTCAGTTTCATTGATTGAAGATAACATCTAAGGAGACCAATTTGATTCACCAAAGCATAAAGCTAGATGGGACCAAAAGAAATGACCCTGTATGCAGGACAGCAAAAAAGACACAGATGTGTATAGCGGACTTTTGGACTCAGAGGGAGAGGGAGAGGATGAGATGATTTGGGAGAATGGCATTGAAACATGTATAATATCATGTAAGAATCGAATTGCCAGTCTATGTCTGATGCAGGATACGGCACGCTTGGGACTGGTACACGGGGATGACTCAGAGAGATGTTGTGGGGAGGGGGATGGGAGGGAGGTTCATGTTTGGGAATGCATGTACACCCGTGGTGGATTCATGTTAATGTATGGCAAAACCAATACAGAATTGTAAAGTAAAATTAAAAAAAAAAAAAACAAAAATAAAAATATAAAAAATAAATAAAATAAAATCAGCTATGTAAAATATAATTAAAAAATTAAAGGAATACATGTGTTTAAAAAATAAAAAAAAAAGAAAGAAATGGTTCAGTTAAATCTGCCAGGAAATTCCAGTGCAACAAAACCATCAGCAATTTCCAGGGTAGAAAGGCAGTGCTTGTGGTATATTTCACTGTCCGAAGGACTTTCCTGTATCAAGTCACTCTCTTGTTGTAGTGTCTGAATTTGAATGAACTCTGTATTACTGAATCCTCTGCCCCATATCTAGTCTAAGGAAGAGGCCTGATATTCCAACAATTTGCAAGCGAATACACAGACTGAATTCTGAATGGTGAGCCTGGATTCCCCTTGAAATTTTGATTTCCAGTGTTAGTCACAGCTCCAGCTGGAAGACTGCTTACCCTACGGCTGATTCAGGAATTCTTGCCTAATGGATGATGACTTGTATGGTGAGTCCTTGGAATCCGAAAATTAATGTTGGTCAAAATGCAGATTTCCAGGGGGAATGCTCTGCAACTGTTTGAAGCCCAGTTATTTTTCTCATGATATGCTAGAGTTTGGCTGGTCGCTTATTTTGCACTACTTGCATATGACTGTGCTGTACTTCCACATGGTCGAGCACAGCACAGAGTGCCCTCATCCTTCTGTGGCCTCCCATTCTGCTCTCTTTCCCTCAGTCTCCAGCAAGGACCCAGTCTTCAAGAAGACCATTCACCCAACAGTGCCCTCTGCCTCTCAGCTTCAATTTAGCAGCATAACTCAGGTTCCCTGATTTCTAGCTCAGGGTTCTTGATACTATACCAAGTGGCTCACAAGGGTTACTCCAATGTCCCACCCATTCCACAGGGCCACTCAAGCCTCCAGACTACACAAGTCAGCTGTCTGCATGCCACACCAAATAAGGTCTGAGGATGTGAGCTTTGCAGCCAAAAAACCTGAAGCTACTTGCTACTCTTCATTCCCTGCTTCAAAAATTGTCCATTCCCCTCACCAGCCAGCCCCTGGAGCACCTAAGGGACATGATGTGGCTTTGCATGCTCATTCTATAGGGAACAAAGGAATACAGATTACAGCTCCTATTACTAGTCTCCTCAGTGACTTCAGTGTTTCCCTGAACAAGGTTACAACCCTTGGCTTGTTATCAGAGGCATCCTTTAGCGTGCCCTGAACCTCCCTGCTTCCTCCCCACCCAGCAGCTCCTTACCCTGCCCCTTCTTGTCAGTGATGGATTCTTGCTCTTTGCTATCCCATTCCCCTTGGTAGAGCATCCCTCCCACCCTTCACTTAACTCTAGCTGAGCCGCCAGACACATATTACTTTTCCTAGGCCTTGCCACGGAGGATCCCCTTCACGTTCTCTCTAAGGTCATGAAAGCACTCCCTGATCACAGAGCATGTCAGCTCAGGTATTGTTTTCTGTGTCTCCCAGGCTCTCCTTCCTTAGTGGCGCCCATGCTTTTTAATATCTATCGGACACACCTGATACTTTCTCGCCTCTGTGCCTTTTGCCCATGCTGCTGTCTTGCTGAGAATTCCATTTCTCATTTCTATCAGAATCCTAGCTATACATCAAAGTCAGTTGAAATACTGTCTTCCATTTAACTGTCCCTAATCCTCTGCATTCCAGTGCTGTGGTGACAAATTTCCCCAAACTAAAACAACACCAATTTATACCTTTATAATCCTGGAAGGTGGAAGTCTGAAATGGCTTTCACTGGACTACCATTAAACGATTGGCAGGTCTGTGTTCCTTCTGCAAGTTCTAGAGGCGGTTTCCTTGGCTTTCCCAGCTTCTGGAAGCCACCCACACTCTTTCCATCTTCAAAGGCAGCAGGCATGTATCTTTAAATCTCTCTCCGCTTCTGCCATTACACCACTCCTCGCTGTCCCTCTGGTCTGCCTCTTATAAGAATTCTGTGATTACTCTGGGTTCATATAAATAGTCCCAGAAACCTCATCTCAAGATCTTTAATCATGTCTGCAAAGTCCTTTATACCATGTAAAGTGACATTTTCACAGGTTCTGGAGATTTCCTTAAAAGAGAATCTATATTTTTCATTTCTATAACCTTATAACATTGTGTTTGAGTATCTATAATTCAGGGTTCATCTAAGACTGTATCCTTAGGGCAGGGTAATAGCTTTTATTTAAAATTCAGGTAAAACTTTATTTTTGGATACTGGTATTTGAATTTTATATTATTTTCACACGTCACAAAAGAGTATTTTTTTCTTTTTCTTTTTGTATTGAAGTACTGTCAATATAAGACATTACATTAGTTCCAGGTGTACAATATAGTGATCCAACATTTATATACATTATAATCTGATCACCATGATAAGCTTAGTAAACAACTGTCACCATACAAAGTTATTCCATCTTTATTGACTATAGTCCCTGAGCTGTACATTACCACCTCCATGACATTACTGGAAGTTTGTATGTTTTAATCCCCTTTACCTGTTATACACAATCCACAACCTGTCTGGTAATCACTAGCTTGTTCTCTGTATCTGTAAGTCTATTTCTATTTTAATATGTTTGTTGGTTTATATTCCGCATATGAGTAAAATTATACAGTATTTATCTTTCTCTGTCTGACTTACTTCACTTAGCATAATTCCTTCTACACCCATCCATGTTGTCACAAAAGGCAAGATTTCATTCTTTTTTATGCCTAAGTAATATTCTATTATATGTATTTCTCTTGACAATTTCATGTCTCGAAACAGTCTAAGCTCTCACTGCAATGTCCACATACAGGCACAAAGATAATTTACATATAAGTATGATTATTATGGAAATATCTATAGTAATGAATAATTGGAAACAACTTAAAAGTCTATCAATATGGTAGTTAAATTATGATATAGTAAAAAAGACAGAATATTAAGCAGACATTCAAAACAAGAGGGAGATGCATAAACAGGCATGGAAAACATTCACAATGTGCTAAGTTTTAAAAAAAAGTAAGTTTTATGCAGTACATATAAAACAATTTGGCTTTTGAAAACAAATTATATGTGTGTAATAGGTTATATATGCAAACAGAAGGATCTGGAAGATAGGTTATTACCTGCCTATGTGATTTTGGAACATTTTCACCCTCTCTGAACATTTGAACTTGATTTTACAGTTGTGTTTTGCTTTGATGATTGGAAGAAAGGAGAGAAACCTGTTCTGAAAATACAGCAACAGATATTATGTGACTTCTGGAAACAAGGGAGGTCAATAATGGGCATTTGGTAAGAGACCAAAACATAAGACATTCTTCTTTCAGAGGAAACTGAAAGCTAAGGAAATCCTGCCCCATAATTATTGTTTTAGAAACTAACTGCTTTACATTTACTTTCTTTTCCACAAAATGACAGCAGTCACGTAAAAATGTTTCTCAATTATATTAGGATGTCATGATTCCACAGTTGTCTACATCTGACTCTGTTCAGGTGCTTCTGCAGTGTGACAATAACCTTAAGGAAATCTCCCAGAATTCCCAGGTTGAGGAGTGAGGAAAAACCCACCTTTTTGTTATTGAATTGGATACAAGCTTACAGGCAATATTAACAAAGGAATATTTTTTAGTAGATTTAATGTGACCATTCATGGTATAAATTTCTTTTCATACAGTCCATTTGTTTCCTTAAATCTCTGTGTCTCTCTATATATTTCTTTTCTTCTATACTCCAGGAACTAATCAATTTAGAATTCTTTACATGTGATAATTCTTTGAATCGAGTTTGGCCACCAAAACAGCAGGATGCTATCAAACTTATTTTTGTATGTATGATTCCATATGTTTAAAAGTCAACACACAAATATATGCAAAAATTCTAAAATTATTTATTTATTTATTTACTATTTTTTATTTTACTTTACAATTCTGTATTGGTTTTGCCATACATTGACATGAATCCACCACGGGTGTACATGCATTCCCAAACATGAACCCCCCTCCCACCTCCCTCCCCACAACATCTCTCTGGGTCATCCCAGTGTACCAGCCCCAAGCATGCCGTATCCTGCATCGGACATAGACTGGCGATTCGATTCTTACATGATATTATACATGTTTCAATGCCATTCTCCCAA
>NW_024070210.1:98448655-98474952 GCF_014754425.2 Oryx dammah
TTTGTGTGCGGTGTTAGAAAGTGATCTAGCTTCATTCTTTTACAAGTGGTTGACCAGTTTTCCCAGCACCACTTGTTAAAGAGATTGTCTTTACTCCATTGTATATTCTTGCCTCCTTTGTCAAAGATAAGGTGTCCATATGTATGTGGATTTATCTCTGGGCTTTCTATTTTGTTCCATTGATCTATATGTCTGTCTTTGTGCCAATACCATACTGTCTTGATGACTGTGGCTTTGTAGTAGAGCCTGAAGTCAGGCAAATTGATTCCTCCAGTTCCATCCTTCTTTCTCAAGATTGCTTTGGCTATTCGTGGTTTTTTGTATTTCCATACAAATCTTGAAATTATTTGTTCTAGTTCTGTGAAAAATATCGCCGGTATCTTGATAGGGATTGCATTGAATTTGTAAATTGCTTTGGGTAATATACTCATTTTCACTATATTGATTCTTCCGATCCATGAGCATGGTATATTTCTCCATCTATTAGTGTCCTCTTTGATTTCTTTCATCAGTGTTTTAAAATTTTCTGTATATAGGTCTTTAGTTTCTTTAGGTAGATATATTCCTAAGTATTTTATTCTTTTTGTTGCAATGGTGAATGGAATTGTTTCCTTAATTTCTTCTTCTACTTTCTCATTATTAGTGTATAGGAATGCAAGGGATTTCTGTGTGTTGATTTTATATCCTGCAACTTTACTATATTCATTAATTAGCTCTAGTAATTTTCTGGTAGAGTCTTTAGTGTTTTCTATGTAGAGGATCATGTCATCTGCAAACAGTGAGAGTTTTACTTCTTCTTTTCCAATTTGGATTCCTTTTATTTCTTTTTCTGCTCTGATTGCTGTGGCTAAAACTTCCAGAACTATGTTGAATAGTAGTGGTGAAAGTGGGCACCCTTGTCTTGTTCCTGACTTAAGGGGAAATGCTTTCAATTTTTCACCATTGAGGATAATGTTTGCTGTGGGTTTGTCATATATAGCTTTTATTATATTGAGGTATGTTCCTTCTATTCCTGCTTTCTGGAGAGTTTTTATCATAAATGGATGTTGAATTTTGTCAAAGGCCTTCTCTGCATCTATTGAGATAATCATATGGTTTTTATTTTTCAATTTGTTAATGTGGTGAATTACATTGATTGATTTGCGGATGTTGAAGAATCCTTGTATCCCTGGGATAAAGCCCACTTGGTTTTCTATATATAGGTCTTTAGTTTCTTTAGGAAGATATAATCCTAAGTATTTTATTCTTTTTGTTGCAATGGTGAATGGAATTGTTTCCTTAATTTCTTTTTCTACTTTCTCATTATTAGTGTATAGGAATGCAAGGGATTTCTGTGTGTTGATTTTATATCCTGCAACTTTACTATATTCATTAATTAGCTCTAGTAATTTTCTGGTAGAGTCTTTAGTGTTTTCTATGTAGAGGATCATGTCATCTGCAAACAGTGAGAGTTTTACTTCTTCTTTTCCAATTGGGATTCCTTTTATTTCTTTTTCTGCTCTGATTGCTGTGGCTAAAACTTCCAGAACTATGTTGAATAGTAGTGGTGAAAGTGGGCACCCTTGTCTTGTTCCTGACTTTAGAGGAAATGCTTTCAATTTTTCACCATTGAGGATAATGTTTGCTGTGGGTTTGTCATATATAGCTTTTATTATGTTGAGGTATGTTCCTTCTATTCCTGCTTTCTGGAGAGTTTTTATCATAAATGGATGTTGAATTTTGTCAAAGGCCTTCTCTGCATCTATTGAGATAATCATATGGCTTTTATTTTTCAATTTGTTAATGTGGTGAATTACATTGATTGATTTGCAGATATTGAAGAATCCTTGCATCCCTGGGATAAAGCCCACTTGGTCATGGTGTATGATCTTTTTAACGTGTTGTTGGATTCTGATTGCTAGAATTTTATTGAGGATTTTTGCATCTATGTTCATCAGTGATATTGGCCTGTAGTTTTCTTTTTTTGTAGTATCTTTGTCAGGTTTTGGTATTAGGGTGATGGTAGCCTCATAGAATGAGTTTGTACAGTCCATTTGTTTCCTTAAATCTCTGTGTCTCTCTATATATTTCTTTTCTTCTATACTCCAGGATCTAATCAATTTAGAATTCTTTACATGTGATAATTCTTTGAATCGAGTTTGGCCACCAAAACAGCAGGATGCTATCAAACTTATTTTTGTATGTATGATTCCATATGTTTAAAAGTCACCATGCAAATATATGCAAAAATTCTAAAATTTTTTTAAAAAACCTCCTTGAACTTAATACCAGGCCTTATGGGTGGTTCCAGGTGTCTTGAAATTGGGTGGCTTGTGTGTGTGGGTGGGTGGTAGATGGTGAGTACCAACCTTATTCTCTTCCTTAAAGTTGCTAAAAATGAGATCTTACAGGAGACCAAGGAAATACATTCAATAATGCTCAACAAAGATTTTCTAATTGACAGTTTTTTGTAGATGTTTTTTAAATGAACATAATTCCATTTACTTTCATCAACAATACTGCCACTGTTATCCCTGGAATGAGAACCACAAGATGACACCTTTATACTCTGTCTAGCACCATGATTCCTCTATTACAGAATAATAAATCCAATTATATGTTTATTCAAAATTTCCATTGAACTCCATAGTATTCAAAAACACTGCTATTATATTTTCTGAGTCTCATTTCCATTATTGGCAATCTTCTCTGCATATGATGTCTTCTGCTATGATGAGGCTAAAATTTACTTTGCAAGATTCTTTGCTTAGTGTCATAACAAGAGTTATGAATTTACAAAAACTTGGTGCTATTTATTTCTACTTAGAATCACCTGCTTCTCTCTGGAATCAAAGAACTCTTATAAGCAGTCCGTGTATTAAGGAAAATCAGTGTGCTTCCTTGCAAACACAAGGGAAAAAAAGAATGAAGGCAGGAATTCAAGTGGTGGGTTTTAAGGGATAATGGACAAGAGAATTCTAAGAGGTTTGGACTGCTGCAGGTATCTTCCCAGCTCTAGGAAGGCTCAAGCTTGCAGAGTACCACCCCTACTCCTACTTTTCAATCCCCAGCCTCCCACCTCCTGCCCACATCCTCTCCTTCCCCTGACCCAGCACCTCCCCACCATGCACACTCACCCTCTTACCACCTATCTGCATACTCACCTATAAAGGCGAGCTGACATAAAATTCAGGATGTGAATAAACATGTTGTGGGGATAAAATCTCACTCATTTTTAATTTCTTGGCACATTCTAAGATGTAAAGTAACATTCCCCAGGATGGAACACAAATGTGTCCTGTTCCTCCCAGTCAGTGGATCAAGTAATTGTGTTTCTGAGGATGAAAACTGCCTTATTGGGAAAGTAAAGATAGTTTATTTGTAGTTGAAGATTTGCGCTCATGTTTAATCACTAAGACTCAAGTCTCTTACCAACTGGGCCATTAAAGCCTTTTGTGAGAGAAAATAAAGAAATTTGAGCTTTTGGATAAAGCAGAAATTGGAGTGAAGTTTGGGAGGTTGAGAAGAAAGGGGACGAAGGGAGAATGGAGCCCTGAGCCAGGGGGATGTTCTACTGTGGCAAGGGTGGACCATGAAAGGGACTAAGAAAAAGCCCTCCATGAAGAGGTTATCATAGGTATGTTAGCAAATATCTTTCCCAGTTGGACAAAGAGATTTTTGAGATAGGTGGTTGGCCAGGGAGATTTAGAGTCACACATCTCAGACTGGTAGGCACAGATGCCCATACCAACTGGGGGTCTGGAAAGGAGATCATGTTCTGTGACAGTGTTTCCATAGATAAAATGCATTTCTATTATGAGTGTTATTCTAAACTAGAAAGAATGGATAGTGACTGTAGACAGTGGCAGGGCAGGGCTTGGGTGTGGAGAGGGGTAGGTAGCAGTTGGGGGAAAGGGTCGGGCTTTTGGGAATACCAGAAAATAAGAACACAAAGAGAACGGTAGAAGCAGCAAAGTTATTAACAACCTTAAATACAGAAAGATCATTTTGCCAGAGTACAATTCAGATAAAAACTGGACAAGTTATTTTTAAGTATTCAAGACAACTAGAATCATTGATCCAGAGCCTATTTTTCACATCTTGATGCTGGAATTCATTTTGGTATGGTTTTATTTTTAAAAATATATACCCTATTTTGTTTATGCTTGTTTTTTCAGACCTGGAAAATTTATATTCGTGGATAAAAGAAAGCTGACGGTAAGGTCAGTGATTCATCACAGATAATTATTGAGAAACTAACCTCAGAGACCAAGGACAGAGCTGGAGGATTCGGTGGGGGAGGGGCAATACAGAGGGAGGGAAGGACCTAAGTGTGTAAAAGGGAGACTGTGGTAAATGCTGAAGACTAGTCCATTTACCATCTTTCTCAGGGGATTTTTCTGGGCACATGATGGGGCAGGAGGCAAACGTTTAGAGCCAATCTGTGTCATAAGGAAAAGTCATGCCAAGATATGGTGTCCTTTTACGGCTATGATTACCCTACAGGTAGATGGGGGTGCTTTAGGCCTAGTGAGGCTAGACTTAAGCAAGGCACTTGAGAAAGTCTAAGTTCTGTCCTCATAATCAAGTCAGGGAAAAAGAAGCAGCCGTGGCAAGAGCTAACCCTTAGACGAGTGCTGAAACAGTTGCTTAAGAGCAGCCTCGGAAGCTGGTAAAGGTCTGAGATGCCTGTGCCACACAGCCCTTTAGACCCTGGAGTGGATTCCAGAAGTCAGGTTTTGGTAAGCTCCCCAGATGACGCCCATGAGCAGACAAGCATGACATCTCTGAAGGAAGCTGACTGACAGACCGAAGGAAGCTGAAGAGAGATGTCCCAAGGTTCCATGCGTGTTCCATTCCAGTCAACACTCTCATTAAGAATGAGAAGTTTATCACATTCAAGGATGTCTCAAACTGGACGAGATGGCAGAGTTAGCATCCAAAATGATTTCAGCCTGAGTTTGACAAGATAAAATCCGAAGATTAGGTTAAAATAAGATTGTCAGTAAAATTTTCATATTACCTACAACTTCAAGTCACAGGAGAGACCTCCAAAATTCATTTGTAATTTTAGGAAGTCAATGAAAAATAATGCAGGAATCTGGCCTAGTCAGAGGTCTTTCAACCTGGGCAGGAAGATGATTATGTATAGATAGATGTTGGGAAACAGAGAATCAATTATGTGCTCAATTTGGCACGTGAATGGGGAGTTAACAGATTTCTATGAGCAGACTCAGGGAAAAAGACATAATGTGTGTGCCTTGAATCCAAAAATGTAGATACGTGGCACGCCACTCTTAAAGTTATGGAATCAAGTATTAAAATGGTGTACTGCATCTCATCAAGGTCCTGATTAAACACTCTAGTGATTAGTTAACTAGAATGGTACTTGCCCTCCTTAAAAGGTAAGCATCTTACAGTCTCAGAATTGAAAACTGAGTAGAGAAATATCTCAGAAAATTAAAACCCAATAATACTAATCTTTTTGCATCAAGAAAACTTAAAATTCAATATTTTACATACGTATGTTTGGGAATTGCATTTAAATGACAGCTTTGTAACGTCAATGTAAATTGTCTTAAGTAATTGATTCAGATGTCTGGTTTGCAGTGGAATTCTTACTAACTATATAATACAATATTTCAACACTTAACTCACGGTTCATGATATTTATAAACTCAATTTATTAGATTTATATGAAATACTTAGTACTTGGAAAGTCTGCCAATCAGGCAATCAAATTAAATGGAAATAAAATATATTAAATTTATATATGCAATGTAAAATATGTGAAAGTATTTAATTAACTAGTTTTAAATTGATCAAATATTGTTCAAAGGCCATTAGAGTAATTGCTAAAACTGCTAGGCACAACTTGAATAACAGGATTTATAAACTGAATTCAGAACCTGAGGAAGAATGAGGTTATTAAAAAGTAGTGACTTTAATAAAGTGAATATCAATCTTTGAAAACAAAATCAACACCTGAGTAGTTGTTTATACATAGACAAGCTAGCCTTGAGTGAACCAAAATCTTACATCAGCTTGTCCAAAGTTGGGATGGCCCAGTAGCAAGTGTGAAAATGAAGGCTGGAGGCTGAGTCCTTGAAGCTCCACTGGTCTCAGGACACTGAGTGTGCTGAGAGCGGCTGCAGTCTTGGGACTGAGCAGAGGTCCGTGTTCAGAGAGGGAGCCCATCACTTCCCTCCACTCCACACGGGTCGGGTCCCTCGGTGTATCCTCCTCACTCTTATAAACCTATCTCTAGAACCAATTGTTGCTGGCTGTCCCGAGCTGTTTGATCATTCACTGAGGTTCTTTTTAGTTTGTTTTTGAAGATAATGCAGATGTTTTGGCAGATAATAGAAATGGGTGAGACTAGTTGTCTCCCTACAAAGTCACTACTAAGTCATAAGGAAAGCAGGTCTCCAAACAAATTCTTCCACATGTCTATCAGACATCTAATAAGCAAACATCTATCAGTAAAGAAGCACAAAACAGTTCATACAATCTATCCTTTTATGTCATCTGACCATACTTTTCAAGGAGAAGTTTCTAGAGGCAGATTCAACAATATTTTAGTAGCAGAAATCTGTACTTCTTATGGAGGAGCTGGCTTCCAACACTGACAGGGCTCTTATGAAGGCATGGGCTCAGACCCGTTGAGGCAGCTTAGCAGAAACTAAAAAAAGCCTAGGCTCAAATATTGGCTGTCCCCATTCACCAACTTGGGAATTTTACCTAATCTCTCTGCCTTCCATTTCTTCATCTATAAGGCAGGGATAATTGAAAAAAAAAAACAAAACTACCTATTTTTAAGGTTGCTGTGGTAAGTAAAGGCAATAATGCGTATAACGTACACAGTGTTAAATAGCCAGCACTCATTAAATATAAACTATTACTGTCATTGTTCCGTGTAATTACAGAGAGAGAACTAGAATTTATGGGTAAGAATGAGAAATAAGAAAATAGTCAATTCAGAAAAAGAATTTTCTGGCAATTATAGTATTATAAAAATAGATGAAGCTATCTTTTGCTGCAATAAATTCCTGTCAAGGTCAGTATTCAAGATGAAACTGTCTGTGGACTTATCAGAGGTTTATCTAAGGTTTCAGAGGAGATTCCTGCTGAGAGTAGAAGATTAGATATAGAGAGGTCTCTGTCCTTCTCTCCAGCACACAGATTCTGTAATATTTGCCCCTTTTCTTTTCTTGTAGGTGTAATTTAGATGTGATTATCCACGGGTGGTCACAGAAGGGTTCTCTAGCCTTGCAGTTTTACAGATTGAGAAGGTTGATCTGGAAAAATCACTTTTTCTTCATTTCTAACTCTGTCCTTTTTAAGAAAAATGGTGAAATGTTCTTTTGCTGCACCTTTATTCCTATTGCAAGCAGTGTGATTTCCTGCTTTCAGGTTTCTTTCAGGTGTACCAAACATCCACCAGTCTGACATTTCCCCTTCTCCACTTTACATCAGTAGTCACACACACCCTCAAACAACCCTCATTCTCTATTTGTTTTAACAGATACAATAGGACCTTGTTTCTGGGATTAAAGTTGTGCCCTGGGCTACTTCTCTAGCTTTCTGCCATTTGTATTTCTAAGCCATTTGATTCTTGCATGATTTTTGTATATTTACCCAGCCCTGGGTCCCTTCTCTCCTCTGAGAAAGACTACAACTAGCCCTTTATTTAGAAAGTTCCTGCTTAATGCCTCTATCTGTACAGACATCACTTCCTGACTTCTCCCAGGCTTAAATCATGTATGGTCCCCATCTCTGACCTTGCCCGGTTATATCTGCTCATTCTCCCCATTTCTTGGTTATCAGTTCAGTCGCTCAGTCATGTCTGACTCTTTGCGACCCCATGGACTGCAGCACGCCAGGCCTCCCTGTCCATCACTAACTCCTGGAGTTTACATTTCACCTCAGAATTCCCCTAACACCCAAATCTGTTACTTTTACTCCACGTTTTAAAAATTTACAATCAATTTTTAACCAGCTCATGTTTCCTGTGCCCATTGCTTCATGCATGAAGAGTTAGAGGAATCCTTTGATTCTTGATGAGGAGACTAATGATAAAATAATACAAATGATTTATAAACATTTAAAAATGTTCATCCTCCCTAATATGAAAAAAAAAAAAAAAAAGCCAGTAGAGGCAATACAGTACTATTTTACTCTTACAAAATGAGTTGCTGGGAAACCAGGCAAATACTGCAAATCTGGTGAGTATACCCTAGGACAGGCATCTGTGCCTACCCTGTTGATAAGAGTGTAACTTGATACCAGCTTTTGAGAATGCAGTTTGGCAAAATATAATAAGAAACATGACCACATATACTTTTGGGGGCAAAGAGGTTCATCACAGCATTATTCAGAGTGTGAAAAATAAGGAAATTGATAAGAAAGTTTGCCATAACTGAAAATTTTGCAGCCATTCAATCTTTCTTATTCCTCTATTTTTTAAATTTAACTTTCTATGTTGAGATCATTGTATACTCACATGCAGTTGTAAGAAATAATGCAGAGGAATTTTATGTACTCTTTACCCAGTTTTCCCAGTGATAGTATCTTGCAAAACTGTAGCACAGTATCACAATCAGAATGCTGACGCTGAGACAGTTAAAATGCAGAAGGTTTCCATCACTATAAGGATCCTTCATGTCACGCTTTTAACCACTTGATCATTCCCAGGGCCTCTTTGTAGCCCCTTATCTGTTATTTTTTTGTCCACTTTTTGCCATTTCAAAAAAGTTATATAAATAGAATCATATGGTATGTAAGTTTTGGGGACTGGCTTTTTTTCACTCAGCCTAATTCTCTGGAGATTCATCCAGGCTGTTACATTTATCAATATTTCATTTCTTTTTATTCCAAGAGTAGTATTCCATGATCCGGGTATACACAGTTTGTTTAGCCAGCTCTTTGAAAGGCATCTGGGTTGTTTTCACTTTGGGGGAATAATGAATCAAGCTGCCGTAAACATTCAGGCTTAGGTGTTTACATGAACAGAACTTTGCACTTCTCAAGAGACGTGCAATTGCTGGGTCATATGTTAGTTGCAAGTTTAATTTTTTAGGAAACTGCGAAACTGTTTTCCACAGGGACTGAACCTTTTCACCCTCCAACAATGCAAGAGTGATGTGGTTTTTCCTCACCCCCATCAGCATTTGGTATTGGCACTACTCTTATTTTAGTTATTCTGATAGGTGTATAGTGGTATCCCATTGTGGCTTTCATTTGCATTTCTCTAGTGGTTAATGATGTTGAATAATCTTCAGATCTTCTTTGCCATCTGCATATTCTCTATGTTGAAATTCTTTTCATGCCTTTTGCCATTTTCTATTTGGATAGCTTGATTTTTTGCTATTGTATTTTTAAACACTGAGATATAAGTAATATATCATAAAACTCATCCTTTTAAGATGTACAGTTTAGTAGTTTTAAGTAGAGTGTATAACCATGACACTTTATGTAATTCCAGAACATGGTAATCACCCATGTTTATTAGCAATCACTTTCCATTCTCTCCTTTCTCACCCCTGGCAACTTCTAATCTACTTTCTATTTCTCTGCATTTGCCTACCTGGGATATTTAATATAAATAAAATCATATAATATATAACTTTATGTGACTGATTTGGGTATAAGGTGTTCAAGGTTCATCCATATTGTAGATGTATCAGTGTTTCATTGCTTTTTTATTGCTGTACAATATTAAACTGTATGGATATATCATGTTTTGCTTGGCTGGTCATCAACTTATGGACATTTAGGTCATTTCTACTTTTTGGTGAATATGAATAATGCTGCCATGTACATTTGTTTTGTGTACACATATTTTCAATTCTTTGGCTATACACTTAGGTGTAGGATTGATGAGTAACATGCAGGTTCTATATTTAACACTGTGTTACATTCCCAATAGCCACTTATGAGCATGTAGGAAATATAAAGATTAAGGAAGAGGCTCTGCCATCTCAGACAAGCTATTTCACTGTGGGCAACTAATTATCCCTGAGCTGAGCTAACGATTCTGACCTCGCATCGCATCATTGCCGAGAAGCCGCACGTGAAGCGATATAAGTGACAGGCACTCAAGTGTCCTACACAGACAATGAGCAAGCGGCTATTTTTCACACACTTCCCAGGAGCTGCTACCACACTTTTTAAATGTCCCTCGGAGCTAGTCCTCCTCCACAAGAACGCACATCAAATGCTCTCTCATTATCACATCTGACAAAGCAGATCCTAGCTGTTAATGACAAATTAGAGCATACCAGTTACCCTTCTCGCTAAGAAAGCAGTGCCCCTCAGCTCTGCAGGGAACACTTGTTTTTTGGAAGCTAGACTTGGGATTTGGAGGAGTGAGCTGGGAAGGTGGATTCTGCAGAGGCCTGAGGAAGTACCCTTGCTTGCTCCCCTCTCCCAGATATCCAGAATCTTAGGCACAAACAGCCCAGGGAGAGGAGGGCACAGGAGGAGGCCTAGGGCCTCTGAGAAAAGACGAGATTGTCTCCTGTCTTCTCCTGGCCCTGAGAGAGGCACTGGGGAGGAGTCTAAGGAGGCTTGGCAGCAGGGCGCATGGGGGCCTGCGGCAGCTACTGGGTCAGCGGCGGGGCCCCCAGTGCCTCCGCTGAGCCATGCCACAGGCCACCCTGGTGGACAGCGTGCACACAGTGTGCTCCTCACGGGAGCCTCCGCCCTTGCACCTTCCCACACCGCAGCTACCATTTTTCAAAAGGAGCTGGGTCAGCCACAAACAAGGGTTCTTGTAAGAGGGCAACAGGGGTGGTGAAAGCTCCAGAAAACAGATCCCAAGGAAACTGGCTAAAGGAATAGAGGCAGTTCTGCCTGGAAGAGCAAAAGGCAGAGGAACAGGATGCGAAAGGCTGTTGTATGGAAGGAAAGAGCCCACTTAGTCTCTGTAGCGCTGAGAACTCAGCTAGGACCAAAGGGTGGGTGGAAAGTAAAAGTGTTGGGCTCAAAAAGGTTCCAACTAGTTATTAAAGCTGCCCAACTTGAAGGAATCACAAATTAATGCATTCTTAAAATGCTCTATTCCATGAGGCCTTCACATAGCCACATAGGTCTCTGAGCGAAATAGCTAACTGTCTATTAATGGCACTGTGTACTGTGAGAGGGAATAGATTAATTGCGTATTGCCTCTATGTAGCTATGCTCAGAGGTAAGCCTAATGGACACATTCACAATAAAAGAAAAGAAGACCCTATTTTCTACTCTAATGTTCTATGGGCTTTTCTCCAGGCCTGCTGGGGTCCCAAGGACTTCCAACGAAGCCTGCTGTACAATCCCACTTCTCACCAATCTGGGTCCTCCTTTCCTGTAATCACTGATGCAGCTGGACAGAGATATACCAAAGTGTTTAAAAGACTCTAGAAGAAAAGGATTATCACTAAAGAGATTTGACCTTGAAAATCAAATGAATGAAGTAAAGGCTCTAAGAATAATTACCGACTTCATGAATTTGCAGCCCAGGAAGATGGATCCCTGAGACCTTCCTCCTGTTTCCCTGTGCAGTTGGGGGCTCGGGGAACCAGGTAGTCTCGGTCTTTCTTTCCTTTCCCCATCAAGATTCATTCCTGTTGTGTTCCCTGGGAGCCTTGTTCCCTGAAGCGCACTAAGTTAATGGCCAGCAAACGTCAAATCTTCTCCGTGCAGAATAATGGGAGAATTCAGGCATTGTGGCTGGGGGAGAAGTACTTCTGGCCAAAAGTGAGTTCCTCAAAGCCCAGGATAGAGGTGGTTATCTAGTTCAGAGATGTTAAAATATTTTTGTTCTAAAAAAAGAGAGACTCTTGGGATTTCCCTGGCGGCCTACTTGTTAGGAACTGGTGCTTTCTCTGGGGAGGCCTGAGTTCAATCCCTGGTCAGGGAACCATCCCACATGCTGTGCAGGGTGGCCAAAATGCAAAAAAATTAAAATTAAAAATTTGGAAAAGAGAATCTTAATAGAGAATTTCCATCATGCAATTTCTAAGTTAACAGTAAAGTTTTTCATCCTAGGTTTAAATACTTTCAAAGGTTATAATTTGAAATATTTCTAACATAAAAGATGAATTTCTTTCATGAATGTATGCAACCAAGTCTAAACGCCGTGGCAACTGATAATCCACAATTTTATTTTTTAAAACAATTTTTTAACTTGCAGAAATTTGATGTTTTTCTCATGAACTTAAATTTTTATTTCAGTTCCAAGTGTTGTAATTAATAAGATTTTTATAAGACTTTATTGATCACCCTATCACATTTATCTGCAGTAAAAAATGTATCTAAATTTAAAAACTTTTATGTTCTGTGATCATAAAACTGTAAGCATTAAAACAAGCTGGTTGTATGAATTAACATTATTAGCAATTCACTACTAAAACTATATTAATATATTATATTTATTATTAAACACAAAAGTTTAAATTAGAATGAAAATACACCTTAATAAGATGATGAATTTTTTCAATTAGTTCAAGCATCTGTAGATGAATATTACTTAATGCTAAAATGAAACACAGGTTCTCATCAATTCTATTTCTTTTGTATGTTTTTAAGCTGTAAACTGTAGGAACTGAAAATGTTTTATGATAGTGATGTAATTTAACTCTTTGAACTCCTTCCATGTTATATGCCAAAATTCATATGATGATCTACTATCAAAACATATTTTTAATCTTTCACCTGACAACTTGATTAGGTCCTTCTGCATTTTTAAAATAAGCAACGCATTGGAAAGCACCCTGACTTGCAAAGGGATTTGTTCTCATCATTAAAATCTAATTCACTTTCTCAATTTCTGGGAAGAAAGATCTTTGCTAAGATTTATCAAATGATTGTTAATTATGTTGTAATACTTTCACCTAAACCCACCTTTTAAAATCCCATGTCTTTAGAAATGAAAGGAATAATAGATAGATATTAATTTCATTACACTTTTGCCAAAACAATGCTCTTTGATAAAATATTTTTGTCATATTTCTTGCCTTAACCATATTATGATGACCTCAGAGTCACAGATTTAGCCCATTAACAGAACTTGTCCATCACAAACATCATTGGCAGAGCCAGTCTTCACTGTCAAACCTATTAGTCAAATCAGATACACTCTCTGTAGAAAAAAACTTTGATTCATTTTTCAATTCAGATAGTTATTTTGAGGATTATTATAAAAAATGAATGAGAATTAAAGTCTATATTGTGAAACTGACCACTGAAACCAATCATAATTAAAATGATATGAACCTAATATAATTAATTATTCCATGTTTAAATAAATTATAAAAACTAAATTATCCATACACTTTCTTCAATCAAGTAAGAATGATGAAAGGCATGACATGTCTCTAGTAAAACTGAATGAGGCTATTGAATGCTGCTGACTGACTTTGGAGGATAAATAAGAACGTGAAAAAATGGGAAGCACCACAAATAATAGAAGGGTTTTAGGCTTCTCATCAGTCTAGCAGCACACTAATATTTTCGATGATGTTATGAAAAACATATTAAACATTTTACAAGATAGGATATGATGAGAATTGGCTTGACTATAATGAAACAAATTATATATGTATATATGTATATATATATATGTAATTGAAACAAGTATTTTCTGCTATGGTTTGATACCACAGGTTTTGACAGTTTTATTAACTAATGCACATCAAGTCTGAAAGAGACCATATGAAAATTTTTTAATCCTTGAATTTTACTCATTTTATCTTGTAAAAATTGAGTCTTTTCAAAAGGCATCCTGATTACATTTAAAATAATCAGCAGTGCAAACTTATACTGCTGTAGCTGTTATAGGCTACTTTCTTCCCAGGTAAGAAATATCCTAGGGATGAGTAAGTATGGAGACCAGTGGGGGAAAAGTGCTTAAAATCACATGAACAAGCCATTTTGGTTATTCAATGTTTCCTACTGATTTTCTCTTTGCTTCCCTCTCTGAGGACTCTCCCTTAAGGGCAAGACATTTTTTGACAAGAGTCAGGAGGAGAAAGCATTAAATAAAAATTGTCATTATTTCCATCACTGCATTTTACCAATTATCTGAATTCTGAAATCCCATGAATCCAAACACCTCATTTCTGTGTTTTCTAATCTATCACTTTGAATGTGTATAAGAAGGGAAAGCCCAAAGCATAATGTATTTATGATTAATCATTAAAGGAACCTTCCTCTTTGCCACATCTGTGGGTTTTGTGTCATATTAAGGACAATGTATTATATTAAGAATTGGGATGTGTGAGACCTGTATCTTTTAAAAATAATGTGGAGAGGACTATTATAAACATAGGCTCATTCTCAGCAGAACAATCTTAGGAAAGAGTCCAGTATGCATAGAGGATCTAAAAATGAGTTTCCTTAAAACTATCTCTGAGCATAGACTCCTGGGAAAGACTTCACATGCCTTGAGGTACACATACCCTGGGGTGAAGACCATGCATTTTTCAAACCTATATGTAGTCTAACCTGGCCCAGTCCAAGGTGTTTTAGCCTGGGACTCTCAGTCACTGGGGGAGGGTAACTCAAAAGTTGAGAAGAGGGCCTGGAGATGCAGAGGGAACTGCAGCAGCCCTGTCTGGGGACCAGTAACGAGAAGCCTCTGTTTTCAGTCTGGCCTTCACAACTATCAAACAAAGATCTTAGAAGGTCCTCTGACCATTTGTGGGTGCAAATAAGCACATCGGCATCTATGAAATTAGAAGACTCCTGTCGCAAACTCACATGCCAACAAAATGAGACAGGGGAGGTAAATGAACAAAGCAGGCAGGGTACGAGAAAATAAGCAGGGTGAGGACTGGATGTGTGAGGGGTTATGCCTTAGCAGAGATGGAGGCTGCTACTCAGCTCATTTTTCAAGGGAAGCCCCAAGCCTGAATTTTTGTGTGAAATCTTCCAGTTTGTAAATGGTGGAAATTAAATCAACAATTTTATAAAACACATATCTAGTCCATGGTTTTTGGTTAGCAAGCTCTGCCCAAAGTCCACAGGGTAATATTTTTACCTCTAGAGAGAGAACAAATCAGTCTTTAATCAGAGTTTGGGTCTCCTGCTCTGACTCTGGCTAGTGCTCCAGTTTCTTAGCTACACTTCAGCAGTTTATTCCGTTCGGTTCAGACACTCAGTCGTGTCCGACTCTTTGGGACCCCATGGACAGCAGCATGCCAGGCTTCCCTGTCCATCACCAACTCCTGGAGCTTACTGAAATTCATGTCCATCGAGTCAGTGATGCCATCCAACCATCTCATCCTCTATCATCCCCTACTTCTCCTGCCTTCAATCTTTCCCAGCATCAGGATCTCTCTCAATGAGTTGCATCAGGTGGCCAAAGTATTGGAGTTTCAGTTTCAGCATCCGTCCTTCCAATGAATATTCAGGACTGATTTCCTTTAGGATGGACTGGTTGGATCTCCTTGCAGTCCAAGGGGCTCTCAAGAGACTTCTCCAACACCACAGTTCAAAAACATCAATTATTCGGTGCTCAGCTTTCTTTATAGTCCAACTCTCACATCCATACATGACTACTGGAAAAACCATAGCTTTATTAATCCTGAACAAGTTGTAGCTGATTTTCACAACATGGATCCTGCAAACTTACGTTGAAATGCATGGTCAATTATCTAGTGTTTCAAGCTTCACAGGGAACGAGGGAGTTGTCATCATCAAACCCAAGCCATTGAGTTGGATGGAACTTTAAACATCATTTATTAAAATAAAATAAAATAAAATAAACATCATTTATTCTAGCATCCCTGTTTTGATAGCTTTCAATAGCAGTTTCTAAATATTCCTCTCAAAGTCAATAGCACTTGGGTTAAGAAACAGTATTATAGTTCCTGCATGCTCTTCTCTTCTGCCTTCAGTCTCTGGAGCTCCAAGGATTGCAAAACTTCTTCAATCAAAGAAATGAGTCTACTGTCAGCCGTTCTCACTTTCAGCCCCCGGCCTACAATTACCCTGAGGCTTTAACTTCAGATGGTGCGCTGTGTTTCAAATGTGTCCACAAATTTTTGGATACTCCTCCCAGGAGGTAGAGCTTAATTCCCTTTCCGTGACTGTGAGCTATACTTAGTGACTCGCTTCTAATGAATAGAGTATGATGGATGATGGTGACTTCTGAGAACAGGTCACGGGCATACGGCTTGCTCCCAGCTCTCTCTTAAATTACTCACTGTGGGGAAAGCCAGAGGTCATGAGCACACTTGAGTGGCCCTGTGGAGAAGCCCATGTGTGGGAGAACTGAATTCTCCTGCCAACAACCATGAGTGAGCCACACTGGGAGCTGACTCTCCAGCCCTGGTTAAGCCTTCAGATAATTGCAGCCTGCTGACCTCTTGACTGCAAACCCAGAAGAAATGCTGCGCCATAGCCACTAGCTCAGCTACTCCTGACCCCTGACCAACGGAATCCAGGAGACAATAAACTTCTGTTGTTCCAAGGTATCAAGTGCGGTTGTTAAGTTAGGTGGCAAAAGATTAAGATAGAGGGGCGTAAAGCAACCCAGACGACCACGGACTGGCCTGGCCTGGCCTCATCATGTTTTCTGTTCTGAGTTTAACAAGAGCAAGAAGGCAAGATGTAACCCCTCACAGCTGTGATACACATACAAGTGATGGGAGCCTCCTGAGTGAGGAAAATGGCAACATTGTAAAATGAAAGGTAATTGCATTTGAAGAGCACTTCTCTTACATTGGGTTTCACCAGAACAGGGGCTAAGGAGGAAGTACTAACCTTGGGTGAGATTACCAAAACAGTGTAGCCCCATTTAAAAATTTTCTTCCAAGTTGAGCAAATTCCGATTATCTGGTAGGCAGTTGAAATTTTTTCTAGCAGGCAATTCTGCCCTAAAGCTCCTTTCTCTTAATAAACGTTAAGCTAAAATAAGAATCTTAACCAAAATCTGAGATACGCATTAATTTCAAAAGCAACTCCCCAATTTAAAATCCCTCCTGACACAAACAGAGGTGTCAAGAACCAAGATTCCCCAGACAGCATCTGATCCCCTTTCTCCAAAGCCTGAACTCCCAGCTTGGGGCAATGCTGCCGTTGGTTCCTCTCCTCATCCCAGTGAGCTCTGGCTCTTAGAGATCTGCTCCTTAGCCCCTGTTCGGGTGAAACCCAAATAGCTAAACCCTACCAGCCAATTTAACAACTTGTTTTAATATGTAAACCCAACTGAAGTTTCACAGATAATAGATGAGGAGGGACCAGCTGGCATTTCTCATACACAGGGAGAGAATAAATTCCCTAAATCTTTGGGTTTCAGCATTCCAGGACACCTCCAGAAGGTTCTGGTGATGCTTATCTTATCATTTGCTAGATTACAGGTAGCTGGGTACATGTGAATTCACGACTTAAAATTCTGTCTCAAAATTCTACCCCCTTACAAGACTTTTCTTATACATTTATACATTTTTGTGTGTATGTGCAAATATTCCATGAAGAAGCAAGGTTGGGAATCTTTCGGTACAGGTAAAAAACACCACAGAGTAAGTCTTTATGGCAAGGGCAAAAAAGAATGTTTTGAAGTGTGAGGGAGTGCACGGGGAGAGAAAAACAAAAGTACAGAAATAAAAGGGTCTTGGTTTAATTCTCCTTTGTATCCATAGGCAGCGCTACAAATACCATCCCAATGAGCCGTTGCCTAGGCCCTCATTTCATAAAACCCTCAGAAGGGAAAACGCATGAAAGGCAGAGCTGATTCTCTTTTGATATTTGCCCTTGGATCTACTTTTGGGTCTCTGAGAGCACACGAATTAACATGAGACAGTGAAAGTATTCCAAAGTAGGCCTTTCCAATGATGAGCCAAGCCAGTTACCATACAGCTTGCATATTTATTGAACAAATACTACTAAAATAGCTAAAATACATTGGGTACTTGTCGTGAGTGCATCAGTAAAGATCACATTGTTACAAAAGCCTGCATATTCAGCAGTACACAACTGCAACTCTACGTAAATGCCACAGATGCAGAATACTGTTTTCTTGCTCTATTTACACAGCGGAAATACCTACTCTAACGAAGGAGGTGGGGGGGCGGGGAATGCACAGGAAACTCAGGCCAATGGGGAGCGAGAAGAGAAGAAAGAAGTGCAGCGCATGCGTCAGTCGACGTGTAACAGTCAGAAGCGGGACAGTTCAGAACAAAGCCTGCCCTGTCAAAGGAAGAGCTGAAAGACAGTTATATAAAAATCAAGGTGGGCTTTCAGACTGGCTAACACAACAACATTCCATGAGTTGATGGTATTGTCTGATTGTATTTTTGTTTATCCATTTCATTGGGAGCAAGGACAAAAATGTAAAATCTACACCTTGCTTATCAGGACTGTTGAAACAGAGTGCTCTGCCTTTAAAAAAAAAAGTTTTTTTTTTTTTTTTTTTTTTGTAAAGACATTTTCTTCAAGCTAATTTTTGGGAAAGGTGTAACTTTCATGTTCCTACTGAAATGCTAATTTTTTTCCCCAGAGGGCATTTATAAAAAGAAAAAAAAAATTTGCCCCTTTCCCCCTGAATATTTTTTCAAATGAAAGAACCAAAAGAGACACCTAAAAACGCCTGTCAAATTATTGCTTTTCGTTCACTAAGTGAGGCAGGCGAGGCTACCGAAAGGAAGAGATTTGGTAAGGAAATTACAGTTTTGTGATTGCTCCCGCTACAGTGACTGCCAGCCCGTGAGACGGGCGTCTCCTGCCCTGCGGCGGCACTCGCTCAACCCACAACGCTGAAGAAGAAAGCCACACTGAAGACACAAGGAGAACAAGTCAATCCAGTCTAGAGAACGACATTCAGGGAAACAGAGTACCAACACCTTCTTAGAACATGAAAATAAAAACTAACTCCATCAGAGCTACCTCGCCAAGGAGCATGTTGAAAGTCCAAAATAGCACCATTCATCAGTGTCTCGGGCCCTGTGGCAGCGTCTCGGTCACTTACCACAAGGAAACAATGAGTTTCAAACTACTGCTATACATCCAAAGAGTACATGGATAAAATATAGAGATATACAGACAGTTGATGAACATAAACTACTAGGCTTGTTACATCTAAATGAAAAAAAAAGGGGGGGGGGACTCTCAGCCTCTGCAAGAGCAGTCAGGAGCTGTGTGAGTGAAAAGGCAGAAGTGGACCGGTTGTGTGAGAGCAGAGGGAGTTTGAGTTGTGGAAGACATTGTCGTAGCAAACCAGGCCTGAAGGCCCACCTGTAAGGGTTGTAAACGTGGATTCACAGTGTGAAATTCTGAGCGTTTTCACTTGAGTCAGAATGATTAAAAACTGGTTTGATGATACCTATTTGTCCACTGTACAATCTCTAAAGCAAGGCTCAGAGTCCCATAGTTTCTTCTTATACTTGATGATTTACACAGAAAAAAATCCCATATATGATACCATGACCTCATCAATACCCATACACCATATGTAATACAAATGGAGGTGATTAAAAAGAGTGGAGGTAACTGGTTCCTGGGGAGTGGAGTTCATTGCTGCCAAGTGGAGTCAGGGAGGCAGCCCCGATCTCGCCATCCTTCTTGCGGTTCACTTCCTTGGGGACAGGAAGTCTTCCCTGAAGAGCACACAGACAGACACACACAGAAAGAATCACACTGAGTCATGCTTTGAAAACCATTTGAACATTTTTGCTTCTTCCTCCCAACTTTTATCCTTGAACTCCCAACATTTTGCAGAGTTTACATATTAAACACAGTTCACCTGAATGTAAATATTAGGTCTGTGAGGGCATGAAGTAATTAAACACTAGCTACCGTGGCTGCAGCAGAATCAAGTGCTTCTCTAAGGGCTGAGCCCAGCCATGTGGGAGGCAGCATTCCCCAAAGTCAGGTTTCTAAAGACAGTTTCTGGGATCAAATATGGCTTGACAGAAGACTGGGTGAGAAGTGTTCCTAGGAGTGTTAACGCTTTGGGTTTTTTTTTGTTTTTTTTTTAAGAGTTGAATGGCTGTGGTGGAAAGGTCTAATTGTTTTATAATACATATTAAAAATATTTAAAGCATATCACAACTGCAACAAATATAATTTATGAACATTTTATTCTAGAAGCAAGTGGCCCAGGCCTTACAGTGAGGACCAAAAGTAGACACTAAAGACAGGAGAGTGTTTGGGAGGGAAATCATGGGTGCGGGGGCTGGGGAGGCGACGAGGGGGAAACCAGGGCCAGAGAGCGGGAGAGTCAGCTAGTTGGGACTGACTGCAGCTCTTCTAGTCCATCCTCACAATCCTGATGAGTGAGGATTTGTGTATCTGACTAGGAGAATCCAAATACACTGCGACTGAGGATCCAGTGAGCGCCCACAGGGAGGAGATCCCCACCACAATCAAACAGCAGGAGGACAGGACAAGGAGGCCCATCTGCCCAAGTGATGGCACAAAATAAAGGTCTTATCAAAACCAGATGTTATGCCCCACTCAGGAATGAAAACAGTGAACATATGGCAAGACTCTCTTTTAGCCTAACCATTAAGTACAGGAATTTTCTCGAGGGAAAAAAAAAAAAAAAATCCATTATGGTTTTAAAAGATCTGTTGGAATTTTTTGTTGTTGTTGTTTTCTTTTTGTTAAGGCCACATGTTCTAAAAGGATAATAATAAGCCAATTTGACTGGACATAGGTACTTGGGTTAAAGTGATAATCATGCTTTATAATTTACAAATTACCATATTTGAATCTTTTTTAGAAACTCGACATTCAAAAAACTAAGACCATGGCATTCAGTCCCATCACTTCATGGCAAATAAATGAGGAAACAATGGAAACAGTGACAGAATTTATTTTCTTGGGCTTCAAAATCACTGCAGATGGTAACTGCAGCCCTCAAAGTAAAAGACACTTGCTCTTTGGAAGAAAAGCTATGACCAATGTAGACAGCATATTAAAAATCAGAGGTATTACTTTGCTGACAGAGGTCCATCTAATCAAAGCTATGGTTTTTCCAGTAGTCATGTATGGATGTGAGAGTTGGACCATAAAGAAAGCTGAGCACCAAAGAATTGATGCCTTTGGACTGTGGTGTTGGAAAAGACTCTTGAGAGTCCCTTGGACTGCAAGGAGATCAAACCAGTCAATCCTAAAGGACATCAGTCCTGAAAATTCATTGGAAGGACTGATTATGAAGCTGAAGCTCCAATACTTTGGCCACCTAATTCAAAGAACTGACCACTGGAAAAGACCCTGATGCTGGGAAAGATTGAAGGCAGGAGAAGAAGGCAATGACAGAGGATGAGATGGTTGGATGGTATCACCAACTCAATGAGTTTGAGAAAGCTCCAGGAGTGGGTGATGAACAGGGAAGCCTGGCAAGGTTCAGTCCCTGGGGTTGCAAAGAGTTGGACATGACTGAGCGGCTGAACTGAAGAATTCAGAAATCAGAGACATCCAAACAACTTGAAACCAAATTGTTCAGTTCACTCAGCAACCCCAGAGTGAACTAAATGTAACAGAGAATTCAGCTTTAAGAAGTTTTATTTACCATACAGAGTTCTCATATTAAACATGTTTTATATAAATTTTTTTAAAAAAATCTCAGACTTTTAGAGCATGTAACGTTTTCAGAATGTATATAAAATCCACTCAGTATGTACTTTAATGCTCCAGTCTTAGTCTGTGATTTAGAGGTTGTGTTGGTATCATTAAATGCCAAAAGGGCCAAACCAGAAAATTAAAATTTTATTCATCATTTACATGCCCTAAAGGATCCAGAAAAATATCCAAAAGCATTATATCAAGCAATTCCTTTCTTTTGTGAAAATAATTTCAATTTTGAAATTTTGGCATGCAATCCCACTATTTAAAAAAGAAATCCACTGAAACCCAATGTCTTTAAAATAACGTTTGCTTCTCTTCTTGTGTCAGCCAGTCAGCATCGCAGTTCTGGATATGACAAACAAGTTTTAGACAAATGAAGAATTCAATGCTAACTGTCATAGGCCTAGAAAAGGAAATCAAAAGTTCCTAACATGCTTCACTTAACATCATGGCTGGCCTTAAAACTGCCTACTTCAGACCTACTCCTAAGTGAATATACAGAAAGAACATCAGTTAGTTTTCATATGTGTCAGTCCTACTACCCTCATATTACCATGAAAAAAAAAATACAACAAAATGGATGGGAGATGGGTGGGAGCTGGGTGGGATATGGGTAATTTGGAAAGAAGTTCTTCCAGGAAAACAAAATTCGAAGGAGATTCTATTTGAATTTACCATTTTTTAGTATTTATTTTCTCTCTTTCAAGACCCCCAAATATTCAGATGTATTCTTCCTTCATTATTCACATTCTGCATGCCTACTATGGACTGAACATTCTATTAGATTTTAAGGCAACAGAGACAAAAGCAGTCCCTCCAGCCTGTCCTAAAATTAACATGCTATATGGGAGCCACCCAAGTAACTGGGGGACAGCAGAGCAGTGGTGACAAGCCTCGCAGGGAGTTCTGATATGAGACACCCTGGGGAGATTCTGGGGAGCTAACATTCTGTGCATCCTTCCTTTGGAGGCTGGAATTCACTAGATTTCAGTCCCTACCTCCTATTCATTAAAAAAAAGAGAGAGAGAAAGAAAGAAAAAAAAAGATATCTTTGTGCCCACTGAAGGAATTTCAAGCTTCTGCAACAAGAGAAGGAGGTATTTCAAAGAGGAGACGGGAAGATGTCTTATTTCTACAGGTTAGACCTTGGAAGAATTTTATGCAAAAATTGTCCTATTTTCCTCCATCATCCCTCATATAATAGTCCCTACAGGACTGAGGAACTTGAATAAACCAAAAGGCTGGAGAAGGAGAGATACAGATACATGTCCAGGGGCCCCCTGAGACTGTGCTCCTGGGTGGCTCTCCCTGCTGATGACTGTTAGTACATGAGTCCCCCAGTTACTCAATAATGTGTTTTGGCCCAAGTAAGCCAGGGTTGTTTTTCTTATGATTATGCAAAGATGTACTTTTCCAGAAGGCAACAGCTAGAAAAAGGACAAATATATTATGCTTAAAATACTATTCATATATTTAGAGAGGAAAGAACTCAAAATAACAGAAGACCTGAATTCCGGGTTCCACCAGCCCCCTGGAGCATACCTCAATGCAGACAAGGCCCAGGACTCAGATGCCCTTTCAAGAGGAAAGGGAGGGATGCTGACCTCACTGAAGAATTTGGCCAGTCTTGCTTGTCTGGTTGATGCTACCAGTATCAAAGACAAGAACTCTGGACTCCTGAATGGGGCAAAAACTAATGAAAAAGCTATAGTCCCCCTCTTCCCTTCCATGATCACATCTTACCCTCAGCTACTCAGGGGAATTATGCCCTGAGGTGGTCCAGCAAAGAATGTCTAGACTTCTGCAACCCTGGTGGTGCAGTGGTGGGGTGTGAGTATGTTTTAAATAAAGCTCCTGTATTTTTGCTCACTTCCACTCCAACTCTACAAGATCAGAAAAAGTCTAGCCCAGGCAGGGACCAAATCATTTAGTTCACATACTTTCTTGCCAATGATTTCGACCTTGACCTTCAGAAATTCTCTGAAAGATTAAAAGTGATTTAGGACTGTTTTCTTTCAGTGCAAACTGCCAGTCAACATAATCTCTTTAACTAATGTCTGCCTGTCAGTAAAAGGTAGGGAACTGCTGAAACCATTAAGGGCAAGTAAGATAGTTTGGGCTTCCCAGGTGGCTCAGACGGTAAAGCGTCTGCCTGCAATACAGGAGACCTGGGTTCGATCCATGGGTCGGGAAGATCCCCTGGAGAAGGAAATGGCAAACCACTCCAGTATTCTTGCCTGGAAAATTCCATGGACTGGTAAGCTACATTCCATGGGGTCGCAAAGAGTCAGACACGACTGAGTGACTTGACTTCAAAATAGTTTACCAAAGCTGAAATGACAGTAATAGCTGGGGAGTCCTCTCCATTGGTCAATTACACTTAAGAAATTTTAAAATGGAAATTGTATTTTCACTGGTCTCTATTTTTTTTTTAATTGCCAAATCAACAGGTCAGTGTTAAAAAATACAATCCTCCTTGCTCAAGGTCAAATTGAAATTTACCCTCACAAGCAAATTTCAAGGGTATCTACAGTAAAAATTGGTAAATGTTTTTGTTGTTGTTTTGAAATGCTGCTGAAATCTAAAATGTAAATTTTACAAATTTTCTTACAGCAGAGAACTGTCACACTGCAAATGTCTGAGCAATGAAAGCATGTTTATAGAAAATACTTTTGGGCCTAAAACTTAGAAGAAAAAATATAGCAGCTTTTTAATATTCTTTCTGTTTTGTTTCATGGGTAATTTTATCAGATAGTCAGGTATTATTACCGAAAAAATTATCATCATCTATACTTTTAAGAGACCTTTTAGTTAGAAATATTCATATTTGGATTTATCTACGTCGGAATGGAACAAACAAATTAAAAAACCTGTAAAATGTATATTTGATAAATTGGTTCCACTGTTCTTAAATGAAAATTTGCTTTGGACTTCAGGCATCAAGAAAGAAAGATAATATGAACTGTAAGAATCACAGGATATCAGGATATTTTCTTTTTTGTACTACATGTTATTTCCAAGATGATAATAGGTTATGGATTATGGTATCAGGTTAATGGATTATTATAGTAGACAGTCATGAGTATTAAAATGAGGAATAGCTGTTTTTGTTTGTTTCTATATTAAAAAAAAAAACAAAAAACACCACCATAACAAAATGTCAGCTGGAGATCTTACCTTAGGAAGCCTTCCCTCCATTTCCTTGTCTGGAAATGGTTCTTGACAGACCCAGACAGAAAGCTCTGGGTAATAAACCTAGAAAGACATAAAAGCATACACATTCAGATTAAAAAGAGGAGCCACTCTGAAACCTCTTGGGATCAGCTTAATGAGCTCAATTGTCCTCAGTGGTCACTTATTTCCCAGTTGCAACTTGGAAAGCTGGGGAAGCCCATTCTCTCTTGCAGTCAGTTTGCATATTCTACACTCAGAGAATTTTAGCTCAGTGTCTTCCAAGACTAAGTTCAAGAGAGCAGAGATATCAATCAGTGTTATCTTTAGCACGCAAAGTGGTAGCATCACGGCCTGACTGGCTAAGCAAAAGAAGGCACTGGGAGGCCCGATTTTCAAAGCAACCTGTGATTAGTATACTTGCAGAACTCCATGTTTATGAGATAAAAGTGTCATGTACTCGCCCAGCACTGTTAAGGGTTATCCTGATTCATTTATTAGAAGGCTCAATGATGCATAAAGCATAGGGAGGAGAGGAAGCTGCAGCCTGCCTCCTCCCCAGAGCCACAGGTCTGCCCAGCTGCTTGAAAGTAGGAAGGGTCTGAGACAGGGACAGGGCGAGGGATGGCGGCATCGTCATGAATGATTCAGAGAATAGCTGATAAACGGGGAGTGGTGCAGGGGTGGATGAGATGGAGCGATTGAGTCCAACTGAGTAACTTTTTTCAATACTAAAAAGGGTTATTATCATAAGAAGGCTGCTGGCCAGCTGTTCTCTATCTCTGGTAAAGACAGGAGGAGGGGGATAAGGAAGGACTTTCACAAGTACAGATTTAGGTCAGCTGTAAGGAAGAACTTGGCATAAGAATTGTTAAATTACTGAAAGAATTTAGAGAGGAAAACTGTGAAATCTTCCTTAAGAAATTTAGAAACTGAATCCAATCACCATCTGTCAGGGCTAATTTACATTTGATACAGCCCTTCTTTAAGGGAGGGGAGAAAATTAGATGAGATCCCTTGCAGATCTGATTCTATAAATGCTGTAAATAAGCTTTACATTTAATAAATGACATTAAGAATCTCACTTCATTAATCAGTTATCAAATACTTATGTATCTTTTTTTGGGTTGTTTTTGAAAGCACTAGATGTGGTAGCCTAATCATTGGGTTCACTGCAACGATATCAATGTCCCAATGTCAGTCCATCTGGTCTGAGGCATGAAATGTGGATGGCTGTGCAGGTTCTGTGGGACAGTCTAACAGAAACTATCTTTGCTCAACTCCAGTAGCATTTATGGCACATACCACTGAACAAAGGAATTTTGTGTACATTACCTAATTTATCCTGATTAAAAGTTGTGAATAGGTCTTATCATTACAGAGAAAAGGAAACTGCAACTCAGAACGGTCACACAGTGTACAGGATAAGGCTCAAACTCAAGCCAGATGCCCAGTTCTAAAGCGGGATTTCAGTTATTGGCACCTTAACTGCTACTGCTACTGCTAAGTGGCTTCAGTTGTGTCTGACTCTGTGCGACCCCAGAAACGGCAGCCCACCAGGCTCCCCCGTCCCTGGGATTCTCCAGGCAAGAACA